>NC_133490.1:8234400-8392438 GCF_025370935.1 Choristoneura fumiferana | reverse complement strand
TTTGGGGTGCCCTTAGCTCACATTACATTAATTGTCCTAATATGCATTCGCATAATAGCGGACTTGCATATGAATAAAGAAGCATAACACTCATTTCACTCAGCATAATAATGAGTCCGCATAAATGAAATATGCATAAAATTATTAACTATAACTTAAACTGCTATAAATCATTTTATCAAGCGAGTGTATCAGCTTGTTCAGTGCAAAACCGACTTGATTAGCTTAGGTTCAGAAGGCTAACCTTCGATGTTAGGTATTTTTTTATAATAGTCCAATAATAAATATTTTCATATAGTAGTTCAGTTCTCAGATCTAATTGAGTTGAGTAAATAAATCAATAATCATTTTACTTTTAATAATAATTTTTCACTTAATGTAACACTTCATATACATTATATTGTTTGACAAATAAAATTTACAATTTCATTAAAATAATCATTTTATGTTTAAACTCTTTTATACTTATGCAAAGTAATTTTATGCTAATTAAATTTATGCCAACTTACCGTTATGCCAATCCACATTATGCGCATTTACATTATGCGTATTCAGTTATGCGAATTAATGCTATGCAAATTAATAATTATGCGAAATAACGTTATTCTAATTTCAATTAGGACAATTAATTTATGCGAATTAATATACCCAGAAGTTTGATTTTTTTCACTGCTCTAAGGGAAACAAAAAAGGATTTTATCAGACGTAGAGACGGACAAACGGACGGAAACTAATCCTATAAAGGATCAAACTCTCGGTCTCATGTTTTATTCAACCACAGATAATGTAAGAAGCACGTGACTCATTTTAGTTAAAGTTAAAACATTAAATAAATATGTATTTCAATACATCAAGAAATAGCTCGGCCGACGAAAATCGAATGAAAGCGTTTTTTAAAAGGCAAATGAATGGCTGTAAAACTAAAGAACAAAATAACATGTAATTAGCATCGATACATCGTTGTGTTACGAATTTGAAAATCGTATGCGAGCACGTTGTGTGTGTTACGTAAGTTGTCACGTGTGGCTTTCAGCCAATTTACTTAGACCTCTCGATTGCCATACAAACTCCTGAGTTTCCTTAGCGTTACGCTGTGGGGGACGGGTGAGGCAGTTCCTAGTATGCTGGCCTGCACACAAGCGATACAAAGGACTGTTGTAAACAGCATAGACAATTTCACGTTTCCGCAGGAGTGTGGTGTGGCCAACGGCAACGTGATGTTCATTGCCAAGGCTGTAGGTTCACGTGGTAATCAAGTTAGTTGAATTCGTCGTTAGTTTAAACAGCCTGGAATGTTAGTGTTACGTTAGGCCATGTGTAATTGAACTTTCACATGTTTGGGGCACGTGAGTGCTCGGGAGTTTATGTAATAAGAGATATAAAGTTGGGTATTTGGGCCATATTATACTATTCGAAACCAATAGTAACCTTCTGCAAATTAATATGATGGGCAAAAGAGCCGGAAAACGAAGTCATTATCATATTTGACCCGTGTCTTTTTCATGCAATGTAAAAAAGATAAAAATTTTGTCTTTTCAGAATTTGGAAAAATTGGAATTTCAACTTTCTATTTTACGCTTTTTTACGTTTCACTGCTAGACATAGGCATCTTCTCCGAATAAGAGGGCTTGTACTGTTATTTCTATGCGGACTTGGCGCTGATTAGAAGCTTTTAAAAAAGTACCCGCCATTATACAAATTATAGCAAATTATTTGCAAAAAAAATAATTAGGTATAGTAATGAAACGAAAATTGTATTGCCATTTCAAAAGCTGGGATTTTGTATTGTATTGTATTGTATTGTAAAACTCTTTATTGTACGTAAACGCACATGAAATTAACAGAAAACTTCTATTAGCTATATTAATACACATTGACATTTATGTAAATTATAATGTAATGATGTATTGAATTAATAAATAAACATCAGTACTTAGTGCCTACATTTTTGAGCCGTTTGGGGTAGAAACCATGGGTCCTTGGGGTTTGAGTGCTTTTAATATTTATAAATCATTGTCGTCCAAATTGATTACGGCTTCGGGTGACCAGAGGGCTGGCTTTTTCTTAGCACAAAGATTAAGCATTGCCATACAGCGTGGTAATGCTGCCAGCCTTCTGGGCACCTGGCAGTGATTTCGGGCAACTTTTTTATTTATAATTTTAGTTTGTACGTAGTTTTAGTTACCTTTATTTGACAGTTATTATTAAACATTAATATTTTACATAAATAAACTAAACTAAACTAATATTTCGTCGTCTAACTTTGAGTAAACCAGGCAGCGATACCGCACCAGGTGGCCTAAAATAAGTCATATCAAAACGTGCTTGTACAAGAAGTATTATTTCATAACACTAAAACTATAATGTAACAAAACTTGAACAATACACAGTAAACGTATCCGAATTTAACGTCGCTTGGTTACAGAAATTCACCTGATTACGCACACGTGATGGAAAAATATATATGTTTTCAGTTAAATTGTTCAATATGCGCGGTTTGCGATTTGTGACTCAATTTCCGTTTGATATTAAATATTACATAAAATTGTTTTGTTGTTGTTGCCTATTGCTTACTTTGTAATTTTTTCTCTGTCTATCTCTCTGTCTCTGTGTCTGGTGTACAATAAAGAGTCTTTGTATTGTATTGTATTGCATTTAACATACCGATGGAGTTTTGCGTGTTATACAATCAAAAAATAATAATTCAGTATCAACTAATGTTACACAGTATTTATGTTCGGCTCCTCCTGGTAAGTATGACAATACTTGTGTTAGGAGGTTCCGCTCCTCACTTCCGGAGTTGTTTTACAATTTAGCAGATACAGTATTATAATAATATAAATTTTATACTAATACACTATACAGTAACAATTATATTAATTAGGTAATAAGTTTTGTGTGTGTGTGTGTGTGCGTGTGTGGTTAGATACCTACGTACTCATATCTATCTCATGCATACGTATGTATTATAATGTGTGGGCTCCACAGAAAACCGGCGTTGCTATACATTACGTGTGGCAACGGCAACACATGCTGGGTGGAGGCCTTTTTAGTGTACTGTCGTGTCACCACGTAATTTAGTTTTTATTGTCAGTTTTAGTCTTATTACTGTACGGTGGTGGTACTGATGGAACCAAATAAATCTTTATTTCTTTCGTTCTTTCTTTCTATACATATTTTCAAGTTTCATTAACTTTGGTAACTTTCAGCAAGTCAAAAATGAAGTTAATTTTAAGCTCTCAAATTCGCGGAATGGATCCCGACTGCTGAACTTTAAGATACTTAATAAAGTTCTAGTCTTCTAGATTCATTTTTTCCACTTAAGTTGTTACCTCAGCTTTTGATAGGCAGTCGGGTTCTTTTTTAATCTTTCTTATTTTTTTTGGAGCTCCTGTAAAAATAGTAGCTTAAAAGTCTTAACACATAATTGTTATTTTCACTTCTCATGCTCTAAAAGTAGGTCAATATAGCCTTACGAGGCGGGAGTAAAGTGAGTACTTTAGTCCCTAGGGAGTAAAAGTAATATTTTTTTTTATTTACTTCGAGTGACTTAGATAAACTCAAACAGCCAGTACTTGCTTAGTTTTTGGCATAAAATAAGATTGTGTGTGGACCATTTTCATGACGAAAATGTTACGTTAAGAACGTCTACGTGGTCTTAGTTCTATGCTTTTTCTGCATGGAAGGTGGCGCCATTCTATTTATTCCAGTTTGTGTATGGACCATTTCGCCGATGCAATTTTGTTATATCTGTGTCTGGTTGAAAAAAAAATACTTACCGCGAAAACTTTGAAATTGTTGTAGAGCGTAAATCATAAACGATTAAAATAAATTGATTATTCTCACAATGTCGTCAAGTGATAGTGAAAATTATGAAAAGACATAATTGATAATCTTTTGCCGCCGAAATCTAGAAAGATTTATTTAAAAACCTATGAAAGTTTTATGGACTGGAGGAATAAGAAACACAGAACAAATTTCTTGCATAAACGTACATATGTAGCTATCATAAGGTCGCGGGTGAGAAAGTCATTGTTTCGGAGTGGTACAGCTTAGAGATATTTAAAACCCGGCCAAGAGCGTGTCGGACACGCCCGACATAGGGTTCCGTAGCCATTACGAAAAAATTAAGTAATATTTTTCTAAGGATTTCGTATTTTGTACGGAATATTTCAAGTTTAGGTATATTTTATACCTTAGGCTGCTATGTACTCTTAAACTACTAATCATTCTCAAGAAAACTTAACCGTTATAGTTTTATTAGAGGCTATATAGCGCCTGTATTAATACTGGCTCTGAAATGTAATCATATTACATAGTTCGTATAATGAATGGTTGACACAGCAACCAGCTGTTTGTTATTCTTGTTGTGCGAACTGACGTACACACGTCGTATGCTTGGATTTTTACTGTTTTACCTTTAATATACATATAATTTCTGCTACCGTTCTACATAATTTCATTTGGTTATGGGCCAGGACGTCCAGAACGTATAGTAGTCCAGAAATAACGTGAAGAGTTATTAAAGTGTAAATAAAAGTGGTTTGAAGTTGTAAAAAATTTTCTCCGTCACAATATGTCAGACGAAAACAGCTGTTCAATCGGCATAAGCGGAATTGGAAAATTGAAAGGTTCGTCGAATTACCCGAACTGGAAATTCTTGGTGAGGAATTACTTAGAAAATAAAAACTGGTGGGAAGTAATTTCAAAGGATGTGGTAGACGATGACGTGGACAGGAAAGCACGAACAACGATTTGTTTATTGTTGGAACCTGAGTGCTTTACTCACGTCTACAATGCCAAATCTGCCAAACAAGTCTGGAGTAATCTACAGAAAGTTTACGAAGACAAGGGTTGGGGAAGACGAATCTGCATTCAACGAGAGCTGTTCAGTAGCAGGTTAGAGAACTTTGACTGCATTGAAAGCTATATCTCGAGAGTTACGTTCCTTGCACAGCAATTGTCGGATATCGATTCACCAATACAGGATGACTGGATCATATCGATTTTGCTCGGTGGACTGACCCCTGAGTACGGCCCCCTCATCATGGCTGTAGATAATAGCGGTACAGAGATCACGTTGGAGCAAATAAAAACGAAATTACTGCAAGAAGGAAGTAGACAGAGCAACTTGAACACAAACCATGAACAAGCCCTAGTTACAAGAAGAGCACAGAACGATGCCAGATCACGCCCCAAAACCGTTGATCGTAAGCAGAAGTTTGTTTTAAAGTGCTATAAGTGTCACAAGCAAGGACACAAGGCGTCCGAATGCGAAGAGCGGAAGAAAACCGCGAATGTCTGCCTGAATGCTAAGGAGGCGATTAACAAAGACAAGTGGTATCTTGACAGTGGATGCTCAAATCACATGACTCATGATAAGAGCAGGTTGTTGTCTTACAAACCCGAGAACGGCAACATGAAAATTTCAGTAGCGAATGGTGAAAAGCTACGCGTACAAGGACGAGGGAACGCTGAGCCTCGAGTCGGCGAAGAAAAATTATTTTTGAATAATGTTTTACATGTTCCCGATTTATCCATGAACTTAATATCGGTTAGCGATTTGACCAAGAAGAATTATTGTGTTAATTTTGACAAAGGAGGTTGCACGATTCAAAAACAGAATCGGTCTATTGCAAGATGTCATGAAGTTGACGGAATTTACGAGTTGGAAGAAAACAAAAACAACGTCGTCAATTTGACATTGTCAAAACAAAACGAAAATATTTCAAACATTTGGCATAAACGACTAGCGCATTTAAGTGAAAATTACATGAATAAATTGAAAAACCTTGTTACGGGATTGGAATTTCGAAGTTGTGATTTGACAGAACCATGTATTGCGTGTATCGAAGGAAAGACATGCAAGAGTCCCTTTAAAAACAAAGGTACGAGAGCGAGCGAGATTTTGGAGCTCGTGCATACTGATATTTGTGGACCGATGGAAGAACCATCGTTCGGAGGTTCGAGGTATGTCCTACTATTTATTGATGATTTTACTCGGAAGACGCATGTTTACTTTTTGAAAAATAAAAGTCAAACCTTCGATAAGTTCCGTGAATATAAGGCGGAAGTTGAGAAACAGACGAGTAGGTCAATAAAGTGCCTTAGATCTGATAATGGAACAGAGTACTGTAATGGTAAATTTAATAATTTTTTGAAGTCAGCAGGTATTAAACACCAGACGACTGTACCTTACACACCTGAACAAAATTCGGTCTCGGAGAGAGCGAACCGCACGATTATCGAGAAGGCGAGGACATTGTTATCGGAAGCAAAATTGAGTAAAAAATATTGGGCAGAGGCTGTAAATACAGTTGTTTATTTGAAAAACAGAAGTCCCACAAAAGCTTTGAGCGATGCTGTACCGGAGAAGCTATGGACTGGAAAAGATGTAGATGTAAGTCATCTGAAAATCTTTGGTTGTTTGGCTTTTAGTTTGAAACCAAAACAAAAGCGACGCAAACTAGACATGAAAACTGAGACTATGGTATTCATTGGATATCCAGAAAATCAAAAAGGCTATCGTTTAATGAATCCAAGGACTGGGAAGGTTTGTACAGCGAGAGATGTCAAATTTTTGGAAAATGTTTTTCTTCAAGATGTTAAAGTTGACAGTTCTGTGGTACGCTTAAGCCTTGATACAGAGTCAGTTGTACAGTCTAGTGTACGCAACGTAAACAACGATGGAGTCGATACTTCGGAGGTGCATGATGATAGTTCGTCAAATAACACTGTCAACCAGGAGGTACTACCAGAGGAGGGTGTACCAAGTGTACCCGAGCAGAGAGTACCTGAAGAGGAAGCTGCTGAAGAGGAAGCGGCGTTACTTCGACCCGTAGAAAGGAGGTATCCTCTAAGAGAGCGTAAGCCAGTCGATCGTTATGGCTGTAACGTCATGTGTGCTATGGAAAGCGTGATTAATGACGATCCATTGACTGTAGAGGAAGCGTTGGCGAGGCCTGATGGTGATCTGTGGCAAAAAGCGATGGATGATGAGCTAAAGTCACTGAATGAGAACCAGACTTGGAAATTGGTCGACCTTCCAGCAGACAAGAAGCCAATTCAGTGCAAATGGGTCTTCAAAGTCAAGAAAGATAGCGATGGCAAGGTAACCAAGTACAAAGCTAGATTGGTAGCCAAAGGTTTTACGCAGGTACGTGGCATAGACTATGGTGAAACTTATTCTCCTGTAGTTAGAAGCTCTACATTGCGAATGTTATTTTCATTAGCGGTTGAATACAATTGGTTTATTGATCAATGGGATATAACTACTGCATTCTTATACGGTAAAATTAAAGAGGACATTTATATGCGTCAACCCAAAGGAGCAGTAACCAGTGGTCAAGAAACCAAAGTATGTAAGCTACAGCGATCATTGTACGGGTTGAAACAAGCATCGAATGCTTGGTTCAACGAGTTGGACAAAGAGATGCTAGCGTTAGGTTTTATACAATCTAAACAAGAACCGTGTTTGTACCAGAAACATCTCAAACTTAATAAGAGGCTAGTGGTAGTTATTTATGTTGATGATATTTTCATATTTGGAAATTGCGAACGAGAAAAGCAGAAATTAAAATCAGGTTTGCTTGAAAAGTTCAAGGTGAAAGACCTAGGCGCGGCTAGACATGTTCTAGGAATGAGACTGAGGCGGGATAAAGATGTGATTTATCTAGATCAGGAGCAGTTCATTTTAAATGTCATAAATGACTTTAACATGACAGATGCTAAGCCGGTTAACACTCCGATGGAAGTGGGAATCAAGCTTGAAAAGTCAGCTGATTCACACTGCAATCTACCATATCAAAATTTGATAGGATGTCTAAATTATTTAGCCTGTAATACGCGACCGGACATAGCGCATGCAGTGAGTGCACTTTCGCAATTTAACTCGTGCTATGATGAAACGCACTTTAAATGCGCAAAGCGAGTCCTTAGGTATTTGAAGGGTACGTCTAATCTTTGCCTAACTTTTAGGAAGTCGGGGGACTTAGACTTACGAGGCTATGTAGACGCAGATTGGGGCGGAGCACTAGATAGGAAATCTTTCACTGGGTTAATTTTCAAATTGGGGAAGAATGTCGTTACCTGGGAGAGTAGGAAACAAGCAACCGTATCCTTATCATCCACAGAGGCAGAATACGTAGGACTAAGCCAAGCTGCAAAGGAAGCGCTTTACTTACGTACTTTACTAAACAGTCTCCTAACGACTGTGGATAGTAACAAGACAGTTGTCATTTACAACGACAACCAGTCTGCGCATAAAATTGCAACTAACAAAATGATGCATAACAGAACAAAGCATATTGACATAAAGTATCATTTTATACGGGAATGTGTTCTGAGTAATAAAGTTGAGATCAGGTACATGTCAACCGATAAAATGATAGCGGACATCTTAACTAAATCCGTGCATGGCCCGAAACTGAAAACTTTCTTAGGAGAATTAACTTTGAAAAATTATTCCAATAAGGGGGCGGATGAATAGTTAGTAGATGTTGTATTGTTTTATGTTTAGAATGTTTTGTGTATTGAATTAATTTTTCTTATTTTGTTATGCCGATGTTCATTTGTTAGGTTAGTTAAGTTTGGTATATATTTTGTTTGCTACGGACTTAAGGAGTAGCAGTACAGGCAGGTGAAAAAGTGTTTAATTTAATTTAATTTAAATTGTGTAAAGTACGAAACTCGTACTGTGGGTATACGTTTGTGGGTATACGTTGCCTGTTTGTATGTAAGAACTAGTAAGAACATGTAATAGATTAAGGGGGCGTATTAGAGGCTATATAGCGCCTGTATTAATACTGGCTCTGAAATGTAATCATATTACATAGTTCGTATAATGAATGGTTGACACAGCAACCAGCTGTTTGTTATTCTTGTTGTGCGAACTGACGTGCACACGTCGTATGCTTGGATTTTTACTGTTTTACCTTTAATATACATATTATTTCTGCTACCGTTCTACATAATTTCATTTGTTTTCCTCGTAAGTCTGATATACTTATACAATCCTGATTTTTTTTCAAATTTTCCACCCACCTTTATAGATTTTAGAGGGGGGGGGAACGCTGGATTTTAATCGGAATCGTTTTAGCCAACCTATCCAACGATACCCCACACTACAAGGATGGATGAGAAAAAAAACCACCCCCACTTTACGTTTATGGGAGGTATTCTAAAAAAAAATTTAATTTTTATATTTGCCATTTTGTCGGCATAGTTTACATATATATTCGTGCAAAATTACAGCTTTCTAGCATTGATAGTCCCTGAGCAAAGCTGCGGACGGACAGACAGACAGACAAACAGACAGACATGGCGAAACTATAAGGGTTCCGTTTTTGCCATTTTGGCTACGGAACCCTAAAAACGAGTCAGCGGTCTCTAAAAGGGCCGGCAACGCACCTGTGATACCCCTCGTGTTGACAGGTGTCCAGGGCGGCGGTGATTGCTTCCCATCAGGTGACCCGCATGCTCGTTTTCCCCCCTCTTATATAAAAAGATCAGGTAACTCAGGTATAAAGAGTGAATTGCTAGATTTCTGGTTCAGTAACAACCAACCTTGAGTTAACCATTACAACGATGAGCAACGTGACGTTTATATAACCTGCGACGAAAGATGTTTCTTTCATCGCGTTCACGTTGGCTCGACAAAAGTTTGAGCAACCGCCTTGCGTGGATTTGTCTTGGACACGTGAGCGTTAAATTAAAAAAAAGGGGTAGGCCGCGTGAAACGTTTCGTAATTTAGATTAAGGAATACGTATGACTTGCTTTTCGTAATGTCATTACCTCAATGAACTAAAAGAATTACCTTCCTTTTTTTCCTTTTTTTTAAAGTCGCGGGTGAGCAAGGAAATTATTTTAGTTCATTGATATGGACCTCCGCAAAGTAACGCCTGATTCAATAAATTAAGTCATTACCTCAGTCACCTAACACCTTCGCTCTAAGTAAAATCAACATTAATTCAAATAAGCAATTTTTTGCATTCAAAATTAGGTCAGGTAATTTGCAAATATATTCTTCAATAATCCACCAAAATGTATCACCACGACGGTAAAATTTTATAAAAAATATATTTATAGATTGTGTAAAAATCAGGCGAAATTGCTATAAGCTCATTTATTTAAACATTAAAACACATGTAAAATCCACTTATTTTTTTAAAGGAACTTAAAAAAAGGCTTTATGTTTTCAAAAGTAAAAATTAATTACGATAGTTGCATAAAGGTTAGTATAGTTAAGGTTTAGGTATGTCTTTGCCTTGAGACTTTATGTACCTATTTTTGCTGCTAATGTTATATCGGTTTAACAAAATACGTAACTTCCAATCATATCTATTGTTGGATTTTAAATTATAAATATTTAAAATCCAATTGACTTTAAAAACTTTTTTTTTTTCCTAATATAAATTAGACGTATTACGAAATAAATCACTTTATTAGTTTTTTTTTTGTAATTTTCTGTTAGATATATTGTTGGATTCAGCTTGCGGGTCTAAAAACTGAATTATTCAAACACATTTTGACAATCAATTTAGTGATAACATTTTTGCTCAAAAAAAAGTCACCTATTTTAGGGTACAAAGTATTTTTGTCTATTTTATTACTTACAATATTTGATTTAATTCCAAAGACTGTTTATAAAAATCGCTGATAGTACTCGTCTCTAGGAGTAGACTTAAGTATAAAATATGTAAAAACACCCTGTTAATGAGATAACTAATAGTCAGTGATTAAAACTTCTTTGACTGCCTTGACTGTCACGAGTAACTGGCCACTCCACATAAATGTCAAAGTCACAATACTAAAATTTTTCCGCCAATCGTTGACGGTTATGACAAACGACGGTTCATTTGACAGAAATTGTTAAATATCTTGTCACTCAAATGCACAGGCTGATTATGTTTGGGCGGAATGATAATTTATTTATTTTGTTCAGGAAATTAAAACAAAAATATCGTTTACAAAGTTTTCTTAATTTATCATCATCATCATCAGCCGGAAGACGTCCACTGCTCAACAAAGTCCTCCCTCTTAGAACGCCACAATGAACGATAACTTGCATCCACCGGTTTCCCGCAACTCTCACTTCTCCTTCTTCTTTATTTATATTTTAAGTTAATTGTTTTGATCTAATTTAACGTCTCTTAAAATATTGGTACTTAACTTGTTAGCACCTTATAAATATGATCAACAGCTTAAGGTAACTCCAGTACAGATGGTTCTTGCCAATACTTTTTGCCGGCCAAATTCTAAACTCTTTGGAAAAGACCAAGCAGCCTTTCTTCTGAATAACACGATTGTTTGTTCTCGGCCTAAGATGTTCTTTCGTAATTTGTAAGTATTCAGTTGACTGGCCGACTGACTCACCTACGAAAAGTCTACAGTCACCTTCGCTCTAAGTAAAATCAACATTAATTCAAATAAGCGTTTTTTTTGCATTAAAATGACATCTTGAATTGTCTACACGTTTACCAAAATTTATCAACGCGACAGTGAAATTTTATAAAATATTCTTCAATAATTCTGTAAAAATCAGGCGTAATTGCTATAAGCCTATTTACTTCATAATTTACTAGTTTTATTTATGTTATTTGTAACACATGTAAAATCCACTTATTTTTTTAAAGGAACTTTAAAAAAAGGGTACACCTTTACTTGTCCGAATTTCATTTGCCCGAATCCCATATGTCAAACAAGCCTTAAGGCTTTTGAATCACATGATTAGGTTAGGTTAGAGATGCGACATTATTATTAGACGACCGGATGGCCAAGTGGTTAGAGTGACTACGAAGCTTGAGGTCCCGGGTTCGATTCCCGGCCGGGGCAAATTTGTATGAATAATACAAATGTTTGTTCTCGGGCTTAGATGTCTTTCGTAATTCAGTAATAGATGACTCCGAATATAGAAAGTTTATTAAGACTATAATTACTGTTTTTTTACCAGACTACAATGACATCTTGACTTGTCTACGACGTTTACCTGTTAGCTCCGATGTTAATTTGAAAAGGTTTTGTAGCGTAATAGTTTTATTCCCCAAGCGTTTTTTTTTTCAGTAGTTTATTATAAACATTATTTACAATGATCCGTTGTTGACTACGAATCGTTTTGGGCATTTTTTGTTATTGTTCAAAGAAACCGCCACAGTGACACTGACAATCATTAAAATTATTGCCAGTGTAAGACATTAGTTCCAATGAAATTCCGCAACATGGCGAATAGTCATATATTTCTGGTCAGCCTTTAAATACGAACTTTTCCTAAAAATACATTATTCATTACTTCTGAACCTACAAAAACAGTGATAATAAAAAATCACAGAAGGTTTACGAACACTGTTTCTTATGCATATCTACAAATCTGCACCTGGAGTGCCGAAAACGCCGATGGGCGTCTAATTTTGCTTTCCCTGGATGCCGCTGACGAAGATGGGCGTCTGTTCTGCAGAAGCCTCGGCATCGCAGCCAAGTACGTAATCTGCACGGCTACTACGAAACTCGAAACTCGATGTTCGTATCGTACCGTCCCTCTTGCTCTCGTATTAAATAGTATAAGTATTAGAGAGACCGCACGACACGAACTTCGAGTTTCGAGTTTCGTAGTAGCCCTGCTAGCGCGCGGCAATGAATGGGTTAAAGGGCTTTACAGACTGCAATGCAGGATAATGAATAGATTTCTTTTTCCCTGAATGGCAACACTGGCATAGATAATAGATCGCTCGTTTTTGGCTCAAAAATCGATTTTGTGATTTTATTTTGCTTAATATACAAAATATACACACCCAATATTATATTTTCTCAAGTTTTTCGCGATTCCTAAGGTCAAAGAATCGAATTGCTTTAAAATTCTAGAGAAATAATGCGTTGTTTGGGAGAAACGTGTCAAAATGGTGTTGTAGAGAGCCATCCTGCTCTGTCTCGTTTTTTTTCCCGTTCTGGCGGTTCACTTTTATATTATAGATAAATATTAGTGAGATTAACTTTGCTATTTTTCATATCATAATTTTAAAACAATAAAATAACGTATCCTATTTTGTTAAAAACAGAAACGACTTCCTATAAAATACCTACCTAAAGAGGCAAATGTAAACAACATTCTGCAAGGAACGGAACGTTTATAATATTGTTAACTCAAGAAATATTCTGTACATTATTTATAGTTTTTAATCGCCAGTTTAGATCAAAATATGATGACCTTAAATCATATACAAATGGTTAAATTGTCAGACGTATTGCTAAGAAAATTGCAATTATTTTGAGACGCTCGATTTTAATGAAAATTTGCACTTTAAAGTTGAATATTTCGCAAACAAATCACTGAATTGAAAAATTGTCTTAGCAACCCCCCGGTTTTAAAAGACCTATCTAACGATGCCACACACTATAGGTTTGGATGAGAAAAAAAATCATCATCATCAAATCAAAAAGTCTCTTTTCATGCAACGCAATTCCCAAAAACCACACATCATTATAAATCTACGTTGGTCAACAAAATAAAAACAATTTACATATTTTCAAGTAAAAATGTTTTCTATTACCATGACATAAAGGCTAGTGCGAGTCAAGCTAAACACGTGCGCAGGCGCACGTGAAGTCATTGCGCAAGACAAGGTCAAATTATGTAACGTCTAATACATTGTCAACATGATATCTTGCTGTATACAAGTTTTATGCGTATATGCATTCGTATACATATTTCAGTGACGTCAATTTGAATATTTATTGGTTACGGTAACCGGTTGCAGAGATCTCTAAATTAATAAAAATATCGTTTTATCTGTTTCATGTTTCTGTGAAAATAATTCTGATAATCAGATGGAAGACGAAGTGATCCTATATTATGTTTTTTTTTCTTTTTGAGATACGGAATCCTGAAAGTATGAAATATAATTTTAACAAATTCTTTAATCTCTCTTAATGTTTATAATATATGATACCATTTAACAAATAAAATCGTGGTGGTGGTGATAGATGGGTTTGTGTGATTTGTGTGTGTTTTTACAGTGTGAAGGTGGAGGAACTGCATGAACACGCATATTTTGCATAAACTTAGCTATCATAAGGTCGCTGGTGAGCAAAGAAATTCTTTTAGTTCATTAAATAAAATCAAACATAGCTGTAATAAAAAACCAAACAATCAGATTAATTGAAATTAACTGTAAATTTTTCGTAGTTCTAGAATAAATAAATAGTAAGTCAATTGAAATGGCTAATATATCGCATCACAAAACATTCATGTTAGTATTCTGTATTATCTATAGAGCTATATATGTTTGACACCTCATAAAAGTAACGAATTAATTTTTAATAAAATAAATTACTTATTTCCACAAATATGCATTTATCTCAAAAATTATAAACTATAATAACTAAAACTAAGGCAAACCTAATGATAATTGCTAACTAACTAAATCCTAATTATGTGTGAAAATGTCTGTTGTGTATTTGTTTACTCTTAAAGCCTTTACGTCTCTCTCTACCAATTCGCAAATTCGGTGTAAGTATCTATTAAATAAATCTTTACATATTAAATGTTAAGCGACCACGTCTCATACATGTGGCTCTTAAGTAATTAATCACTTTTTATCAAGATTAATTTCGATTCCATATAGCAAAGTCATTGAATCAATAGGAAAATAAAACAAAACCGAATAAACTTTAAGAAAAACTAGCTGGTGGAGGCCTAGTTATGTATAGTACCAGTGGACGTCCTACGGCTGATATGATGATGATGATGATGATAATAAAAAACTAACATAACTAAAATAAAAACGAATTACCTACTTAAAACTAAACTAAATATAAAATAACGTTAACTACATAAATAAAAAGAAAACCGACCAAGAGCGTGTTGTACACGCCCAGGATAGGGTTCCGTAGCCATTACGAAAAAATCAAATAATATGTTTCTAAGGATTTCGTATTGTGTACTGAATCTTCCAAGTTTAGATATATTTTATAGCTTAGGCTGCTATTTACTCTTAAAGTACTAATAATTCTCAAGCAATCTTAGCCGCTACAATTTTCCTTATAAATTTGATATACTTACCTACTACCATCCTGAATTATTTCAAATTTTTCCACCCACCGGATTTAGATTTTAGAGGGGGGGGGGGGCACGCTCGATTTTAATGAAAATTTAATAATAATAAATATCATGGTACACTTGACACCAATTGACCTAGTCCCAAGCAAAGCTTGTACTATGGATACTAGACAACGGATAAACATACTTATATAGATAAAGACATACTTAAATAGATATTAAACATCCAAGACCCGAGAACAAACATTCGTGTTATTCACACAAATATCTGCCCCGGCCGGTAATCGAACCCGGGACCTCAAGTTTCATAGTCATGTTCTCCAACCACTTGGCCATCCGGTCGCCTAAACACTCGTCGGTGCACTTTAAAGTTGAATATTTTGCAAACAAATCACTGAATCGAAAAATCCTTTTAGCAATACCCTAATGGTTTTAAAAGACTTATCCAACGATACCCCACACGACAAGGTTGGATGAGAAAAAAAAACACCCCCACTTTACGTCTATGGGAGGTAGCTTTTTTGAATTTTTATTGTACCATTTTGTCGGCATAGTTTACATATATATTCGTGAAAAATTACAGCTTTCTAGCATTGATAGTCTCTGAGCAAAGCCGCGGACCGACAGACAGACAGACAGACAAACATGGCGAAACTATAAGGGTTCCGTTTTTGCCATTTGGCTACGGAACCCTAAACAGTATGTCGTACATAACATTATTACTACACATTACTATTACAGATTAGTATTATAGAGATCGCTTTTAAGCTATAAGACCGCCTATTGTCTACCCTGCATTTTGTCTATATAACTATTATTAACTTGTTGTACTGATTTGTTGTGCTCAATAAATAATATTTTGTATTGTATTGTATATTATATTTGGTTTATTCTAATTTTAAATGTCTTCGATTTTGGGAATAAATCGATCATTTCCGAAATCAGCCAACGATGACATCACAGAATTACCGGCTGTAATTTGGGGCGGGGATTCCCGCTATCAACGCATATCGATAACAATGCCTATGACGTTATGCAGCCGAAATTTAAAAACAACTTTACACGTTATCAAATAAATAGTAGATTGTTCAACAAGGGACTAAAACAAGCCATAATGGCACGAGATGTTATGATAGTTCGAGTGGCATTATGGTTGTTTAGTTTTGCGTTTTCACTTTGAATGCGAAGAAAAAACAATGTTCTGTTTAAAATTACAATATCAATTTTTAAAAACGTACGCTCGACTAATGGACAGGCCATCTGTTCAAAATTCGAATAGCAAAAAACGTTTGTTGCGTGGTTTTTTTTTCTTTTATTGTTCATGAAGTGCCGCTTTAAAAGCTTGCATATTCAGCCAACAGTTTCAAAATTGAAAACTATTTTAAAACTAATTAGACTTTGCATAATAAAATGAATTAATCCTTAATATAATTGAATAGATTCATACTACGTTACGTTTTTTATAATACTTTTGCACAGTTGTCATTTTGAGGTTTATTTCCACGCCCTAAAAATCCGCCATTCACAGACACTGTGTTGGCTGTTTGGGTTTCTAACGTTAATTTAAAAAAAAATACTTGAATCCCTAGAGAATAAAAAGGAGTTTTAGTCGCGATATGCAGAGACTAAAGTAACACTTTAAGAGCATGAGAAGTGAAAATAATATTTTAGTTTGCGTCTATTCTAAGAACTAAATGAAGAACGGGTTAAAGTTTCTGTTGTTTATGTGACAGATGTGTGATATGCACGCCATCTCTGTTTGATCAAACGAATCAAACTGTCATTAATTTTTTAACACTTTTTTTGAGGCTGTACATACAACCTGTAACAAACAGTGATGTGTGATTTTAGATATCTATTTAGTTCAAAAAAATTTCATGTATATTTTTTAACTTACTACCTAAATAAAAAACGAATTCCTTGAAACTGAATGCCAACGTAACGAATAACTGATAAAGAATGAAAGTTTTTTGGGTTTGTCCATTATATTATCTGCTGAAACATTATCAATTACCATCTTGAATATCATTAGGCTTGTTTTGTTTTAATTAACGTAAATACCCATTCGTGATTACAATGTCAACAACATTACACTTTAAGGTATTTTGACCCCGTGAATCTAAATATTCGACGCAGATGATTGGCGCTAACAAGTTTGTATTTATTAGGCTATTGCGCGATAAATAAATTCGTGTGAAGACATCATTATCTTTACTATCTTCAAGTAAATGTCGCACATGCCATTTGGTATTATGTCTTTTAGACATACCAAACAAAGGTTCTTGCGAAGCAATTTTAGAACAAAGAGTTACGAAATATTTGTTTTTTTATCGATCTGTGATAAACACTATCAGAGACTGGCTTAGTCACTCGGTTATTTTAAGGTCGCATATCGAATAAACACGACACGCTGCAATAACACTGGCCACGAACAAACAAAGTGGTCAACGCCATTCGACTGTTGAAAATAAAACAATATTCTACATTTAAAATTTAAAACATCAAATTTCAAACACAACCCAAGCCGACTTATCTTCAAAAATATTTTCAAATCGGTTTTAACACGTGAGTTGAATTGCCTACCATATCATTTTTTAAGCTATTTGTTTGTTAGTTATTATATCAAAGGATACACCGAACATGTATTCCGGTATAAGATAAGAGCAACGCCATAGGTACCTATTTCATACTCCCTTATCTCATGTAATCAACAACGTTCGATAAACAGAATAGGATGTGAAAAATATTCGTAATGAATCACGGTTTATCATACATTACGTCTTAATGAAAAAAATGTGAATATCTTATAAATAATCGACATTGATTCACGCGAATCTTCATTTCCGTTTCCCGAGAAACGTCATGAGTCATAAAATGGGCGCCAAAAGTCGACGCGACGCCATTACGTTGGTTTTTTTTTCTAATTCAATGTCAATGACGCGAGTTAGATGGTCAGATGCCGGTTTCTTATGTAACCTAACGTTTAGACTTGCGTAATACCTACCTATTTAGAGCATAGTTCTGAGAATCATTTAAGGTAAGCAAATTAATACTTTATCTGTATTGGGATTTGCTTGATAAAACGATAAGGAAACAATAGGTATATTACACAATGTTTTTCATAATTGTGTCTGAATGTTGCTGCCGATATCATTGTTGTTCAAAGTTTTTATTTTCTATAACATAAAAACGCTTTTTGTAAACAAAAATATATTTTAGTTAGAGATATTCGGTTCCCAGTAGTTTGCTCATTTTTAATAACAATAACATCCTTACCTAACTTGTTTTTCGTAAATATTATATTATCAAAAATATAAATATTATTTTTAAATGAATATACTTACAAGACTCAACTGTACGACATAAGAGAGTAATAAGTTTTGTAAAACAAATTGTAATTAAGTATGTGTTTTGTAAATTTTTAATACAACCAGCAAAAAACTGTACTTTTTGTTGACTTGTATGTCAACTACACATTCGTACCAAATTTCAAGTTAATTCAATCACTAAAACTCACCTGAGACGTTCATATAGCCGCCCGAGCTGGTACGGCGAGGGTGGATAGACAAGTCGAGGGGAAAATAGGTTTAATGCTCAAGTTTTACACTGCTTTTCACTTCGATTGCGAGGAGATGACGTAACAACAATGGAAACATGTTGATTTACTGGGTAACTTTTATTTTTCAAGAATATAATTATAAATATTTTATTTTATTGATTTATTTCCTTGATTTTAAGTTTTATACAAAATAAAAATGATTACAAAAATATATAGAAACTTTTTTGTTTGTGGCTGTTAACACCTGATTGCCTTGGTCTTAGACAAAGATTTTACTTTATGCACTAGAGCATAAAACAACATTTTATGTCGCCTAGATCCAACATAAACACAAATTTTACGAGCACGAGAAGTGAAAAGAATATTTGTATTGTATTGTATAATAATCAACTATCTTTTGCCCGCGACTTTGCTTTCCTAAGCCATTAGATTTGGCAGTAGGCTTATAATTCCGGGATTTCAATAACTTTACATGGGAATTCCGAAAAATTACATCGTGGTCCCCATTTAGGTACGATTTATGACGGACACCCATGGAAAATCATATCTCTAGTCTAAACTATTAAGACAATATCAGAATAAAAGTAGCAAATGCGTTATTCCACAGCTCCAAGTACACACACACACACACACACGCACGCACGCACGCACACATGACATCTTAATCTCCACACAATATTTTAAGCTGTGCCTATTATTTTTCAAAAATGGTTTACTCTTTCTCCAATCTACAGTAAGTACCTACAAGCTGATGCAATTTCAATACACATTTGATAATATTTGCAATGACTCAGTCATTTCGTTATAAAATCTACATCAAGAGATAATCATCGTACACTATTCTTCTACCTAGAAATGTTTAATTTGAAATGCATCAACTAGAAGAGGAAGTAAGTAATTTTGACTTTGGTTTAACTATTATTAAATTAAATTACCTACATCAAAGCGCATTACATTCTATTAAATAGTTATTAAAAATTAAATTACATCAAAATCGAAGGAATCTTTGTCAAAAAACACAATTGGTATTCAACTACAACAACATGAATACATAAAAAAATATCATGGTACAATACTCGTAATATAGGCGGAGGTGATGAGATGATGTAAGCCGTGGTGGCCTAGTGGTTTGACCTATCGCCTCTCAAACAGAGGGTCGTGGGTTCAAACCCCGGCTAGCACCTCTGAGTTTTTCGAAATTCATGTGCGGAATTACATTTGAAATTTACCACGAGCTTTGCGGTGAAGGAAAACATCGTAAGGAAACCTGCACAAACCTGCGAAGCAATTCAATGGTGCGTGTGAAGTTCCCAATCCGCACTGGGCCCGCGTGGGAACTATGGCCCAAGCCCTCTTGCTCTGAGAGGAGGCCTGTGCCCAGCAGTGGGACGTATATAGGCTGGGATGATGATGATGATGATGAGATGATGTCAATAGCTAAGCTAATTTGTTTGAAAATAGTAGCCATTTACTGATAATGGAAAATTACATGGTGAGTAATATTTTGGCAATCTATGTAGTTAGATTAGATGATGTCGCTCTCCAAGTATTTACGCAGGAAATTCCAATGACCTTCCTTCTAAAACATGTTCTTGTAATGTAACAATTTTTTTAGAAATGTACCCATTCAAATGATTGTCAGTTTTTCCTTCCTAATACAAAACAATGGTTTCCCCTTTGCTAGAAAATGTATTGCCAATATGTATTTTTTTCTTTGCCATTTTTTTCCACGAACCTAACCTAACTAATATGGCTCTATTACACGTCGTAGAATGTTACAGACATAAATGACGCTGTCTCCGTTTAATCCCATCCCACTATTCAAATAAATGCGAAAGTTTGTAAGTCTGTTTGTTTGTTACCTCATCACGTCTAAACCGCTGAACCGATTTACATGAAATTCGGTATACAGATAGTTTGAATCCCGGAGAAGGACATAGGATAGTTTTTATCCCGGAAAATTGCATTGTTCCCGCGGGATAGCGATAAACGAATTTTGCGCGGACGGAGTCGCGTGTAACGGCTAGTGAAACATAATACCTTAGCACCTTAGCAGAAAGTCCGAATATAATCAAATACAAATACGGGGAAGGCCTATGTCCAACAGTGGATGTCCTACGGCTGATGTGATGATGATGATGATGATGATGAAATACAAATGTAGTAAATACAGTGAAGAAACAGACCTTTAACCTTTATAATCAGAGCATGCTACGTGCTAGATATCATTGATAACATATTAATTACCTAAAACCGCTTGTATATACTCGTACCTACTTTTCGCCGACAAAGTCGAATTGCAATAAAATTAGATATTCAATAACAATAAGCTCCTATTACGAGTACATAAGGCTTAGGGGCGCCAATTAACTGCTAAGTTCCATTTTCATGCAGAAAAACCTGTCTTTGAATAAATGAATGAAAACAATATTTATTTTACTTTCTTTTACATCAACACAGTTCTTCACAGAGCCCTGCAGAACTAACATCTGGTAGCATATTAAATATAATGACCCGGATAACGCACGTCTTAAATCGAGTTTAGCTCGACATGTTTCGGGCTAATCCGTAGCCCTTCGTCTTCGGAGCAACGCGACTCAGCGGCTGCTGCAGCACGCGCACTGCTGAGTCGCGTTGCTCCGAAGACGAAGGGCTACGGATTAGCCCGAAACATGTCGAGCTAAACTCGATTTAAGACGTGAGTTATCCGGGTCATTATATTGAATATGAGTGAATCTCACGGTAGTTTTATGTTCAAAATCTGGTAGCATGGTGAACGATTGCGTTACTCTGAAGATGAGCTCTGGTTGAGTTCCAAAAGCATCAGTATAGTTTGGTAGTGGTGATCCCTGCAGAACTGTTTTCACAGTTTATCTACAGAACACGACTTACTTAGGTACTAAGGTAATAATGGTTGGTAACATTGTTAATGTAAGTTTGGACGAACAAAGGCGTATAGTTTTTCTTATAATATTAACTCACATTATTACGCATAATCTTGTATTGGTTGAAATGAATAAATTATTTATTATTATTAATTTTAGGTTAAGTTATTTGGTACTAAATAGTTTTTAGGCTTCTAGACTTACTCATGCTACATAACATGCGGCTTCATATCAAGAATGCAGCTAATATTTCGTAACGAGCCCGTATTGTAATCCAAATCATATGACGCAAAAAACGGTATGTCACATTACACACCTGTGTGTTGTGTTCCAAGCACTTTTTTTAGATAGGGTCAAATTATGCGGATTTAAGGTCACCTCCACACGATATGTCCTTCATGTTTGTTGGCCTGTAATTTAAAAATCCAATTGTGTACCTGCACTTTCTTTGTTATGTAATTTTTTTTGGGTTCATCAAAGAACGCCGTATGTTGTCTAGAGGTCGCTTAAAAGTTACTCGTTTAATGACGTCACTTTAAAAAATGTACTGTATCCGGGTTTTAGGATCCCTTTCAGAATTAATTTCATGATAGTTTGTTGCCTAAATCTATAGAATGTATGATCGGTTTTTTGGAGTATTTTTGTATTTTTTATTTCAACTCCAAATTTGTTACTTTTACGGGTATCCCGTGAAACCATATCGAACATACAAACTGAGACATGGATGCACAGAAAAATCAGAAAAAGAGACCAGCACTGGGAATCGAACCCAGGTCCTCAGCAATCCGTGCTGCGTGCTATAACCCCTACACCACTGCTGGACAGGAATCTAGACACGAACCTGAACTTTTACCTGTATTTTTAACTGTCCAAGGGCTGTATTTTTTGACCGGTAATATGATGAAACTTGAATTTTTACAGTGTTTATCTACTATGGCCGCTACAGCAGGAAATGATACTCGCAATTGACCGGTTTTGTAATTATACACCTGAGAGCGATATTTCTCTTTCTATTTAATATTATAAATGTGAAAATTTGTATGTATGTGCGAGCGTGCATGCGTATGTGTTTGGTATGTAGATAGGTGTACGTCTGGAATAATAAACAATCAAAATAGTTAATTTAATACAGAGTCATAAAAATTTGCACAGGTGTCTGTCATACAAGGTAAATGAAGAACGCGATGTAATTTTGGGAATAGGGAAATATGTATTGTACACAAATTTTCTCCTTAATAATTTAACGTGATACAAAACTAGAAAATACGGTAAAAATAATCAATACCTGTTAAAAAAATAAAAAGGATATGAGCGAACGAAGTTAGCGTTCCATCTAGGTATTTCTATAAAATGAAATTTTACCTACGCTATCTGTGGTCACCGTATAACGGCAAAGTCCATATCGGATCTATCCGTCTAATCGATAATTTAAAACGGCCATAATATTCCTAATTTTTTAGAAAATTAAAAAAAATCTTCCACGACTCGGTTCGGCAAGCGACAAAGATACAACTGTACACCGGAAATAGTAAGTTGATACAGAAGACACGAAGATATATTTGAAGAATTCAAAAAAATGCTTACATGTTCTCTTTTGTCATGAGAATTTAGTAAAGTCCCGAAATATCAAATTGACTGCTAGGATAAAGGTAACAAAGGTAACAACAAAGGTAACAATCAGTAACAGTTACCGACGGAACTGGACTTTGCTCACTCGTGACCTTACGTCTTATTCAATAAATTATTTAATAGCCCGGCTTGGCGAATGCTAATGAAATCCTAAAAACAAATAAAGCGAAGGAAAGTGTTACCGTGTGTACCCAGACATTCCAACCGTCTGTACTTTGTCGGGTCACGTCGTTATCACGCGCAAAGACCGCAGATAACAAGTTTTTCACGCGAAATTTTATCATAATAGGTATGCCCAATGCACATTACGCAATACGTAACAACTGCTACTCGTATACGCTCAAAAACGGCGTAAGTACAACATCTTTATGATTAGTTTTTTGGAATGTATTTTTTTTTCAACTCCAAATTTGTTACTTTTACCCTGGGGACCCGGTTCGATTCCCAGTGCTGGCCTCTTTTTCTGGTTTTTCTGTGCATCCATGTCTCAGTTTGTATTTTCGATACAACATCTTTCTCAGCACTTACCCCCTTTTTGCATGTGACAAAATTAAAAATAGGTGTCCGATAAAGCCATGTTGATGATTTGACAGTTTCGCAGCATTTTTTTTTCGAAATTTGGTTGCTGCGTTTATCAGTAACCTATGGCTGTGAAATGTAACATGATAAATTCAAGGTTTTATTCAAAGCAACACAAAACTAACTATGAAAGCGAATTACATGAATTTAAATGTTGCTATGCAATATTGGAATCGTGTATCTTTTACTCTTTTTTTTTTGTTTGTTCTCGGGTCTTGGGTGTTTAATATGTATTTAAGTATGTATCTATATCTATATAATTATATTTATCCGTTGCTTAGTACCCATAACACAAGCTTTGCTAAGCTTACTTTGGGACTAGGTCAATTGGTGTGAATTGTCCCGTGATATTTATTTATTTATTTACTTGTGCGGTGTGCCACTGTTACATGTGGTGTGTTTAAGTGTAAAAGTGTTTTAGTGATATCGCTTTTTATAAAACTGAAGTAGACCTACACACCCACCTTTCTATATTTAAATTTTAGTCTTTATCTGTCTTTCGTCACCACATTCTTGGTCTCAGATCGTGATAAAAAAAAATGTGACTGATAACTTACGGTATGTGGAATTGAATGAACAATAATATAATAAGCCTAGCGTTACGTCACGCAAAAAGAGGTCAACGATACTGTCACATATTATCTAAAATCGTAGTTAAGGAAACTGAATCGCGTACAAGTGTGGAACCTTGTCGCAATCAATTTCATGACGATTTATTTGCTCGATGTATGGAATGTCAAGATAACATTTACAGCGAAAAGGTTCTAAAATTGGTATATGATTGGGTTTTTTCGATTTTGTAAACATTTTTTGTAAAAGTATAATGACACTTAGTTTTAGTTTATTTATTGTAATCTAACTTTTATATTATTCTATCTATAAATTATTTTATAATTATATTATATTTGAAAAGGCTTTACGGTGAAACAAAAAATATAAAAATATCGTAAGCAAAAATTTACTTAAACGGAATTTTTACGGCTTTTTTTACTTTAGTTGTAGCGTTACTTGGACCAAGTCACACTTAGAATCCTGGTCATTTAAAAATATATTGTTTATGTAAAAGTTTGTGAATGCGTTCGTATGCATGTTACTTCTTAACGTTAAAACGGCTGGCCGGATTTGTATAAAATTTGTTAGCAGCACGTCTAGATTAACATATAGGCTACTTTTTATCCCTATCTAGGGGAATATCGGGATAAAGTAGTTTATTGAATAAAATCTGTCTAGTTAGGAAATACACTTCCGTATTTATTTAAATTCTGGAAGATCAATTCAAAAGCCGCACTTAAATGGGTCACCAGAATAACAAACATAAGTTAAACTAAAGTAATACTAACGAGAAGAAATAAATCATGTCATGAGACAGAAAAGGAAAAAAACCGGCCAAGAGCGTGTCGGACACGCCCAAAATAGGGTTCCGCAGCTATTACGAAAAAATTAAGTAATATTTTTCTAAGGATTTCGTATTTTATACGGAATCTTCCAAGTTTAGGTATATTTTATACCTTAGGCTGCTATTTACTCTTAAACTACTATAATTCTTAAGAAAACTTAGCCGTTATTGTTTTCCTTGAGAGTTTGATATACTTACTACCATCCTTTTTTTTTTTAATTTCCTCCCACCGGTTTAGATTTTATTATTTCACAAAGAATTACTCACTGATTCGAAAAATCGTCTTTGCAAACCCCTAATGGTTTTAAAAGACCTATCCAACGGCAACCCACACTATAAGTTTGGATGAGAAAAAAAATCACCCCCGATTTACGTCTATGGGAGGTACCTACCCTAAAAAATTTTTTTTAATTTTTTTATTGTACCATTTTGTCGGCATAGTTTACATATATATTCGTGCAAAATTACAGTTTTCTAGCGTTGATAGTCTCTGAGCAAAGCCGCTGACGGACGGACAGACAGACAGACAGACAGACATGGCGAAACTATAAGGGTTTCGTTTTTGCCATTTTGACTCCGGAACCCTAAAAATGAGATATCTAATAATGACGCATCAGAGAAGGACGAATTAAATATATCTCTTCTCTTTGGCTTTGCTTTAGACTAGTATTAAATACAGGAAGGACCAGTTATTTAAATAATTAACAGATTCTCATAATTTTACCGGGATTTTCAGAGCCATAGAACACCTTATTTAGTGGATATTCTTAGAAATTATATATTTACTGAAAATCCTATTGGAACAACAAGGAAATTCAAATATCTATAGGTAGTTATAATATTTGCGGTCAGCGAACTGTTTCAATTAATGAAACTAAAATAATAATAAATTACAGAGCTAGTTATCTTTGCCTGGAATTGTTTTAGGCGGCCAATCCTTAGTTAAGGAAAAAGAAAAGGAAAAAGTTTTGTTAAGTGCCTATTTTTTTTAAAATTATGTAAATATTATTTAAAACATATTTGTTCCATATTTATTTTTGTGATGGGATATCTTACATCAAAACAACGGTAAGTAACCATCACCACAAGGAGATAAAAAGGCACGTTATGCGCAAATAATAGTATTTAATGATGAATTAAACATTATACGTTGGCTTGTATAATACAATACAATACAATAACTCTTTATTGCACACCAACACGAAGCGTTGGCAGGCCTCCCACCAGGTGGACTGACGACATCGTGAGAGTGGCGGGAAACCGGTGGATGCAAGTGGCAAGTTGTCGTTCATTGTGGCGTTCTAAGGGGGAGGCCTTTGTCCAGCAGTGGACGTCTTCGGGCTGATGATGATGATGATGATGATGATGCACACCAACACAGTAAGCAGTACAGAAAACACAAGTATATACATAGAGATTTTCTAAGGTAAGCAATAGGCGACCTAATAGGAGGTAATATAAACACACGACGTTTACATCTTTGTAATTTTGTATATACATATGTAAAAACGTATTGGTATATTCACAATGACGTAGTACATACATAGGTATCTACTTTTATACCGACACCAGATTTTTAAGTCAGTTAAATTTTGGTACTTTACCCAAAATTCTTGTAAGATTTGTTTATACACGACGAGTAGCACTCAAACCACCTTAAACTCATATTAACGGATAACTCACGTCTAAAACCGAGTTTAGCTCGACATGTTGCGGCAGCCGCCGAGTCGCGTGCTCCTGAGAAGAAGGGCTACGAAATAGCCCGAAACATGTCGAGCTAAACTCGGTTTAAGACGTGAGTTATCCGTTACAATATCGTTTAATATGAGTGAGTCTCGCGGTAGTTTTATGTTCACCTTAAACTCTTTCAAATTCACTCTAATTCATCCAAACTTACTCAATCTCACTCAACGTCCGCATCCGTCTCACGGCTTTATATTCAATCAACCCAATCGATAAGCAAAATTAAATATTTATCAATATTTTTGTACTAATTTACTGACTGAACGGGATCTCCCCTATCTTGATCTGATAATATAAGTACGTTTAATGCATTTTATCTATTCTGGTGAATTTGTTAAACAAAACAAGGACGTAAAGAGAACAACAGTGACATACGAAGAAAGGAATTTCACGATAAAACTTACTTAACGAAATTCACATTCTGTTTAGCCAGTTGAAACCGGATATTAGCTACAAGTACTAGGTGATTTGGGTCACGATTAAGTTTAAAAAAATCTCGATTGCCACTTACAATTTGTCTTAAATTAAAATTTGGATTCATAATAACAACCAGATGCCTAATACCCTAAAACTCGATAATAGCACGCGACAAAAACCTAGAAAACCAATCTGAAAATAGTTTCATCATTTTCCCACTGCTGGGCACAGGCCCCATCTCATAATGAGCACAATACAAGCAACAATTGTTACGTGTATTGTGGAATGAGTGGGTTTGGGCCGTAGTTCCCACGCGGGCCCAGTGCTGATCAGGAACTTCACACACACCATTGAATTGCTTCTCAGGTTTGTGCGGGCTCTCTTTCAATTCTTTCCTTCACTGTAAACCTCGTGGGGCCTAAATTTCGAATGCGCCCCCGGGTTTGAACCCATATTCCTCTGCTTGAGAGACAATAGGTCAAACCACTATGCCACTTAGTATGGGTTTTTTAGCCTACGTACAGAAAAATATAGAATTTTTCTGAATAGTGTCAAGCTCAGTTTAGTAGTGTCAAAATTTACATTTTTGACAATAATTTACAATCTCCAAATTATTTTTTCATTACGGCGACAGTGTAAATTGAGATAACTTTTTAAAAAGTAACATTTTTAAACACAAAGCTGACCGGTATACTCGGTGTAAATTTAACATTTGACCGTGACCAGCAGGGCTACTACGAAACTCGAAACTCAAAGTTCGTATCGTACGTCCCTCTCGCTCTCGTATTAAATAGTATAAGTGTTAGAGGAACCGCACGATACGAACTTCGAGTTTCGAGTTTCGTAGTAGCCCAGCTGATTAGTCTTTAAGAACGTTAGAAGAGCGTAAGTCTTCAATAGTTACGATTCAAATTTCAGATTTACGGTTAAAATTATTAATTTATTGAAGTGTAAGTTATCCTTTATAAAATATACCTGTTCGTCTTCCATTGGCTCAATTTGTTGTTTTCCAAACTTGACTTTATTTTTTTTGCTAATAAGTTAAAACTTGTAAGTAGATGTTATAAATGATCGTTTATTTATTTGTTTAACATCTTTAGGCATGGTGACAATATGAATAACGTGTAGTTATAAAAACACATACAGTTTTATGCTCAAGCCGATATCATTCAGTTTTTACGATTCCGTCTCACGAAATGTGCTCTACACGTATCTGGGCCTGTACTACGAAGTGCGAAATGCGAACTTCGTATCTTGCCGTCCCGCTGACGCTAATATTATTTAATACGAGAGTGAGAGGGACAGTACGATACGAACTTCGATTTTATAGGCACGCCATGCACTCTTAACGATATCATCCGCCGGGCTCTCTCCACTGCCTCTGTGCCCACGACATTGGAACCTTCGGGTCTCTCTGCCACCGACGGAAAGAGGCCCGATGGTTGTACTTTAGTGCCTTGGTGTTTGGGCCGCCCCTTAGCGTGGGACGTCACCTGTGTAGACATATTGGCTCCGTCCCACGTTAAAGATTTTGCACGGAAGCCTGGGTCCGCCGCAGCAACTACATATTTGCGGCACTTGCAATAGAAACTTTGGGCCCATGGTCGTCCGACACAAAAAAGTTTGTAAAGCCCAGCGCCCAAGTTTGGCAGTGCAGAGGGGCAATGCGGCCTACGGCCTGGGGACGATGCCCCACCCAAGTGGGCGATCTCCAGGGTATTTTTTATTTGTAATTTTTAGTTTTGTACAATTTTGATTTGTTTAGTTATTTTGATTTGTTATAAAAATAAATTAAGGGTACCCTCCCTGCCCTTTGGATGCAGTTCTGTTGGTACAGAGCATACCTAGCAGTTCAGAAAAACATTTAAAAAGTAAAAGCGATCACTCTGAAGCGATAAAAAAGCTGTTTATTTTAATGAAAAATCAGCAGATTAACCACATTAATGTTAAATACTAAGCTTAATATAAAAAGATTTTTTGATTTAAGTATTCTATGTTTTCTTTATATAATGTAATCACAATTTTATAATTTTGACATTGCTATATCTTGATAAGTTCCTACCGTTCGTTCGTTGAAAAGGCCGTCTATTGCTTATAGATATCTTATAATAATATTTCTCCCTGGACCTGTTTTTATTATGTATTGTTTTCTAAGTGAAGCCACTTCCCACTAATATTATAAATGCGAAAGTTTGTAAGTCTGTTTGTTTGTTTATTACGTCTTCACACTTTAAACGCTAAACCTATTTAGATGAAATTCAGTACATAGATAATTTGAGTCCCGGGGAACATAAGATAGTTTTCATCCCGGAATTTTGCATAGTTTTCACAGGACAGTGATAAAATCATTCTACGCGAACTGAGTCGCGTTCAACAGCTATACTATACAAAAAAGAGTCAGTTTTGTTGTTGTTGTTGTTATTGTCAATAGACTGGACATAAGTATAGTCAAAAACCTGAGACCGAGATTCTTGTTTCCCTATCGGTAAGACAATTTACACATGCGATTATTGTGCCGCTTACATTGCAATATTAAAGAAACAAAACATAATAAGGCATGCAAAACAAATCACTATACAATCATAGATTCTCATATTATTTACTAAAACACGTTATTGTACTGCGGTCATTGTGTCGCGCAAGTATGTTGACTGTTTGTTTGTTTGTACTATAGGGATTAAAAACTATTGTATAAGGGTTTATTTAATTGTTACGGCTACTAGTACAACCTTGTGTTGTATTTATGTCATCAGTTCATCATATAACATACAACGTTCACCTGCACAGAATCAAGTCAAAATAACTTTATTCAAGTAAGGGGCTGTTTCACCATCCATTGATTAGTGTTAACTGGCGGTTAGGTGTGATGCCGTCACTATTTGTTTTGTTCGAATAGACGGAGACGGCATCACATTTAACCGTCGGTTAACGCTAATCAATGGATGGTGAAACAGCCCCTTAGGCTATATATAAAAAAATCTACCACCGGTTCGGAAAAACTTCTCATCGTCATCTCAATCATCTCAGATTTTAGCATTTAGGTTTTGGTTCCTACAAGGGCCCGTTGCGGATCGGAAACTTCAAACACCACGTGATGTTTATCTTCACAGAACAGCTGATGGTTTGGAAAAGTTTATAATTTATTTATGTTATTTAACTTATGGATGTTTCAGCTTCGCGTTTCAAATGAGCCATTAGTAAATTTTGTTTCTAAGCTTATATTTGTGTTCCATTGCGACAAAAGCGCTAAACATCTTCATCGTCAGCCGTAAGACGTCCACCGTTGGACATAGACCTCCGTGATAGACCTCCAGTTGCTTCCATTGTAAGCGGGCTGCATCAGGCGCGGTGCACTCCGCGGTATAGGTGCGATTCTGTAAGTACCAAAACACCCCACGCTGGCGTGGGTTAACTCACTAGGGCTACGAGCACCGCCCGGCATGCACGCTCGCAGTTTCGCTCGAACTAGTCGCGCCGTGTAACGCTACGTGTACCCGTGTGATTTTTGCAATGTGTAATTTAATTAAGATTGTCTTTTTTGAATCTTTTTGTATTTTTTGTTTCAGTTCCAAATTTTTTGTTACTTTTACGGTCATCCCGTAAAACCTATATCGAAAATACAAACTGAAATATAGATGCACAGAAAAATCAGAAAAATAAGACCAGCGCTGGTCTTGTAATTTAATGTTGTATTATTTTTTCAATGCTTTGCAACCCTATTTTCAACCAAGCGTTGTTGCTGAATAATAACGACCTTCGCGCGCAGTATTAGAGTTCAATGTTGCTTGGTGGTGCGCGGTGATTTTGCTAATAAAAATTACGTAGGCATATAAAATGGCGGCTTTCGTCAACATTAAAACAGAGAACCTTCTGTAATTGTACTATTATCTATTCTGTGGCTGCCTCCACCGTGAACCTGGTTATGACCAAGTCATCTCGTTGGCCGACGTAGGGAGGTAATTATACAATACAATACAAAACAAATACTCTTCATTATACACCAGAAATAGTAAGCGATACAGAAAACAGATACACAGAGAGAAAATTACAAGGTAAGCTATAGGCGGCCTTATCGCTTAAGAGCGATCTCTAAGAGGCAACCTTTTAATTAGTTATAACAGTGAAAAACTAATAAATAACTGTAACTCGGGTGTAATTAAATTCGTAAGATATAGGTATAGTAAAATGTAAAAAGTAACATCTGATTTGACGTGAAGTATGACGTGTTACAGGATTATGCAATAATAATACCTGTTACGTAATTCAATTTTATACAATACAAGGAAAATACAGCTAGTAAGTAGACCATTATACAGTTTCTAGTAGCTAGGAAGTTTTCATATGCCAAGTTTATTATATGACAACTGGTGCGCAGTAGAATAATTTTAACTTTAGTCTAGTCGTGGCATCTCTACATAATCATTTGGTTTAGAATTTATTTGATACTAGCTTGAGCTCTCGGCTTTGCTTCTGTTGCAGTATAAAAAAGGGTAGTCTTGTATCTCATGCGAATTTTGAAAAAATCTTTCCTAGCGCAACTTTGTCAGGTATACCTTTCATGACTGTCTTTCGCTTTAGCAGTTAAGGCTGTGTCTTCGTGTGATCTATCAGTCAATTATGTTACTCTTTTAAAGAAAACAAGAACTAAAAATTAGCAACATTATAACTAAGTGATTTTCAGGGTATTATTTTAAACTAAAAGTATTATTGCAATAGGCAACTTACGTCAATCCGACCACAATATTTTAAACAAGAGAAAAAATTGATAAAAAGCATGTGAAAAAAAGAATAAAAAAGCGTATTTATTAAAAGTATATTTATTACGATATTTTTACAATTTAAAAAGTATTGTTTTTGTGTTATAATTAACATAATTATGGTTTTTCTTTTTAACAAGATGAAAAGCATAAATGTGTGAATGAAGAAAGAAATATATTTATTTTTCAATGGCTTCTCGCACCCCAACAACAAGTAAAGCAATATCATTCATTTATTTACTGGATAAATAAATAAAATCACGCTAAGTGAACCCATGAACGTAACCGAATGTATAAACCATAAGCAATAAATCTTCAAAATAATAAAAAAGGGGTTATATCATTTTTGTCATAAAAACTTCATGCATGTTCGGGTTGTTTGGTATATTTCCTACTGTAATGTGTACTGTAAGACATCTTATGTAATGTGTTATTTATTCGCATGTTCAAGGTGAAGTGGAAGAATTCAGCATGGCTGTCAATATTGTCACAAATGCTGCTAGTGTGTGGCCTGAATATTATGGTCGCATATTTACACTAATTTAGGTATTTAGGCTACTTACTTATGAAACGTAGACTCAAACGTTACTCTAATTCAATCCACCCCATACTGTTGACACGTGGTGAGTCCACTTTAAATCCAAGGTTCGATTCTATTCGCATAAGTGAGCTCCTTTTGTTCTGCAACTTTTTAAAAACAACCAGTGTTCATTTTACTTTTTTCAATGTCATTTTCAATGTATGCAATACAATACTAAGTTGACAGCAAATAAATAATGATAATCATAAATTTATTTAAGATTGTTTTTTTTTTCTTATTTTTATATCAATTCCAAATTTTTACTTTTACGGTCATCCCGTAAAACCTAAATTAAAAATACAAAAAAGCAAAAAACACAAAAATTGCTCAAGTGGCTAAATAAGAAACAAACAAGCTGAAATATGTGGTGCATAGGGGAAACTTGTGTCTGTACCGTTGACCAGCAGTGGTGTAGCGGTATAGCACGCGGTACGGAATACCGAGGACCTGGGTTCGATTCCCAGTGCTGGTCTTATTTTTCTGGTTTTTGTGTGCATCCATGTCTCAGTTTGTATTTTCGATATGGTTTCACGGGATACCCGTAAAAGAAACAATTTTGGAGTTGAAATAAAAAATACAAAAAGACTCCAAAAAACGATATTTTCAATATAAATTTATTTGTCAAGCACAACAACAGATTTTATTACAATATTTCCATAGAACTCTTATGTCTTGCCGTTAGGTGTACAAATATTTTGATGACTTAATAAAATAAATAATTAAAACATGCAGCATTCATTAAAACAACTCAGTCAAAAATAATTTGTACAATAAATAGCAGTCTAAATAAATTAAAAACATTGTATGTCACTTCCCATCTAAATAAACAATTCTAACAAATTATTACATGTCCAATAAAAAAAAAAAACAAGGAAGTCAAAGTAGATGATACTCGGTAGGTACACTAAGCATATTCATTGAAAAAAAACATTAATTGAATAAAAGCATTTCTCGATTAAAATTTATTGTAAAACTTTTTTTAATTAGTAAGTTTTCAGAACTCTAATAGATGCTGGTATTCTATTAAATATTTTTGGTCCCACCCATGTTTGGTCCAATTATGCATTTTCTCATTAAAGCAGTGTTTACAAGCTATGGCTGTTACTTTTTGGTCATTTCGCCCTTAAAGGCCCCCGTACCAAGGACATTTCGCCCTTAGTACCTACCTACCAAGAGATAGCGATAACACCGCCATGTCTGACACACTGATTTAGCGATAAAACTTTAAAGATCAGTAAATTACCTAAATTCAAGTTCTTTGAAAATGTTACGAAACAAAAGTAGCTCAGTTACATGAGTAGAATAGAATCTTGAATTTAAGCCCCATGGAGTACTATTAGTTATTCTGTGCCCATGGTCGGAGGCACCCTGTAAATTATCTTTGGCAAGTTCTCCGCTCCGCTTCGCTCCCGCCTTAGCCTTCTGAACCTAACCAATCCGAGTCGCTTCTGTTCCGAACCGTCTTGCTCGCTCGCTTCGCTCGCTGGCACAAATGAAATGTCGCAATTCTAACCTAACCTAACCTATGTGGGTAAAATGTACCTAATTCAAAGGCTTGTTTGACGTATGGGATTTATCAGTATATAGTGTCGATACTCACCAATTACATGGATGGCAAATTACATTATGGCATGTGATACTTATGGCTTACAATAATTATGAAAATTGAAATTATTTAAATTAATATTATGGGAAACAAAGATTCTGTCATTTGATTAATATAGTAAACAATGAGTAGTGCAAATGAATTTATAAGAAACAATATTATGGCGGTTGAATATTATAGCACATGAAATTCGGGTAAGTAAAGGTATACCCATATTAACATTACACACTCATGCAAAATTACAACTTTCTAGCACTGATAGTCCCTAAGCTAAGCCGCTATATGGTTAGGTAAAGAAGGGTGAGTGAAATAGTCCATTCTACTAATCGTACTCATATAAAGACGAAAGTTTGTGTGTGTTTGTGTGTGTGTTAGTATGTAAGACGTGGAAACATAAAAAACAACTTCTCCAGAATGTATCCTTTCTTATCACACTAAATAAATCATCAGAGCTGTTTTTTATAGAAAGTGAAAAAAAAATGTAACATTTCGCAAAAAGCATCAGGTGTCAGACGATTGTTGGTGTCGCGAATCGGTAAGTATATTACCATGATAAATGTATTCAATTTATAAATACATTATGTATTTCACTGATGTATGTAATACGGGATGAATAAAAACTTTAAAACATAAGTTTCGATCTTGGCCTGCTTTGATTACCCATAATTTTGACATGAAATTTCGTTTTTATGTTTTGAAATAACTTTGTTTTTAGAACTCTTATTACCAACTGCCTTTACCAACTGGGGGCCTACCACGCTCTCTTAATACGGTTCAGTTTAGGCTCTAAATTGAACTGCATCGCTATTTCGTACCACGACGTTACTTTTGCGATTCAGTTCAACGCACGGTTCAGCGACAGCGATACAGACATTTTCATTCACTCACTTCAAGCGGTTTTCGTACCATGACGCTTAACTTGAGTGGGAATTGAATCGCTTCAGTGTCAAATTTAGCGATTCAGTATAAGTTACTCATTCTGGCAATTCTTTTGGAATTTTAAGTGTTTTACTTGGAATATTCTAAAATTTCAAGAACTTTTAAACTTTTATTCAAGTTTTATAACTTTTCATAGGTACTCACGACATTGTGCTTCTTAACTCCTCATTGATAAAATTAATTTTTCAGTGAGAAAAGAGACTCGTGGATTAGTGACAGCGTTAACATTTTATTTGTAATCAACACAACGGTTGTTACTTAAGAACACGGAATGACCTGGAGTTATGGTTCTCCAAAATAAAGAGGTTTTAGTATACAATATTTGGTTTGCATATAGCGGCATCCCCTTTGCGAGTTAGCGTTTCAGTTTCGGACCAGAGACAATATCGGTCTTTCATTCACTTGTAAACCATTGAGACTCAGCTCTGAGAAATAAACGTCGTGGTACCAATTTCGACGATTCAATTTAGGTGCCTAAATTGAACTGCTCTGCGTTTGGATCGTTTATGAAAAGATCATAGTAGCCATACAGTGGGACGTATAGCATATTATTGGCCGAGATTATGATGATGATGATGACGAATTCATATCCAGGAGTATAAATTCCTCGACTTTGCGGAATTATCATTGAAATCTTGAAATCCTGAAAATTACATAGTGAGCAGCCTTCGTTTACATGAACAACCTGCAATTTTCCATATCTCTTGACCTAGCGGTTAAGATTTCGAGCTTCATACAGATCCATACTAATATTATAAATGTGAAAGTGTGTGTGTTTGTATGTCTGTCCGTCTTTCACGTCGAAATGAAGCGACGGATCGACATGATTTTTGACATAGAGATAGTTTATGGGCCAGAGAGTGACATAGGCTACTTTTTATCTCGGTAAAATGCACAGTTCCTGAGGGAACAGCGCGCGATAACCGAATTCCACGTGGGCGAAGCCGCGGGTAAAAGCTAGTAAGGTTATAAACTGACCACTGCGCATTCCGTTGTGACACTGAATTATACGCACAATTGAGATTGGTTCCCGTATGGCGTAACAATATGTCGTGGTGTCGCAACAACTTGATTCCCATCCGAAGACATATCACATATAACTCACGCATCTCACTCTCCTAGTTGCCTGGCGAAAATGTTCTGTTCACGCTTCTGCAGGGCTACTACGAAACTCGAAGTTCGTGTCGTGCAGTCCCTCTGACACTATACTATTTAATAGGAGAGCTAGAGGGACGGTACGATACGAACTTCGAGTTTCGGGTTTCGTAGTAGCCCTGCTGCTGGTTAACTACCCACTCGTTATTACGGTTCAACTTTTTGAACTAAACAAACAAGTTAAAAGTCCATCGCGTGATTTCCAAGTAAATGCTCCACAATTAACTAGAAACCGTAAGTATATACGTAGCAAATATTTACGAGGCCCAAAAAACGGGGATCCCTACACTATCTGACGTCAAATGTCTAGTAAACAAAGTATTATGTCATAATTCCCACTACATGCCATATCACACGTAATCATTATGACGTGTCGTGTGCAAAAACCAATCATCACACGTTAGTACATCTACTACCGCTATCCCCTTTTCTCTATCGGCGCCGGGTACAAGCGCGAAAAGGATAGCAAGTCAGCTTCGAACGCGAGTCTGTGCTTTAAGGAAACTGGCTGTTAGAGCGATCAAAACAGGTAAAATGCTGAGAATATACAGCATTTTGATTTTTAATACGATACGTATACGGCATTATGATATGGCATATGCTCATAATAAAAATGCAATTAAAATCTCAAATTGAAACCATAAATATACTTGATTTTAAGATTGAATTTTGAACGTCACTTTTTTGACATATATCAAATATGTTATTAGTGAACTAACTACAATAATGTGATTTAGATTTTGTTTCTATTACTCAATACGAAATCCTTAGAAAAATATTTTTATATATTACTATATTTTAATATATTATTATTTTTTTACACGCTCTTGGCCGGTTTTTCCAGTTGTGTTAAATAAAGAGTTATTTTAGTTTAATCTTTACTCACTATCCGTAATATACAATACAATACAATAAAATGACTCTTATAGTACACCACAGATTAGTTATTCTGTAGTAAGTAATAAGAAAATATAATAATTAAGATTTAAGTCAACATATTCTACTAAAACCTATATTCTATTTAAAACCACAAATAAAATTGAATTAAATTGTAAATAAAATTCAAATTACAAGTGAAATAAAATCATAAACTGTTAAATCTATCTATCTATCTAATACCTTTAAACGAGCAATCCATACTAATAATATTCTAAATGCGAAAGTGTTTGTGTGTTTGTTTGTATGTTTGTCCGTCATTCACGTCGAAAGGGAGCGACGCATCGACGTGATTTTCGGCATAGAGATGGTTTATGGGCCAAGAGGGTTTATAGGACATAGGCTGCTTTCCCGAAAAAATGCACAGTTCCCGAGGGAACAGCGCGCGATAACCGAATTCCACGCGGGCGAAGCCGCGGGCAAAAGCTAGGTCTCGTCATGATCATCATCATCATCCCAGCCTATATACGTCCCACGCGGGCCCAGTGCGGATTGGGAACTTCACACGCACCATTGAATTGCTTCGCAGGTTTGTGCAGGTTTCCTCACGATGTTTTCCTTCACTGCAAAGCTCGTGGTAAATTTCAAATGTAATTCCGCACATGAATTTTGAAAAACTCAGAGGTGCGAGCCGGGGTTTGAACCCACGACCCTCTGCTTGAGAAGCGATAGGTCACCACGGCTTAGGTCTCGTATATATATATATATCCATACTAATATTATAAATGCGAAAATGTGTGTGTTTGTGTGTATGTTTGTCCGTCTTTCACGCCGTAACGGAGCGACGGATCGACGTGTTTTTTGGCATAGAGATAGTTTATGGGCCAGAGAGTGACATAGGCTACATTTATCCCTGAAAAATGAGAGAACAGCGCGCGATAACCGAATTCCACGCGGGCGCTAGCTAGTAGGTATATTTTAATCAGAATCTCGGAAACGGCTCCATCAATTTCGATGACAAATCGATCTAGCTTGGTCTTATCTCTGGGAAAACGCTTATTATAGAGTTTTAGGCCGAGCAAAGCTCGGTCACCCAGGTATTTCATCGTTAACTATAATGCCCAACGCTCTTTTTTATTATCTGTGTCCTTTTTAGGGTTCCGTACTCGAAAGGTAAGAAACGGATAATAATCATAGCTCTTTATTAACCTATGTTTGTTTTAATTAAAGCTCGATCATATTTCATATTTTATTTTGGCAAGTTTTGATTTTACAAATAACTTTGAATTCACCGATGCGATAATATTATAAGGTAAAATTAAATCATTCAATACTAAATTAACGGAGGACAAATTAATAAAGAAATAAGTCATTTCGATTTTCACATTTCACGTTACCGGTTGGCGGCAAGTGGATCAATATGAATACAACATCATCATTATCATCAGCCAAAAGACGTCTACTGTTGAGTAAAGAAAAAACAACAAAGTTTCTTGCGGCGCATTCTTCTTGGCAATGATGGTCTTTCCAAAAGCGCTGGTAATTTAAAAAAATACGTGTAAAAGTGCCCATTTTTATTTTATTAATTTATTGACATTATCTATAATAAAACAAATTCATAATAACAAATAATTATATTTTTGACATTGTGACATACAAATCTAGAACATGGCTCCAACTAAAATGAAGACAAATGGAAAGGATGTGGATAAAAGGTTGGTGGACGTTATTTTAAATTTTGAGGAAATAATGAAAGAAATGAGGGACAAATTGAATGGTTGCTATGACCTAATCTTATCACAACAGCACGAAATTACTAGCCAGAAAAAACAAATTGAGGATTTGGCAAAATACATTTACTTACGTGACCATGAAAAAAGATCACTAGAATATTCATCACCATCCACTAATGTCCCACAAATTCCTCAGAGATTTCAACTTTTGAATAACATGTCACTAAATGAGTCCGGTCCTCAGGGTCTGGAATACTTGGATAACACAAGTGACCCACATGACGTTCCCCATAAAGTAGTTCCTGATCGAATCTTGGTGACGGATGGCAAAGTGCAAAACGACAAGAATAAGCTCGCTCATCCTGAACTGGAGCAGCGCCGCGGCCGACCCCGCCGGGCTGCGTCAGCGTCTCAGACGGCAAATGTGAAGGATACCACAGGTGACCCACGCCGATGCATCGTGAAGGAAATTTTGCCCTCTGTGCTGGATGTCACGAAAACAACTTCTCAGAGTCCACCAACTGTAATCAATGCAGGTCCCCAAACAGAAGTACAGCCTGGCCTCCGAGCTGCTGCGCCGCGTCCTGTCAGCCTGCACGTCTTTAATCTTGGAGAAGGTACCACGGTGAAAGATGTTCTTCAGCACCTCCAGACCCAGATGAGCATCACAGATGCTCGCTGTGAGCAGCTGGTAGTCACCCGGGGCCACTACACTTCCTTCAAGCTCGACGTACCCGCTGACAAACAGCGACTGGTAAGAGACGTGAAGCACTGGCCTACTGGTGTATCGATAAGGCGTTTCAATATTGTTTTGCCAAAAAACTTAGAAAGTCCGCCGGCCAAAGCAAGACCACACTAGTTTCAAGTACGAAATTTAAAATAGTGCACCAAAACGTACGATCTATTTGTGGAAAAACCGCGTTACTAGATATCTTAGTAAGTGCTGAAAAGCCAGATGTATTAGCTTGTAGTGAGACTTGGTGCAAGAAAAACGAGATTGATCGAGTTAGGTTATGTGGGTATGAACTGGCGAATAACTACTGCCGCACAAACATCGCGCACGGTGGCACCGCGCTGTTCACACGAGTGGGTATTGTTTATCGCCAGCGAAACGACTTGCAAAGCCTTGCTATTCAGTTGCACTTTGAGATCACTGCCATTGAGATTAGTAATTTGAATTTGATTATTATTGTATTATATCGCACCGGAAATGGTAATTTTGACATGTATTTAAATAATCTGGAACTATTATTGTGTAGGTTAACTGATGAAAATAAGAAGTTTATTTTGGTTGGCGACCAAAATGTTGATTTTCAGTCTGAAAATATCCTAAGACAACGAGTTGAAGAAATATTGCAAAGTTACTCATGCACGAATTGTGTCACGTTTCCAACCCGTGTGACCGCGCACAGCTCGACTTCTATTGACTGTGGGGTGATTCCGAGCGCCTGCGCTCGCGTCACCGTGGCGGCGCCACTTGACACTTTTATAAGTGACCATAATGCGCAGTCATTTATCCTTTCTCTTGATTCACTGCACTGTAGCAAACCTAATAAATATATTGAAAAAAGATTATTTACTGACGAATCATACATAGCATTTTTTACGGACATTGAGAATTATAATTGGAATTTTATTTTTTTGACTTCAATTAGTATCAATGATAAATTTATTAGGTTATTTAACATTTTGACGCATTATATTGACATACATTTTCCCCTTAAAAAAATTTATTCTAAGCAGAAAAATAATGTTCCGTGGATGACTGAAAGCCTCTCAAAACTAATTTTAAGTCATAATGATCTGACGGAGATGAAACGTCAATATCCGGATTGTAAGGTTTTGATAGAAGGTATCAGTCACTATTCGGAATTGATTAAATCTGAAACCTTAACGGCCCGTCAACAGTACATTGAGAGTCGTATACAAAATAGCAGAAACCCGTCAAAGGAGATGTGGCGCGTTGTAAACGAGGAAATATCATCAAAACCGGGGAAACATACCTTTTTACTAAAAGATGAACAGGCCAATGAAATTCCTCCAAACAGAGTACCTGAGCACCTAAACCAACACTTCCTTACGGTAGCATCTAAACACACCCTGCGATGTAACACATGTACTTCTGTAAATTACTTAGTGAATTTCCTACACGATGTTAACATTCCAGACTTTACTCTACCCACAATAACACTCACAGACATAAACCGCGTATTGAGGTCGATGATGAAGACTCGCGAAACTCTTGATGTATACGACATCTCCATTAACACACTCCTGTGTGTCTGGCCGGTCATCTCGGGATTACTGGTTGAGCTCGTCAACAATATGTTTTCGAGTGGAGTTTACCCGGATGTATTGAAAAGCACGCGGGTGTGTCCTGTTTACAAGGGTAAAGGAGACAGATGTTCCGCAGATAGCCATAGACCGATAACCATAGTGCCAAATATCTCAAAAATTATTGAGTCGATTTTATCGGATAGCTTAATGCGCCATCTTGAGACAAATGACCTACTGACTGACAAACAATTTGCCTATAGGAAAAACAGATCTACTACACTAGCTGCGTATAAACTATATGATTGCATTACAACGGCTCTGGACGACAAAAATAAAGTTGCAGGTATATTTTGTGACCTCTCCAAGGCATTTGATGTAATAAATCATCAGTTACTGTTAGAAAAGATCAAACACTATGGAATTAAAAATAAAGCCTTGCAGATATTTAAATCTTTTCTTGAAGACAGAAAACAGACGGTCTCGGTTCAAATTCACGGAAAGAGGGTCAAATCTAGGCCGGGTAATGTTAATATTGGAATCCCACAAGGGTCCGCCTTGGGAAACACTCTTTTTCTGCTCTTTATTAATGATCTCGTTGCCTCTGTTGCTGATGGTCTAGTGGTGTTGTTTGCGGATGACACAACGGTAGTAGTGAGAGCTAGTAGTTATATGCAGCTCGAGGAAAGGATGAGTGACGTGTGCAATCAGCTGAGGGAGTGGTTTGCGGCAAATGGGCTTATTATGAACGTCACAAAGTCCAACGTGGTGCTGTTTAAGACCAGGAACCATGTTGAGACTTCTCATGTTCAAAGTCCACTGCCGCTGTGCAGTACGAGCAGGTTTCTGGGATTTGAAATTGACGCTGGATTAACATGGAAAGAGCATGTGGACAAGCTTTGTGAAAAATTGTGCAGTATCGTCTTTGCCTTACGAAAACTTAGGCCTCTTATGTCCGGGAAAGCCTTAATCCAAATGTATCATGCTCATTTTCATACACTCTTGTCGTACGGCATCATCTTGTGGGGAAATTCGACAAACTCTGACAGAGTGTTTAAAATCCAGAAGCGAGCTCTGCGCACGATGGCAGGATTAAGGCCTAGGGACTCTTGCAGGGACCAATTTAAGAAATTTGGGATATTGACGCATTATTCGCAGTACGTTTACGATATTATTATGTTTACACGCCAAAATATTAATTCGTTTAAACGTGTCAATATCCCAGGCAGAATAACCCGCCAGACCGGGCGACTGCAAGCAGTGCCGCGGCGGTTGGCGCTGCTTGATAAAAACCCGCGCGTCTTGGGCCCTAGGCTTTATGAACGGCTACCCGCGGACATAAAAAATGAATGTTCGGATGAGACATTTGGACGCACACTAAAAAAACTTCTTTTAGACAAGTCATTGTACTCTTTAAAAGAATACAGTGAGATTTTATGTTGACATCATAATATATGCATTTCATTTTTGTTTTTATGTACTTACCTTGTTTTGTACTCTTGTTTTTGTTTTGATATCATTTTTCACAGTTTTGTGAACTGAATTTTAATTTCATATTTAATTTTATTGTATTTTGACATTTTAATTATTTGATTGTTCGTTTGGTTCCTATTGCATAAATTTGACTTAGATTTAAGAATATTCTTGTTTTGCTTTTAATTATTATTATTGAATTTAATTCTAATTTGACATTTTAAATTTATTTATTTTTTATTATCGCTGACTATTTATTATACTTAATAAGATTTATTTATTTTTGTATACATTTGACGATCCTTTTGTGAATTTCTTGTAATTAACTGACATGTGCTTATGATGTATTTTTTCAAAAGGTAATAAATAAATCTAATCTAATCTAATCTAATCATTACCGCCTGTTTACTGAATATGGTTTGAAATTTTGATGTTTCATCGACTGCCCGTAATTTTCACAATTTCGTCAGTCAACCTAGTAGGCCTGCCATTGCTTTATTTTCCGTTTTGTGGTCGCCACTCAAGAATCTTTCTCCCCCGACAGTTATCGTAGGCATCGGAGTTTTCAACGCACGGTAAGACTTTAGCGGGCCATGGACTCGACATTGGCAATAAAATAGAACTCATATTCATATTCACTCATTTATTCAATACTGAAATGCCTTTATCGTGATAAAAAAATCGTGGGCAATATGTGATTCAAATTATAAATAAAATTATTATATTATTAATTATTATTTTTATTTTGTTATTGAATATTTGACGCTGACTCGTATAATCAAAGACAAAATTATAGGATTGTGATATACTCACTAGCAAAACTACCTCATCAATTTTAAATTTTTCATACAACTTTGTATGGAAAGTGATGCAGTATTTTTGCTTGTAGGTATATACCTACTCGACAACATTTTTGTCCTTAATTATAAAATTGAAATCACTACTTAAAGAAATGATTGAGTACGAGTATGAATACGAGTTTAATCTTATTGCTAATGTCGACTCCATGGCTCGCTAACGTCTCACCGTGCGATGATATGTATACCTATAAGGCCCGCTCATTTCCATTCAACTTGCTTAGTCTTCGAGATATGTCAGTGACTTTAGTTCTTTAGCGAATTTCCGTATTCCGAATTCTATCGCATACAGTTTAAAAATTAAATAATCAGTTCACTTAGGAAGCCTATAATTAAAAATTGAATTTTGTAACATCAGTTAATCCTAGTAATATTATAAAGTTATCATTTATTTCTACGTCCTGTTTTGTCCTGATTTCTAACTTTAACCCTTCGTACAACTAACTGCATTTTAGTCCCATCTGTCTTAATAAGCACAAATTCTGCTGAGTTCCCTTCGGCCACTTTGGAAACCAAAGGTTCGAAACCAGTTTAGAAAACCGAATTATTTTACTTTTTCGGAAACCTGGTTTCGAATGAAGAAAAATAATTATGTTTTCTAAACTGGTTTCACATAAAGAATATAGAATCATCAATAATGTTTTTCACAATCGCGTTTTTTCCCAATTTTAATCGACACAGAAACATATAGGTAGGTTTAGGTTATGTTAAGTTCACTTCGGCCTTAAGGGCAAAAACTACACAAAAGTAGGAGCTCCTGAGCGGAGCTTCGTCAACACTGTGTCTGTGTCGATTCTAATTGAAAAAAAAACGCTTCAGTAAAAAAACCAGAAGTCGATCACTAATCCTAGTTTCGTGCAAGAACAAAGTGTTCGTTCGTAACTGGTTTCGCATAAGAACAAAATAGTTTTCGTTCGAAACCGGTGTCGAACAAGACCGAAAAAGTTTTCTACCGAAACTGGTTACGAAACTCCGGTTACGTACGCGGCCGAAGGGGCTGAGTTAAATAAAAAAAAAGATAGCCTTGCATTTTGACGGATACACGTCTTAAGCGTACCATTAACCCCTGGTTTTTTTATTGTGGTTGGCAACCCTGTAGTACATACATTACTTTTTAAAAATGCATGGCTACTACGTCATGCGCACGCGAGTCGCTCCACGTAGAGCCTCTACGTCGTAGGCGCCTACGATGACTCATGTTCCTAGAAACCACGTGTTGTTGTTTATAATTGCATAATTGCATAATGTTTTTTTCGTTATCATAAAATTATGCGTCAAAGGTAATGTGTTGGTTGTACCAATTTGTTTATGACCAAAGAGTGGAAATTTTATTTGTTTTGATAAGAATTTTTCGCTGGTCGTTTTTCTTCTTTGTCGTGTTATTTCTAAATACATTTTACCTTTTTTAGTTTGCTGCTTAAGGTACTTTTTCTAAAATTGGGAAATTAAGGGGTTATTCTTATTCAGAATCACGAGTCTAGGCTAATAAAATGTTTATTTCTTTGTTTTTTTTTAATATATCAGGTAGAGCCCGCGAAAAATACGGAGGGGGATCCATTTTTTTTTGTAACAGTGAGAGTATTAAATGAAAGCTAATAATCAGCCCATTTCAAAAAACAATATACTCGCATACTTTTATATTACCACTAACACGTTATGCCTTTTTCTTTTTTTACTGTTATGTTATGTTATGGACGACGTCTGAAAATAAATTATTTTTATTTATTTATTTTATTTATTAACACAGGAATATAAAAAAGTATTAAAGAAAAAAAACAAAATGTGAATGCCTTAAAAAAACTAAAAAGGAAAAACAAGTTTTTATGATAACAACAAAATATTGAACAAAATCACATTCCACAGTGTCAGCGAAGCTGGTAAGTACTGGATTTTGTAATAAAATTAACTAGGCAAGCGTTATTTTATGAAGGTTCGTAGGTACCTATTTACTAGGGAATTAGAAAATAACATATAATAAACTTTGCTACCGAGACACTTCACTCCGATTTCTTACTATAGTGTCCAATTCTTCCAACACGAGCTAGCAGCTATCATAACAAGGTATACAAAGAGCATATAACCAATGCAGTTGAAATTTAATAATACGCCGTGGTGACCTACTTGTTTGACCGATTACCTCACAAGCAGAGGATCGTAGGTTCGAGTCCAGGCTCGCACACCTGAGTGTTTTGGAATTATATGTGCGAAGTTAAATTAGAAATTTACCATGGGCTTAATGCTGATGGAAGACATCTTGAGGAAATCTACATACCTGCGAAGAAATTTACTGGTGTGTGTAGTTCCCAATCAGTACTAGGCCCGTGTAGGAACTCATGGCCCAAGCCTTCTCATACTGAGAGAAGGCCTGTGTTCTGCAGTGGTACGTACCTAACTGACTGGACTGGACTGGGATGATGATTGATGGTGAATGTTAAGCCCAATGGCTTTTTATACAACAAAAAAGTATTGGTTGCGGTCCTCTTAGTCATATTATTATAGGATTACAGGAAATTCTCTGTTCTGTTGGAAATCTGTGTTCTGTTATTTTCATGTGTTTTTATGTACAATAAAGAGTTTTACAATACAATACAAAATCTAATGTTAGAAAAGTTGAGCTAAAACGATGCAAAGATAAAGCGAATGAGTTCCGGAATTAGATGCCTCGTACCTACATATTACCACTTCATCTGCATTATTATTATATACGTATATATATTAAACATTTGATACATACATAATTTTGACATCAGAATCTGTTAGTTATACAATATGTTTTAACAGAAGCGCCAAAGCTCGCATAGGTACTTTTCACTAGTCATATTTGTCCGAAATCCTGAAACCTTGAATTTTCCTGAAAAATTTAAATGGTCATCCTATAGAAAAGTATAGGTTAGGTTAGGTTTGTTTTACAACAATTCTGAACAATTATTGGATTCAGAGAAAAAAAGAGTTATGACAAACGATCATTCTCACAAACATTACAGTCGGACTTTCAACAAGCATGCGAGCCGATATGGATTTAATTAACCCCCGACGCAAAAAGAGGGGTGTTAGTTATAACTTATAAGTTTGATGCCAATATACATACTCGTATATGTGTCTGTTCGGGGCTCGTTCAACGTTTTCTAAGTTCGTTATGTATCCCCTAATAAAGTTTTGCTTTTCTACTCTGTGGGTTAATTCCTCAATCCAACAACATTACAGATAGGTATGATTTTCTTTGGAATGCATTTGCAATATCTACATCTACATTGTTATTGAAATGTTGTTATTCTATTGTTCAGCAACTAACATCGGGTGTTACTAACTCATTTATTGATATATTTTTTTTATACGACTGGATGGCAAACGAGAATAAATTATTTGCTGTTAGTGGTTTTAAATAGGACACTTTTGAGGTGTTTTCTGTTCATAAAAACTTTATTACCTACCTCATCATCCCAGCTTATATACGTCCCACTGCTGGGCACAGGCCTCCTCTCAGAACAAGAGGGCAAAGCTTGTACTATGGATACTAGGCAACGGATAAACTTACTTACAAGATCCGAGAACAAACATTCGCCCCGGCCGGGAGTCGAACCCGGGATCTCAAGCTTCGTAGTCAGGTTCTCTCACCACTTGGCCATACGGTCGTCAATAAAGAATTCATTTTGAATATATGATCACCTTCGTATAATTTACATTTATAATTTACTTTATTTGTCAAGTCAAGTGTGTGTGTGTGTGTGTGTATTTGTTAATCCTTCACGAGATAATATTCCTACGGGATCTATGTAAGAACCCAAAAATCATAACCGCGAAGTCTAGCGCTATGAAATTTATCACGGGTGTTTTTAGAAATTCCCACAATTTTTTTATGCGGTATCTCGGAATTTCAGTTCCAGGATTAGAACACGAAAAAAGCCGTGGTGACCGAGTGGTTTGACCTATGGCCTCTCAAGCAGAGGATCGTGGATTCAAACCCCGGCTCGCACCTCTGAGTTTTTCGAAATTAATGTGCGAAATTACATTTGAAATTTACTACGAGCTTTACGGTGAAGGAAAACATCGTGAGGAAACCTGCACAAACATGCGAAGCAATTCAACGGTGTGTGTGAAGTTCTCAATCTGCACTGGGCCCGCGTGGGAACTACGGCCCAAGCCCTCTCATTCTGAGAGGAGGCCTGTGGCCAGCAGTGGGACGTATATAGGCTGGGATGATGATGATGATTAGAACACCAAGCCATGGGTAAAAGCTGGCATCACACACACACACAAACATCACGCCTGTATTCCCAAATGGGATAGGCAGAGCACACGAAACGTTACCGCTTCGGAGCCACTTTTAGCAATTTTAGGTTTTAAGTTTGACAAAAACGGTACAATATAGTGACAGGTTGCTAACCTAACCTAACCTAAACCTATATCCTCAGTCGCCTCTTACGACATCCACGGAAGAAATGGAGAGGTGTAATTTTAACACGACACCACACGGGTAAGCTGGCATGCACCTAATAAAGGGGACGGATTAATCGTTATAAAAGTGAACGTATGTTTATTAAAAACTAATCTGTCCGTCGTTGTAGAATCTATCCTGTTCTAAGGATATTTCTCAAAATTAGTCCTTGTTCCATAAGTACGTCATAAAAGGAAAGTCTACGCATCATATTTAATAATGAGGGCTATCGCGTATGAATTCGCCGCTAGAGGCGCTAGTGTAGCGTGAGGTCTCCGAAATGTCAAATCTCATAGTTTTTGGTTGAGCTACGCGGGTTTATTTATAATTAGAATAATTTTGTGAATATTTTGCAATATCTGAAATTAATTATGGCAAATATGCGTTCCGGGGCAATGAATGTTTGTTTTGACATAGTTTTGTCTTTCGGAAACTTTGTCCTCCTTTTTTCCGAACAAAACGGGACTATGCAACACTGTGGCATGCTCGATATTTTTATGGTACGGTTTTAAGTTGTATTAAATATGATTTTAATCTAAACTTTGTTTTCACGCCCGTAATAACAGACTTTGAAAGCCATACTTAAAAACCTCACGCAACAGTGCGCCATCTAGTGAGACAAAAAACGATAGCCCTCATTTAGTCACAAATTGCTCTACATTGGTTGGACACAGCAGTTGAAATATCATGCTGTTGACTTGCATGGTATAACAAAGTGGCAATGCAGTCCATAGTTGTTACAGTCATTATTGTAATATTGCATGCATTTTTGATTTTACAACTTACATGTGGAACTTGCAAACATTCAATTTCAAAAACCTCGTAGGTACTTCTTTTTCAATAAACATAATTTACGTAAAATGTTTTGATAAGCAGGCCACGAGTAAAAAGAAATAGACTAGTAAACGAGATTGGTAATGCGGTGAAATTTGGACTCTCTAACGCCATCTGTTGATGGAATATGTAACTTAACTAAGGCTCGTCTTCTATTTTACGATGAAGTGTAACTAAGTATGTACGTAATTGTCTAATTTTTATATGGGTTATTTTAATTTTAGTTTGCTATATTTTGCTATTTTAGTGCAATTATTTTTAATATGGAGAAACTTTATATTTAATGAATAAATAAACTTAATTAAAGATACCATTGGACGTTTAAATGCAGGTACTCTCATATAAATTAAAGACAAAATGGTCTTTTTACGCATTGGCTTATATTTAATCAAAATTACGTCTGATGATAAACTAACTAATATGCGGTCTCGAATGGAAAAACCCAACACCTATTTTAGTTATTAAATAAATATTCCTTATTCTTATTCTAATAAATGACCATTCATCCTAAATAGGACATACATATATAGGCCAGTTTGTAGCATACAAAGACCAATGGGTAGGGAATTCCATTCCTTAGCTCCCCAAATAAAAACTTTATACAGACCTATTATAATACTCGTTCAGTAAATATTTCTATAGTTTCTTAGCACTTTGGACAGTATGGATCGGTATAATGTTTTTTTTTTATTTATATCTAGAGACAAGTGTTTTTAATAACACACTATAAAATATAGAGTCATATTATGACGTGTCGTCACTAGCTTCAGTTTCAATACTACAGGCAGCCTAGCACAAAAACAAACAAAATTCCAGAAGTCAACAAAAAAAAATATTTTTATTACTGATAATATCCAAAACTTTACCTGATAACAAAACCCACGGATCGAAGCTTATTTTTCTATCATTTTCATGACTTATTATTTATTATTACAACACACAGACACTGAACTGAACACGACCTACGAAAACTGAAACCGAAAAACCCCTTATCGAAGGTTCTCAGAACGCCGTGACAAACATTATGACTCAAGCGAATTAAAAAAAAATCGGGCAACTACTCAATATCATAGTGATTACCTCGTTACGTAAATATCACGCACACACGCGCAGTCACCACTACAGCGGCAAAAACCCACACAAAGGTTACAGAGGTGTGCGTGCAAGCGATCGAGTCGGCTGACCCCACTACAATATTCAGTCGAGCTCTAGACACGAAAGCGACAACACGTTTCAAAAGTTCTAAGAGCTGCGTAGTGAATTTCGTCATACTGTGATTGTGAAGTGAAACATTTTGTATTTTTCTGAAACTGTGAACTTCGTCCTGTGCGTTCCTTTGAGTGGATTTTAAAATTGTTCCCGCTATTTGGATACTTACGTTCAAGGAGGAATTTTTACCGCAAATATTTATGTAAGTATTTTTTTTGTTTTGATTTTGGAATAAATAAATAAAAGATGTAGGTGCCGGAAAAATAATAAGAAAGTGTAGTCGGTGTAAAATAAAATCTACCCTCAAAATTAATCTTTAAGAGAATAAAAAATACTTTACAAATTAATTATAAATCCAATAAAAAAAATAAGCTTACCTAAAATATCCACGATCAAATAAAATAATTTTAATCAATACCTAAATAGAATTTTTCCAAAAAAAATTTTTTCACTTAAAATTATCCAATTGGTTTTTTTCTCACGGACCCCTACCATATCATGCAATTCAAATTCAAATACGTAATGAGTAATACTTGACTCAGAATTTCCTGGTCAAAGAGATCTGACTTCATCACAATGATTCGGCGAAGTCATTGACTCCGCTTAAATTTTTGTTTACTCACTCCCGTGCCAACTCCGTATTAATGTATTAATCACAGGTTTCGCTAGAACGTTCGCTACTTCTGATAATCGATGCTACCTTGTTTTGCGAACACTTCCTCACTTGTTTCCACCATTATCTCTGTTTACGCCGAAATGTTTACAACCGACGCAGACGCTATTTTTATTTTTAATTGCGTTGTGTTTATTCAATAACGTGAATAATCAGGTTTAATGTCGCAATAACATGATAAAAATCGTTAAACCACAACTAAAATAGTCCGATACACATCTATTAAAAAAAAGTCATTGGCTGATAAATAAAACGTGAAAAAAAAACAATATCATTTTTTTAGTTTTTTAACTGGCAGGTAGATTGAAAAGTTGCCAACGAACTTTTATGAGACTGACGGCCAGTTTGAAACAATTGATCGCGTTCGAAATTTGAAATACTTTTTTAAATGGGTAATTGTGGCGTTGCCGGCGTGTTGCAAGCGGCGCTGTCGCAAGCCATTGTCGCAAGTGGTCCAAGGCTCTGCACTCGATATAATTTAAAGAAACATTAGCGATTTCCCGCGGACATCAGGAACCGATTTATATTATATATAACGTTTACGAATTATGTCGCAGGAAATGAAAGCTTTTCTTCGTGAAAAAATATTTTATGTCTAATTTGCAATTTAATAAATATTTGCGATAAATTGACAATGTGCTTGTTTCCAATAAGATTTTTACAGTTAGTTAAATAAAAATCCAATAGAAATAAAGAAAAACTTACGATAAATGCTGAAATATCAAAACAACAAATAAAACTTTTTTTTAAACAAACAAAATGATGATGATAATGATTAAATTAGAAGAAAGGAAATTGAATGAAGTTGAGAAAAGGACAAAAATTTCTTTAGAGGATTTCATTAACTCAACGATATTAGAAATTCTCACAAAGCAAAAAAGCCTTTAAAACCAAATGAGTTAATTTTAATCTATTTTTTAAGTTGTTCAAGCGTATGCTCCCGACACATTTAATTTTTGTAAAAAAAAGAACAGTGATGTCTTTTTAAATTTACCTTCAAACTTTTTTTTTTTTTAAAAAGACGTGGAATTTCACAAATCAACCTTCGCAGAACATAGCCTATTCATACGTTTCCAAAACAATAACCAGCCAGTATCATAACAGTTCGTTCAAAAGTCGATCGATCGTATAAAGGTCAGTTCGGTTCGGTCTATGTCACTGAGTGACGCAACAGCCCTATTGCACAACGCACAGCAACTAACCCAGTATTAGTGTGTACTCCCATTTACCCCTACATTTATCACTCACTCACATTTAGCTCTCACGCTCACGTTCAGGTTTTGACTCATATCTGATACGATAAAGAATTGTCTGTCTGTTATGATAATGTTTATTAGATGATGTAATCAGGAACTTGGCGCAAGGTTGTCCGGAAATGCTGAGGCCGTATGCATTTTTATCCGGTACACGGAACTGCGGATTAAGAAGATCACTTGTAACATAATTGCTGGCCTTGTGTCTAATTAGATGTGTTATTTTGTTTGTTTAGCTCACGAACTCTCTGTCCCAAATCCTCTTGGCACAGCTCTTAGACTTCCACAAACCTCCTACGGCTTTGTTATCTTCAGTCCGCGTACTATGATGAATCTGTTAAAAAAAAAAAGATTTGTTAGTAGGTATAAAGTAATCTGAACACACTTTCGAGTATTGATAATTTCTTACACTCTCCAGACCAAAAATAAGGTCTTAATATTGCTAAAAGTACTTGCACGTTTCGGCCACATTGCAGCGGCCGTGGTCACGAGTAGACCTTTCTTTAATCGACCATCATTTTGAAAAGCCAAAACCCCACAACAAAGGCTTCGTATCATCCAAATTACGTAAGTACGCAGCGCAATACTGACACGATAATTTCATTCGTGCGAGGACAAACGAAGATAACTTGACCTATTTTTTTTATCTCATTGTAACCTACTTACACCGCACGTGGCAATTGCGACGTTCGTATGTACTGTCCACTGATACGCATTACGAAATTAGGACGCAAAAAAAACATTCATACACTTTTATTACCACTTAGTGAGACATAAATTACGCTCGAACTAGGTCTTTAAAAATAACAGATTCTTTCGGGAACTTCGTCTACGTACTCGTAGCGCACAATGTCATGTCATGGCGTAAGCAAAACACTTGACTGTATTTACTTCGGCTATTAAGGGAAAACAAATTGTCTTATAAATCCTAGCCACATTGACTCACACTTTACGTTACTAATTCTTTTGGTAATTCTTAACGATTGTAAGCAATACCTGTAATACTTAACCAAGATGAGTCACTAAGATCACGCCTGTAGTTTCCCAGAACCCAACGGCGTTACGTAACCAGCTGAAATGGCTTTTCGAGGAATCTAGAGCAACAAAATAGGTTAAGTGTTTCTTAATAATGTAGCAATTAACTGCAGGTGTGTACTTGTGGAGCAAGGTCGGCCAAGTAGGACGCGGTATCGCGATAACCAGGTAAACAAAGATGAGGAGGAAGAGCCCTGACACATATGATACGAGTCCCGATTCGTTTCATTGTTACGACACCAGGCCTTGACACCAAAGCATTATCGCGGCGACCGATAGAGGCCGCCCCGAAATAAACCGATGTTGAATCAGGTCTTACCGCGAAAATCGGTCAAGAACAGATTCGTGGATATTCCGAGCGAGCCGACCTTCCGAGCTGACCTCCCAAGGAGCACGCAGGCATCGCAGGAAGCCGCTTAGACAAAACACGCGTCGCCGGCTATCACAACATTCGCAATTCAACATAACTTGCCCTAGACAATGACGATTTGGCGCCATCGGCAGCTGGAAGCAGAACCAGATTACCTCATATTTAGCCACTTCCTTATTAAACAAATTCCTTCTAACATTCTACAATTCAGAACTTTGGAGCGTTATTTTGTCGTGAAATGACGTTGGAAGATGGCGGTGGCCTACTTTTCGCGCGCAATAAACGGCGGGTGGAAAGTTACCGCTGTACTACTTTCTCTACTTTTTCCAAGATGGCCGCCAGTCTATTAGTTTTAAACGAAGGTCAAGAGCGTTCCTTATTGTTATTCAAATGAGGTAACGCCTTAACCGGATTAGGTAATATTTGCATTACAATGTTAAAATAAGATAAAGCTATGTAAATATATTGCGTGTTTAACACACAGCAAACAATCAATCTTTTTCTATCATTTTTCATGTCTGGTTTGCGCTGTACATAAAAACGATAAATATCGCCACGGTCAAGGCTTTGCGGGAAAATAACTCAATTGCATTTTCACGTTCTAAGGTCACGTTTATGTTTATACATGTAACGGTAGTTAGTGCCCTGTTGCGCAACGCAACGTGAGGATTGCACGTGTCTGTGGCCGCGTGACCGCTCACAGTTCACACGTGCTACTGCCGGCCGGTGCCTGCTATTGCCAACCTGGAGCTATCACGCATTTAAAGGGGTTACAACAAATTAGAGCATTGGTTCTTTGGGGTAATTACGCACAAATTGGTTATAACAAAGTAGAGCATTGGCTTTTTGGGGTAATTACGTTAAACGGGGTAAAACTGTGCTGTAAAGGGGTAACGAACTTTATGCCATGACTTTAGTAATAACGAATGCGATGTAAACTCACTGTACTTGTTTTTTAAAGAGTAAATGATTACTTGCTGAATTAAAAGTAGTAAGATAATACTTCGTCATTAAATTTCATAGGTTGTCTCTACCGTTTTCATTGTTCTAGTTGCAAAGTTGGTATGGCAGGGTTTAAAACTTCAGACACTTTTATCAGCGGTTCTTTTATAATCCCTCTTTGATCAGAAAATAACTTAAAAAAATAAACTTGTTTGTTTTAATTATGAATACGTCACATTGGTATTTTATACTTTTTTTATTTTATTATTTTTTAACACCAATCTGGTTTAATCTGTATGAGAATATCAGTGACATATTTCGCGAGGCTAACGTAACGTCACTCTAAATAAATAATCAGTTATCTATGTATGACAAAGAAGACACGAATTGCGTTCAGAGTTGACATTCTGCGTAGCCGTTTAAAAAAACAACGATTACCGGAATTCTGATAAAGAACACGCTTTGTTAACGTGCTTTTATACAAATAATACAATGATGTCCATGTACCCTTGGAAATGAACCGATTACGAATCGATCATGACATCACTCGCGTGAATAGACACTTAACATCTTCATTTACTGTCATTCATTACGTAACGTTTTAGTGATTAGATTACTTGACACTAATTAAATAAGTAGACATCGAGCGCATTACCATTGTACAGAAGTAATATCACAAGCGAGTTGATTCTATTAATACAATTTCAAAATAAAAGTGCCATTATTCACAAAGTCGTGAGCCGTGAATGAACTGTCATTTGTTGCCCAACGCAAGCCTTACAAAACTCCAAACTTAGCCTTGACTCTGCCGAAAATACCATTTGAACCGCTATTAGCGGTGACGAAACATTAATAGCTGTTTCGTAACAGTATTACATGTTTTAGACGTTCATGATGAGAATAAAAAACCGTAATCATATACCGTACGGGCCCAGTTTTCGGTTAACGGTAGAAGAAAGTTGATTAGCGATAACCGTTGTCAAAACCAGCCGGACTGTGTTGTGCAACCGTTAGCGGTCCGGCATTGACCGTGGTCCATCGCGGGTCAACAGTCTGTTCGCGCCTTTGCACTAACTGGCTGAATGTCGAATGGCGCCCTTTGCCTTCAACCACAGACAATTTTATGTGACACTTGCTTTTTTATGAGGACAGTGTGAATTGGCGCCAACATGAAACAAGCGAAAGGAACATGGCCGCTTTGGCATCTATTTATTTAAAAACTTCGAAGCTTCAAATGCTTACAAAAGTCTGTACTGTTAAAATTTTGTAACGGAATTAAAGAATCCGTTGACTATTGGTTACTGATTGGTGCTAAGTAGTAACTGCTCATCACGACCGCTCTTTAACTGTCTGCCTCGAAGCGTTAAGACCGAGCCACCGGGATTTTTTTTATTGACTTGCGGATGGTTACCGTTCGTATTAAAACGCCTGGAAATGTTTAAGCCTCAATCTGATTTGAATAGAGTCACTTTAATGAATTATTCATTAGTGTAATTGAGTTAGTATAAAGATGAGAAATTAAAACCGTTATTATATTGAGTTAGCGGAACGGGATCGCGATTAATTTGTAATACTGGTTTAATTGTACCTAATTGATTAGAATAAACTGAATCTAAATAAAAAAGAATAAATACATATCAATGAAAATGTAGAAACAGCAATCTTAACATAATGACAGTAAAAAAAAAAACTAAATAGATTAAAAAAGCCGTTGACTCGCTTTATTATACCAATAAAACTCTATTAATTAACCGCTGACATTTCGAGTACAATGGCGTGCAATTATAGTTGGCGCGATTTCGAACAGTTAGGTGTAACGGCGCGGGCGCAAGTGGGCCGCGGGTCAGCCCACTGACACCGATCGGCGCGCACTGTACATGGCTTTTTTAACGGATAAAAAATTGTGAGCATTGTCTTTGGTAGTTGAAAAATATTCACTGTGTTCAAAATACCTATTTATTTTTTAAGTAAGTATAAAGGAAATGACTTTATAGTTATTTTAGTCAGTAGTAAAACGCGACGGTTAAATAACGGAGGTTATGTAACGTCCTTTGAACTATTAATAAATAATTGATAATTGATGTTGATAATCAGAGCCGTTGAAACGTATACTTTTGTATTATCACCAGGCACATGTAAAAATCCGCTAGATCATGCAATTTTAGATGAAAAAGCATAATTTCGAATTAATAGTAAACTTCGCGTCGCCAGATCGACGCGTGCGGCGCAACGTGACTGTTTTTTTTTACTTTTTCCAACACTTCCTTGGCAATGGCAACGCAAGTTTGTGAATGGTGTAGCTTTTTAATTTTTTTCTCCTGAAAAAACCGGACGCGTTTAATGACTGCCACAATGGGCGATTATTAGTGATTCTACCATTGTTTTATTGGATAACACAGAAGCGATAAGCGTTTTGGCGTATAGTTTTTTACACTTCCTCCTGTTGTTTTAGCGTAATTGTTCAACAGAACTGAATAGCGCATAACATTCGCGATAGCAAATGAGAGTTTCAAATCCGACTCTAAACTAAAGTATGTCAGTTTATCGTTTGCGTATCAGCTGAGTTAATCGATGTTTATGCATGTGTAAGGTTAACGACATCGAATCAATCGATAATGAACTAGTAATAACAAAATTCTAACGTGGCTTTTTGGCCACGCTGAGCTCAACGTGACCGTGTTGCGAAATCTAAACACTTGCGGATACTTGAGGTGTAAAGTCTCCGTCGACTCCTGAGTCGTACGTGCTCGAAACGGCGAAGAAACTAGATCAGAACTCGGAAGCACGCTGACGCGGTCCGTAGATCGTCTCAGTGCAGTTCAGGCGGTCGACCTAACGAGTAAACTCATTAGTGAGTTAGTGCGTTCGACCTTAACGATTCGGTCCGGATATATCAGTTTTGTAACAAACGGTGTTACCTCTAAATCGGTTTGTAAACTATAAAGGTTAGGAAATACAATTTATTAATGACTCTAGCGAGCATGAAGGGAGTTAAAAGCGGACGAGTGGAGCAACACGGTTTCACAAGGGTGACTCCACGTGCAAGCGCGGATCTTACGACAGCATTTTTGCAAGCACCGTTTTGTAACCACATTACAGCAGTAATTGTTGCTGTTTAGACAACTGCAACGGATTAGACTGACCTTTTTTTTCTTTTGTTGCAGACCCAATTTGTAGACCCGTGCGGACCTAGCGCCGTCCGCCGCAACATGGTCGCTGAGTTCATCCTGAGCCAGCAGCAGCTCCTGAGTTCCGGAGCGCCAAACCTGGGCCCCGCCATGCCGCTCCGCCCGCCGTCGCAGTCCCGCGGCCGCCTGTCCGTGTCGCCGCACTTCCCGATGGACCAGGGCCCGCCCTCCAACGGCCCGCCGGGCGACCCCAATGATTACCCCTCAAACTACGACTACAAGAACCGCAAAGATTTCTTCGGCCAGCGCAAGCAGCGTGAGTTCATCCCGGACAACAAGAAGGATGACGGCTACTGGGACCGTCGCCGCCGCAACAACGAGGCCGCCAAGCGTTCCCGCGAGAAGCGCCGTTTCAACGACATGGTCCTCGAACAGCGCGTCTTGGAGCTCTCCAAGGAAAACCACGTCCTCAAAGCCCAGCTCGATGCCATCAAAGAGAAATACGGTATCTGTGGCGAGACCCTCATCAGTATCGACCAGGTGATGGCGACGCTGCCCACCTGCGACCAAGTTCTGTGCGTCACCAAGAGAAGCAAGCTGTCCAACGGCCCGATCTTCCCTACTCCGCCTCCCCCGCCGCCGGCATCTCTGCCGCCCGCGTCTCCGCCTTCCCCGGTTCCTCAGCGCGCGCCTGAACCCTACCAGGAGCGGCTCCCCGCGCCCGAGTCTTACTACCCCCACCCGGCACACTACGAGGCCCCTGGCGCCGAACGCTGTTCCGTGCTGAACCTGTCGCGGTCGCGCCGCGCCCCCTCCCCGTACGAGCTCTCCTCCCTTTCCGGCTCCGGTGATGAGAACACCGAGCAGTACGCGCCAGAGAACAACTGCCTGCCGCTAAAGCTGCGACACAAGAGCCACCTCGGGGACAAGGACGTGGCGAGCGCGCTGCTGTCACTGCAGCACATCAAGCAGGAGCCGGGCCCGCGGTCCTCGCCCTCGTGGGACGGGGAGGGCTCCAGCGACGAGCGCGACTCGGGCATCTCGCTGGGCGCCGAATACCGGCCGCAGCGGCCCGAGGACCGGCTCGGCGAGGAGGAGGACGCGCATTTGAAGGCCGAGCTGGCGCGGCTCGCCACGGAGGTCGCCACGCTCAAGAATATGATGCACCAGAATAAGGCGCGCGCGCACGAGCACTGAGCGCCCCCGCCCCGCGCCGCCCGCGCCTGACCGCGCTCGCCCCGCGCCGCCGCCGCGCCCCGCGCACAGAAGCCGGCGATTTCGTACAAACTGTCTTCTACCCTCACTCGTAGTCGAAGTTACCACGCTGTAAAGAGATGATTTATATATTTGTATGATACGCGCAGCTGCGGGCGACTAGCACGCTCCGCCTATTTGTAATCCTTCCTAGTAGATGTCGTGTCGGTGTAGTAGCTTGTACGTAGCGGCGATGGGAGACCCCTGCCTGAAGATATGAGACTAATGTTCGGTTTGGACTTTTCGACCAGATCAGACTTATCTACTCAGTGATAGATGTAAAACGAGTTGCATTTTTAGTGACGAGCTATGTTTATGTAATTTAAGTAAGCGCAGTAGATACGTTTCATCTTTTCGAAGACTCTCTAAGAGAATCGATGGCTAAAGACTATGTTCTTGTAAGTTAGTTGTAAGTTTGATCTAAGTACTGTAAGTCCAACAAGATAGTTATTTATAAACTTTTATTGTATAGTTTTTCTCAAATCGGAACGGATCGCCCGGAGTTCCAAACCAAAAATGTCTGAATAGCTGTCCTGATCGCTAATTGTAAGAACGCCTAACGTTTATCCTATCCTATTATATCGCAGATTGTATTGAATAATCAGAATATGATACCAGTGCCTTTGACAATACATACCTACCTATAATAGCTACCTAAAGTTATATAATATTTTTGTACATTTATTAAAAGGCGATTCCACTCAATACCAATTGTAATACAAGTCATTAAGTTCGGAAGGTTGACGAGCGGACTTCTCGACGCTGGACGCCTAGCGTTATTGTATATAGACTAGCTCGTTGGGAAGTTTCGTGAACCTTTTCGACCTCAGACCTAAATGTATTGAATCCTAAGAAGGCTAGTTGAAGTATTGCTGTTCGTAAGTTACTCCTAGTATTGCCCTAAGGGCATGTGATAGGACTGAGAGGAGTTAAACTAAGTATTTATTTATTCGGACCGCGAATTAAAAATTTACAATTTATTATCTTTGTATAAGAGACACATGCGATATGAATAAATTGTGTACATAACAATTATTTGCTGAATTTTATTTTATTCCTACCTCGAGAAAAAAAACAGGCTACTGAAAAATATGGGTTTCATTACCGTAGTACATATATTAGGCACTAATAAATATTATGGACCAACTTATACCAATAGGGAATATGCATGGAACACATATTTTCTCTTAAAAAATACAAAACTGGAAAATAAAACAAATGACGTAAAAATCATCAATATCTGCTGACAAAATTAAATAAGCAAGATAAGTATTATGAGCGAATGATATTCGCATTCCATATCTTTCTAGAAAAGTGGTATTTAGTTAGATAGTTAGGTATGGCTTTCTATGGTCGTCGTAGCATTCATATGACGTCATCGTCAGAGTCCATGACGGAACTCTTTGTTAGATTGTTTTTTTTTAATGCTTGCATCTCTTTTGACCTAGTCTTAAACTAAGCAAATCTTGTGCTATAAATAGATAGTAAAATACCATATATTAGGTACCTAACCTAAACGTCCAAGACAGAGCAAACATTCGTATTATTCATACAAATATCTGCCCCGACCTGGAATCGAATCCGGGACTTATAGCTTCATAGCCAGGCTCTCTAACCACTTGGCAAGAAAGACACTACATACCTACACTTACATACACAACATTTCACTATTGCGTTCATTAAGAGAAGTCTCTTCGTTCCAATCTCCATACAAACGTAAAACTAGGCAACAGAAATAGATGAAATTTTGTAAGTATGGACTCGACGTAATTATCTATGCCTGTGGTTTTTACAGATTTTCATATAAATGTGTAATATTTCAATTACAGGAGCTCAAAAGTCGACAAAAAAAAGATGTCAACTTTGCACGAGAATTGCAGGCTAATAAATAAAGCATTTTTACAAAAATCGAAAACCACAGGCATAGAAAATATACTTAATGCATATCTTGATTGTAAAATATCATTGATTTCTGTGCTGTACTTTTCGTATAATATGAGGACAACGAAACCCACAATTCAACCGCCCAAATCTTGAAAAGCCTACAGCTATCTCCATATAAATTACGGACGTCGTTGCGGAAGGCATGGGGGAGCATGGGGGGGACGGCTGCGAGCGCTTATGTCACGAGCGATAAAGACAGCAATATCCCAAACGAATACCTAACGCCGCCGCGCGGCCGGCAGGGACACTTCTCTTAAGTAAGAGGCAGCAGGATCAGCAAGGCTACTACGAAACTCTAAACTCGAAGTTCGTATCGTACCGTCTCTCTCGCTCTCGTATTAAATAGTAAGCGTCAGAGGGACCGCACGACACGAACTTCGAGTTTCGTAGTAGCCCTGCAGCGCTTGTGCTGGTGGAGCGCTACTGCAAACAAACAACCCACAACTGCCTACCCTGGAATCGAACCAATGCACGCCAATATAGTAGTGTTACACTACTACATTAACATTACCTGTAATGAGCTCCCGTTATTTCGGCGCATCTAATCGGCAGGCTCATAGAACCCGTGGTGGCCTAGGTGGTTTGACCTATCGCCTCTCAAGTAGAGGTTCGTGGGTTCAAACCCCGGCCCGCACCTCTGATATTTTCGTAATTCATGTGCGAAATTACATTTGAATTTTACCGTGAAGCAAAACATCGTGAGGAAACCTGGACACACCTGTGAAGTAATTCAATGGTATGTTTGAAGTTCGCAATTCGCACTGGGCCCGCGTGGGAACTAAGGCCCCAAGCCCTCTCATTCTGAGAGGAGGCCTGTGCCTAGCAGTGGGACGTTAATAGGTTGGAATGATGATAGCGACGCATCTATACGACCAGACGACCGGATGGCCTAGTGGTTAGAGAACCTGACTACGAAGCTTGAGGTCCCGGGTTCGATTCTCGTGTTGGGGCAGATATTTGTATGAAAAATACGAATGTTTGTTCTCGGGTCTTGGGTGTTTAATATGTATTTAAGTATGTGATCTATATTTATATGATTATATTTATCCCTTGCTTAGTACCCATAACACAAGCTTTGCTAAGCTTACTTTGGGACTAGGTCAATTGGTGTGAATTGTCCCGTCATATTTTTATTTATTTTATTTATTTATTTATACATACCAGTGATCATTTTATGACTGAAGAAATACATATTATCCATTTACATCCAAATCATTATATTATGTAGTTACATAATATACAATACAATACAATACAATAACTCTTTATTGTACAGTAAACAGTACAGAGAATACAAGTATATCATAGAGATTTTCTAAGGTAAGCAATAGGCGGCCTTATCGCTTCATCTCTTCCAGGCAACCTTTAAATGGACAGAAATAAGGAATACATTTTAGCAATATACTGTATAATCATTAATGCTAAACTAGCTGAAGCTTATCAATTTAATATTAGATTCAATTCAAAGGAAACTCAAAACTAATTATTCAATATTATCATCAATATATCTGGCGAGATAAGATACAAGTGTCACTTTATCATGACACGTAGGGATTCAATCGGCATGCTACTATCATACCGTCTGCCTTTATTCTCTTTATCAAATTTCATGCAAACTTATTTCGACTATAGGTAAAATCAACACTACAAGTTTAAAAGAAAGAAAAAAAGATTAAAATCACTCCAAATAAGTTTCTGCTAATAATTACATTTTTAATACAAGCTTTTTTTGCTGACTGTAGTTTTTGTTGACTGCACTTGCATTTTTTTTTATTCGACTGCATGGCAAACGAGCAAGTGGGTCTCCTGATGGTAAGAGATCACCACCGCCCATAAACATCTGCAACACCAGGGGTATTGCAGATGCGTTGCCAACCTAGAGGCCTAAGATGGGATAGCTCAAGTGCCAGTAATTTCACCGGCTACCTTACCATCCACGCCGAAACACAACAGTGCAAGCACTGCTGCTTCACGGCAGGATTAGCGAGCAAGATGGTGGTAGCAATCCGGGCGGACATTGCACTAGGTCCTACCACCTGCAAACTACCACTTGCATTGTCATCTTACTTACATAATGTATACCGAATTTCAAGTCAATCCGACCATTAGAAGTGGGTCAAAATGAACTTGTAAAATTTGACCCAAATTACCTTACTAACAAAAAGTTGGGAAACGCCCGACTTTGTCACTTCAAAGCTCAATATCTCAAAAACGGCTGAACAGATTTTGATAAAAAAATGTCTAAGAACCATCGCTAGAAAACCTGCTTTCAATTAAAAAAACGCATTCAAATCGGTCCACCCGTTTAAGAGCTACGGTGCCACAGACAGACAGACAGGCACACACACAGACACACAGACACACATAGCGGTCAAACTTATAACACCCCTCTTTTTGCGCCGGGGATTAATAAAAATCATGCCCTGGATTGATAAGGAAAGTAATGGTGCTTGAATGATTATTTTTTAAAGCTTTTTATTACTGACACAAAAAGAAGGGTAAAAGTTTACCCTGTAGGTAAATCAGCGACGTCGTAGCTCCGATTTTGATGTTTTTTTTATAGCTGTTTCGATGGAGCGGGTTCTTAGTTACGTTTGATGGAAATAAAAACAGTCATCTCCAAGATATTCAGCTTTCATTGGAGCCGCTGACAGAATCTCAGCCAATATTGAACCTAAAAGTTTTAAATCTTGGTCCCACTGCTTTTTATAGCCTAAAATGAATAAAGAAATTTTGACTTTGACTTTGAACAGCGTTTTATTCTTTATACATGCCTACGTTTACATTTCAACGTGTACCAACTTCAACAAAGCGACTATGAGCCGTACGAATATTCTTGTAATGACTTAATAAAAAAACATATCTTATTAGACACAATGAAATTGATAATGATACACCGATAGCAAAGTAATTTGAAGACGATTCAATCGTTGTTTCATTATCATAGCAGTAATTTATAATCCTTTAATAGCATTGTTATTAACGCTTATTGTCAGCTAGTTCTTACGCAAGTAAATAATTTGTTGCAAATATAGCGTTATGTATTTCGTGTTTAAAAATTATAATAATTATACCTCAATTAGCGCAATAATTCCAAAAATGCATCAATTTAACTATGTATTTAAATGGAAATGTTGTTTTAAATGTATCTCAAAGTATTCAATTTCAACAGTCGATTTGTGTCGTTCTATTATACAACAAAGAGTTTACATACATACAACACATACACAACATAGACAATTAAGTCGCCACAATTTCGAAATGTTAAAATGATGATGAGTCCGTACCTATGTCACAGACATGACGAAACTAGGGTTCGACTTTTATCCCTTTCAAAGTCAAAGTCAAAATATCATTATGCACTTTAGGCTATAACAAGCCCTTTTAATGTCAAAAAAATCTACCACCCGTTGGGGAAACCCTTGAGAGATTTTGGCAAAATACATAGTCACATTAGTCTGTTCGTATTTATTAATTTCTCAGAAATTGGTTGTCTGGAAGAGATCGCTTTTTGACGATAAGACCGCCTATTGTCTACCTGATTATTTTATTTTTGTAATGTCTCTGTACTGCTTTTGGTGATCAATAAAGAATATTTGTATTTTATTGTAATTTTCTATAGTTTGCCTCTTTATTAAATTACCACAGATAAAGATGATCGATCGATACGCGCTCAATAATCGTTACAGTGTGTAAAATTAAGACCACGTAAGCGAACATGTGCCCAATATGCAGGTTACCAGGTTATGTTACGCAACAGTCGTGCAAGGAGACATTGAATCTTGCAATGGAACTTATACAACAGACCTTGAAAGAGATAAGTTCTGACATAATCTGTTCGCGGACTGCGAATAGGGTGACCATTACGTATACCAACATTGTATTCTGTTTCTTTTCTTGTGTACAATAAAGAGTTTACATACATACTTACATACATACCCACTGTACTTTGTAGAATTTAAAGGAAAGCAGTCTCCGTGTTTGCAAAAGTGTCCCGTCGAAGTGTTAATTTTTTTTTACATTAACTGACCCATGGGTCAACCGCTATCTCTCCTGATGGAATGTGCAGTTGAGGCCAAATGGCTCACTGGTTCAGTAACAGCCTATTCACTCTAACCTTGAAGAGCCCTAGGTTGTACTCATCGGGAAAAACAGACGATGGGAGCGAATCCCATTCCTTAAATTATTTTTTATTCTTTCCATCTAATGTATTTTTATGTGTATCGAATATATGTAAATATTTTTTTCCTTCTCGCTCTCTCTCTTAGCAGTTCGCATAGATGTTGAGCATCGTGGTTTTCCATCATATTTCATCTGAAAGTTCGTATTTATCGTGCTCTCTCAAATAGTAGCCATCGTACAGTCGTACCGTACATTTTTCATTTTGACATTTGATACTAAATAATAAAGTTCCGTGTTAATGGAAGTGAAAATGTCACTCCTTTAATACAATAATTGCTTAGCAGATCTGACTATTCCCGATGAAAAACCAATATAATAATAATAAATAATAATCCATTTACTTTGAACTCATGTCCATAGATGGTTATACACATCTGTAAATAGACTGCGTTACAGCAGCAAGTGGGTAAAGTTTAAAGAGAGATTTTTGAATAGATGTGCCTGGGAAGTCAGTTTCAGTGACTTCTTTCTTTAATCAAAGTTCCTGACCAATTTATAAGTCGAACAGATTCCGGACTAAATGCGAAAGTACCTGAGAAATCCGGACGGATGGTAACCCTCTTCGCTAGTGTCATATTTATGTGCAAGTTTCAAAAAAGTCAAATAATGGCGACACTCATGTAGTACTTGAACTCGTGTTGGTTGTACAATCAGCCTCAAAATACATGACACTCCAATTTAGCACACCGCCGCAGTAGTTAATAAACATAATCGTCCTGCCGCCCAAATCAAATTTTTATTTTATGAACATGAAACTTTATGTCACTTATGCAAGATTTTGATATCACCAGATAGGAATTCAGGGGGCAACATTTTGTGACAGGTATAGTGCTCCTAATTATATCGCGCGCGATAAACGCAATTATCGAGGCTTTTCCATATACTAGTGATCGCCCCCAGCATTGAGCGTTTTTTTTTTAAATGGAATGGAAGTATAGCGTAAACTGCTTCAACTTTGCCCTCTGGCCCCAACATTGCCTGATTTGATTTAGAGTCGATAACTAAGCACTCCTATAGGTTTTAAACTTTTATCTACACGGGAATTATTATTATAGGGAATAAATTAAAAGATACAGTTCAATTCATTTATTTATTAAGTACATAATTTAACGTTCTTTATGTACATTTATCTGAATAACACAAAAACAAATGATTTAACGTTGTGCTTGAGGAACTTTTAAGGGTTTATTACAATCATGATTGTATTTCAATTTAGACGTAACTTAAATGTCTCAATTTGGATAGTATTTGTACTTGCAATTATGGATGCGGTTGATGTACGATCTGCAATTGTCGACCCGGAACGAACAATAATGTACGACCTGATAATTTATATACTACTGTATAGAAATTACATAAGGACAAGAATTATCAGGTACAATCGCGAACCGGCATAGTTGAGCATCTTTACTACTAATTTATTGAATCAGGCGTTACTCTGCTCCATATCAATGTACTGAAACAATCACTTTGCTCACCTGCGACCTTATGATAGCTACGTTTATGCAAGATATGCGTGTTCAAGCAATTCCTCCACCTCCACACTGTAAGAACACACACAAACCAATCTATCACCACCACCACACTACACGCGCCGCGTTTCGAACTCAACCAGAGCTCATCTTCAGAGCAACACAACCATTCACCATGCTACCAGATGTTAGGCCAGATGCTGTTGTGTTAGCGTGTGTTGAGTCGGAACTGCGTGAACACAGATTTTTTGCATAAACGTAGCCTCATAAGGTCGCGGGTGAGCAAAGTGATTGTTTCAGTTCATTCAACTTGCCACTGTTCGTAATTTTGCCGTGTAATGCTATTCTGTGGCCGTATTGCCTGTTCTCAATCCGCACTAGGCTCGCTTGGGAGCTACAGCCCAAGCTCTCTTACTCTGAGAGGAGGACTGTGCAAAACTTAACTTGCCAGGAATCGAGTGACTATATTTTTTGTCGCTAACACTAAGTATAGGCAGTATTAGGCAGTGCCACCAGAGCTAAGGTCACGCGCACAAGAACATGTAAGAGATCACCACCGCTCATAAACCTCTGCAACACCAGGGGTATTGCAGATGCGTTTGCCAACCTAGAGGCCTAAGATGGGATACCTCAAGTGCCAGTAATTTCACCGGCTGTCTTTCTCGCCACGCCGAAACACAACAGTGCAAGCACTGATGCTTCACGGCAGGATTAGCGAGCAAGATGGTGGTAGCGATCAGGGCGGACCTTGCACAAGGTCCTACCACCTCATTTCATTCATTCTCCTTTTATGCAATCAGTTCTTTTTGTAGCTGTGTGTACGTATCACTTCAACTCTCGTGGCACTATCTATACCTATTTTTTTTTACAATTCTTTAAAAGACATGATTTTAATGGCAATAACAAGGCTCTTTGTAAGCAATAACCTAGCTTGGCTAGCATTTATTTGCCGAATTACCAAAGTAAGGTACATTTTGATATTTTTTTATGATAATTGTATATTCATGGTATTTTTTTATTAAAAGGCAGTGAACATTTTATATCACACGACTATTCTAAAGGACACGGGCACCATGTTTTGAATTTACTCAAAAGTTGTAAAATATTCCATTTTCAATGGATCAATTCTAAGAGGGTTTCTGTGACAAGCTATAAAAGTTGAAAAACCTACACCTTTTTTACATAAAACTGACCGTGGTTGACCCCTATCTCACCTGATGTTAAGTGCAGATGAGGCCAAAGGTATCTCACAGGTTCAGTAAGAGCCTATTCTCCCTAGCCTTGAAGAGCCCTAGTGTAGGTATTTATCCGGAAATATAGACGACGGGAGCGAATTCCATTCCTTAGCAGTTCGCATTATGAAAGATGAAGCAAACCGCTTAGTGCGGGCTAACGGAACACTAACTACATAAGGGTGAAGACGCTCCCCCCCGTCTGGAAGTCCGTTGGCAAAATGGAGATGGAGGAATAAGATCATGTAATACCAGACTTCTTTCATTATAAAGCTCAAAATCTCATCGGCTGAACCCGAACTGAAACTTAACTAAGAAACATCTCGTCAAAATTGGTCCATTTGTTTGGGAGCTACGACGTTCGTTACAGACAGACACTGACACGCCATACTTATAAAAAGTAATGCCGGCAGTCTTTTAAAATAACGATCGTATACTTAATATATTTCTAGGTGTTAGTAGGTAGATACACAGAGAAAGAGATACACGAATAGTCGCAAATTTTTTTTAAATATTAATACGCTTGCTCATCGAACTCGTGTACAAGGCAAACACAGCAAACACTGCGAACAGACTTTACTTGTAAGTATTGAAATACTATCTAACACCCTCTAGAAAATACTAGTAATCTCTTTGTGATATAGTTATGGCTTATGACGAATACGAATTATGAGAAAACACCTAACTATAAACAATATCCACCATATTATATTTCACTATACTTTTAGTATAATATGATTGAAACGCATTTAAATTAGAGGCACCGTGGAGTACAAAATACATTAGAAAATAAACAAATTTATAAACATTTAAAAGAAATTTACAAATAAATAATTTAATGTGACTAGCACATTAGCATTATCACGATTTAGGTACTATATTGATACAATTTTGTGATTTTAGGATAACGTCCGCCGCACGCGACGATTGATCGTCGACTGGAGATTCCGCCTTTGCCCGACCGCCCCCACCCTCGCTCTGTCTCACTCACACTAGTCCGTTAGACGGGTATTCACTCGGCCGCCATGGTGGGGGGGTATTCGCCGCAGCCTATTTGAGGCGCCGGTTCGTAGTTGGTGATAGGCATGTTGGGCGCCCTAAGTCGTGCTGAACTCAGCTCGTTGCTTTGTACCCAGAGCTCCAACTGGAAAGTAAGAAAGGTTTCTTTAATATTTTGGATGCATTACATCTCAGTCTACACACGTCCTACTGCAGGATACAAGTGTATGAAGTTCCAAGTCTGCACTGGGTCCCCGTGGTAACTATAGCCCAAGTTCTCTCAATTTTAGAGGAGACCTGTGCACAGCAGTGGAATGTATTTACGCTGGAAATAATGGTGATGATGGTTTAGCAGTGACGGCCAGCAATCATTAGATACACGATTGATTTGAACGCACTAAAGAAGAGTGATAATCAAAATATATGTAACTACTTGCATTGCAAAAAATGTGACAATACAGAGGAAATTCTAACAAAAGTTTAGTTTTGACACAATGTTCTCTGAGTTTCGCTACAATTTTCTTAATTTCCTTACAACTGCTTTTTCAGTTGTCATTCGTTACAATTTTTTTCCTAAGTTTTCGAATAGAGACCGCGGATTGGCAACCGCAATAGCACATTCACCAATAACCTGATTGGATGGATGACCTGGTTAAAGTCGCGGGTTCACGGTGGATGCAGGCCGTTTCCAACCGAAGCAACTGGAGTTCTTTGGGGGAAGCCTACTTATATCGAACAGTGAACTCTTATGGCTGATGACGAATCTCTTATAAATTCCCCCAGAACACAATAACAGGCTGTTACCCGTCGAGCACTCTGTGGGCACACCTGAAAAATTGAGTTGGGAGATTCTCGACGAGTTAAAAACTAGGTATATTCTGCGATTTCCTTGCCTCAGGAGGCATCTTGCCAGGCTGCGGCTTGCAGCTGCCCGCGCAGTGCAACTGCACCAGCAGCTCGGCTATCGGCGCGGCAGCTGTGTCGATCACCCTCTGCCTGCAGACAGCCACCGCGTGGACGAAGCCCCCGGGACCGACGAACTCGTGCTCCATGAACACCGTTCTGTTGTCCCAGTAGATCACCTGGAATCGTGAAGGATTGAGATCAGGGATGGCGGGCATTGTTGGTGAATATGTAATTTTCATGAAAACAATAACATTCTGATTATGAAATGGCATCTAAGTAAGATTAAGTTTTTTTTTATTTACAAGCTTTTATTTTTAACCCCCGACGCAAAAAGAGGGGTGTTATAAGTTTGACGGTTCGACTAAGTCGGGGGTTTTCCAACTTTTAATTGGTTAGGTTATAAGTAGTTTCACCTATTTATTTGTTTCTTTGGGTCAAATCTTGGAAGCGAAAATTGACTCGCTTCCAGTAGTCCGATCGACTTGAAATTTGGCATACTTATGTAAATTAGATGACAATACCTATACCTATATCTGTTAGTGACAGCTTGGTGATCCTGCCAGGATCGTCTCCGCAGGAGGGAACTCCTCAATGGTTAAACAAAATAATTTATTAGGCATTAGATTTAAATGAAAGCATCTAGGCGTTAACTTTGAACATGAAACTACCACGAGACTCACTCATAGCGAATAATAAACGGAATCAATAGGTTTCAGCCCTTCATCTCCGAGCACTCGCCTCGACGGTGGCTAGTTCTAATGTAGCATGATCAAGGGAAACATCGTGAACAACCTGCCCAGTAATTCAATGGTAGGTATAGAATCACCTAACCTAACCAACAAAAAGTTGGAAAATCCCCGACTTTGTCACTTCAAAGTTCAGGCTGAACCGATTTTGACAAAACCTCTCTAAGAACCATCGCTAGAAAACGTGCTTTCAATTAAAAATGACCGCATTCAAATCGGTCCACCCGTTTAAGAGCTACGGTGCCTCAGACAGACAGACAGGCACACACACAGACACACATAGCGGTCAAACTTATAACACCCGTCTTTTTACGTCGGGGGTTAAAAATTCAGTGGTTTCTGAATTTCCATCCGAACTTGGCCCGTGTAGAAACTACACCTCATGCAGCCCCAGTTGTAGGGCTTACATAATAGACTGATGATGATGATACAAGAGTGGAGTTCCAAAAACCATAACTGACACTATGACAGTAGTACAGCTATATGTACTGAGGCCCTTGCACTCAGAGGGCCCTCGGATCTTATCCAACATACCTACCCAGCAAAGCATCTAATTTCAAAATGAAAAAAAAACCTCCCACGTTTCGTTTTTGTTGCCGTTGAATTAGTTACTGACTTTTGGTATTTTTTTTTATTATTCATAAAAAATAAAGTTTACAATAAGAGTTGCTTAGGAAGCAAAAAAAACGCACACGGTTTATCTGTCGCTGCGTCGATTAAGCGTGTGAGTAGCTTTACTTTCTATGCCCTGGTCAAAACCTGGAAAAATTTGGGATCCCGATTTCTTGCTCCAGAGTTTAGATTATCCAGCTACGCCACTGGACTGACCTTTGAAGTAACAGTGAACCTCGTGAATGGCTTCAAATATCGTCTATAGCGTATAGTAGCAGCGGCCTGGACCACCGCACCTCCTGCTGCCTTGATGTTGGCGTACAGGCCAGTCCGCTCGTAAAAGTCGGCCCGCGCGAAGTCCAACTCGCGAAGGTACCGCGCGTTGTTCATATGGTATAGAAGGGTGTCGATGTCGGAGAGGAGGCACCATGCTGGAAAGAGATAACACTTTATTCAACAAGCCTTCGGTGTTGACCATTTCTGGGTTGCCTGGACCTATGCTAGCTGGCGCGGGCGCATGCCTGCGGGTGCGGGTAGGTACTGGTAAAATTCGTCGCACGCAACTCGTGCAGTTGGTGCTGCTAAAACATACTATACTCCGGCACAAAATTTGGCATATAAAATTATCTAATTTATTGAATCAGGTGTTACTTTGCGGAGGTCCATATCAATGAACTAAAATATTTCCTTGCTCACCCGCGACCTTACGATAGCTAAGCTTATGCAAAATATGCGTGTTCATGCAGTTCCTCCACCTCCACACTGCAAGAACACACACAAATCACACAAACCCATCTATCACCACCACCACACTACACTGACGCGTTTCGAACTCAACCAGAGCTCATCTTCAGAGTGACACAACCGTACACCATGCTACCAGTTGTTAGACTAACCTATTGTGCTCCGTGCAAACCACGTCAGTTAGTGTAAGTCCTTTAGGACCTTTAGACAGCTCATAGAGCCACCCGGCATCCGACCCGCACCGCCTCACCTCGAGAGGTTAGCATTCTTTATATGGATTTGTATGGGCATGCGCTCGCTACGCTGCGTCAACTCCGTAGGTTATCACTGGATCGCCTCGCTCGCGAGATGTCTACGCGCTGACGGCGAGTGCTCCACTCCCTGCTCGCACGCTTGCTAAAACTACGCGGCGTCTTCTATCGTGGACCACCTGTCGACGAATGGACGCCGAACAACGAGGCGGTGCTGGTATGGTGCCGGGTGGCTCTAATGAGCTGTGACCTTATTCACCACGCGCCTAAATCTCTCATACGATCTATATCTTCACTCGCCGCTGTGCCTTTTTTGTCTTCGGTCCTCAGGCACAACATCTGTCTGGAGAGAGATCTCTCTTTTATACTCTCCCTCCCCCCTCCTTCACTATGTTTTGGATTAATTTAGTACTCACATTTAACCTCCGTGGTTTCCAGTAGGCAAGCTTTCTTCCTGAAGTAGCGGGCACGGGCCACAGTGTACGCCATGCGCGCGAAGTATGCCACGTCCACAGTCCCGTAGAGCAGCAGTACGCCGGCCGCCGCCGCTGCGCCCCAGCCGGGCAGGCATACTGTCCACATTATGTATACTGTGGCAGACGAAATATATAACATTACGTTTTAAACTTGGTGTTCATATATATAGTTTTTTTTTTAAAGAAGATACATTGAGATTTCAAATGTGCATCAAATTTTAATAACGAGTACTTAACTTACTTAGTATCGGTTTTGTTAAAAGTTGTATCATAATTGTCAATCTGTGAAGAATATTGTATCGACCGATAATACTATGTTGTATTGTATAGACCGGTTTCCAAGGAGAAGGTTCGTAACTTGGTACATACCTATATTTTTATTTGTAATCATTACCTACCAATTTTTTTACATATATTACCTAATACTAACGTCATATATGGAATAAATATCTTGTTTGTGTGTGTGTGTGTGTGTGTGTGTGTGTGTGTGTGTGTAGATGAACGAGCTATGAAACCTATCTATTATTATAGCTATAGACACGTAATATATAAGTAAGGAAGAAATGAATAACTATTTATTTATGTGTACCTACTATTTTATTTCACTATCTTTCAGAAGCCCTATAGTAATTGCGTTGTAATCAATTGTGTATAAGGCATCTTCGCAATGACAAACATTCTTTTTATATCTAGTAGTCTAACCTATATGTTTCTAACAGTATAAAACAGAGCATTTAATAGGTATAATACAATAAAATGAATCTATATTGTACACCACAATAGTAACCGATTCCGAAAACAGGTACCTACACCGAGAGAAAATTACAAGGTAAGCAATAGACGGCCTTATCGCTACCTGCTTATATATAAGTACCTACCTTGCTGAACACCGCAAATAAGTGAGACTACTAAAGCATAGGTATAAATACTTATACAATTTCGATTCCTAAACGTATTAACGATATAATGAGAGAAGTGGAAGTTATTTATGCGGAGGCAACTCCCTGTTTTTACAGAACCTGTGCCATACCTACTTGTAAACATTGACGTCACGTAAAAAAAACGGCCAAGAGCGTGTCGGGAACGCCCGAAATAGGGTTCCGTAGCCATTACGAAAAATTAAGTAATATTTTATCCAAGAATTTCGTATTTTGTACGGAATATTCCAAGTTCAGGTATATTTTATACCTTAAGCTGCTATTTACTCCTAAACTACCTACTAATATTTAACTATAACTTAACCGTCATAGTTTTCCTTGTAAGTTTTATATACTTACTACCATCCTGAATGTTTTCAATTTTTTCCACTCACCGGTTTAGATTTTAGAGGGGGGGACGCTCGATTTTAATGAAAATTTGCACTTTAAAGTTGAATATTTTGCAAACAAATCACTGAATCGAAAAAATCCTTTTAGCAACCCCCTTGTTGTTGTTGTCGTCCTATGGTACCCCAGTGGTACAAAGGGCCTTCGTGAGACGTGGCCATCCAGCAACCCCCTAATGATTTTAAAAGACCTATCCAACGATACATTACAAGATTGGATGAGAAATAAAAAACAAAAAGTTTTTTTTTATATTTTTATTGTACCATTTTGTCGGCATAGTTAACATATATATTCGTGCAAAATTACAGCTTTCCAGCATTGATAATCCCTGAGCAAAGCCGCGGACGGACAGACAGACAGACATGGCGAAACTATAAGGGGGGTATAAGGGTGTATTTTCGATATAAGGGTTCCGTTGTTGCCATTTTGGCTACGGAACCCTAAAAAGGCAATCCGGTGAAAATCGAGTTATGGAGAGTATGGAGACACGCCATTGCAAGGCAGTTTCGTACAAGTTTGTAAGACTGACACATTAGGTCTTTCCACCAGAGATGTCCTATGCAGCTATATGCTGCGAGGATGCGAAAGTTACACGAAACTATGTGGCCGTTTCCATTAATGCTAAGCTATGTAGCCGTTAGAGGAAGAAGCGCAGCTCGAGTAGTCGCACGCATCCATAGCACGCATCCAAAGTACGCATCCACAGCACGCATCTTTCCATATAAAAAACATAGCTTAGTTGAACCCGTTTCCACCAGTGCTATGCTATGTAGACGAATGAATATGATTGGTGGATATCAAACACATCTATAGCAACGTAGCGTAGCACATCTCTGATGAAGGCACCCTTAAGCCGCACGATCGTCAGTTAGGACACCTTTCGAGTTCGAGAATTTCGAGTATATGTTTGATCGCGTGTTCGTACGAGTAAAATTCGCGTTAACCTACGATGATCGCGCATGCGCGTTCTATTACGACGATGCCATAAGCTTACGTCTATCAATACGGAACTTAAGCTATCAACTAAGAAAATTTTAAAATCTCATATTGAATGATTCAAAAACGGCTCAATGTTTTAGAGGATTGCGGTCATTTTTAATATTATGATTTAAATCGATTTCGAGCTTCTCTAAAATCAAGGTACGCGGAACAAAACCCGGATTTAAATCAAAAACGGCTGAACCGATTTTTATGATAGCTAAGAACCGCAAGGAAACTCGATTTCGCTTAAAAAATCGCATCGTAATCGGTCAATCCGTTCGAGAGCTACGATGCCACAGACAGGCAGCCATTGGCGTTACATTTATAATACCCCTCTTTTTGTGACGGGCGTTAAAAACCAGACCTACCAAACTAACCTTGTCATAAACCTTGTTATTGGCAAATAAATAAATTAATTAAAGTTAAACGCCTGTGGCCACTTTTTAGCAAAGCTGCTGAAAATGCATTCTCAAAAGAAAATAGGAATTCATTTTATACTATCATTACATATTATGCAAATTGGTGGAAAAGAAGTCCAATTAGAAAATTATTTAAAATCTATAAATTTCTCGGATGAAAGTGGTGAAAACTTATTTAAAACAAATTTGGACCTACCACCCTACCAATAGGTGTATTTTTTTTCTGGTATATTTTCTTGAGGATCGAATACAGGATTCTAACCCCCCATAACCTTAGTAGAAAGAAAATCTCCAGAAACATGCCGTTCTTAATACCGGCACATAACCTTGGAAAGCATGGCTAATAATGGCTATACTTTTTTAAATAGTCAGGTCGTATAAGCACAATAAGTATCTCAAACTCCAGATACTAGGATAGATAGTCGGCACCGTTTGAAAAGCAGGTTTGAAAAAAAAACCTTACTATTTTAAGCAACTATTAACAAATCGATTAAAATGAGGTTAGTACTTACGAATGTTTTTAAAGCCGCATGTTTGAAAAACTGTTTAATTCACTAGAATCACGTCTAGACGATAAGAATTGTTAGAAAATAGTGATTTATATTTACGGCAAAATTGCAAAGGCAGTGTCAATCTGAATATTTTCACGTACAGTGGTTGACAGAAGAAGGCTGCGCGCGCAGCGATCGATAGAGCGACATAGTGACATAAGGGCTTAACACACGGGGACACTGGCAATTTGAGTTCTACCTCCTTCCATACGTGCCACTGCTGGCCACAGGAAGTCTAGGTCTAGGAGGGAATTCTATCACCTATGTTGTTAATCATATCAGCCGTAAGACGTCCACCGCTGGACATAGGCCTCCCCCATAGACCTCCAGTTGCTTCGGTTGGAAGCGGCCTGCATCCACCGTGAACCAGCTTTAACAGGTCATCCGTCTATCTCGTTCTTGGACGTCTTGCGCTGCGCTTGCTGATCTTCGGTCTCCATTCGAGAATTTTTCGGCACCAACGGCCAACCTGTTCTGCGTGCTATATGGCCTGCCCCTTGCCACTTCAACGAACTAATTCGCTTGGCCATGTCCACGTTCTTCTACGTATCTCATACGTATCTCCTCATTTCTTCGGTCCCGTAGAGAAAACCCCGGCATAGTTCCCGGAGCAACTCTGAGCCTATTCATAAATAATAAGACCTATAGTGACGCACGTCTCGGATCCATATGTCATCATCATCAGCCTTTGTCATCACGCGGATCCAAGCTGATTCAGAACTTCAAACTCACCATTAACGTACTTCACAGTTCTATGCAGATGCCCTCGCGATGTTTTCCGTCGCCGAAACACTCATGGCAAATTTCAAGTGTAATTTCGCACATAAATTCCAAAAAAGTGAGTGTGAACCCAAGTTCGAACGCGCGACCGTTGAAGCTTGTGGTAAAAAAAAACTACTCTGCTACTAAGTCTTCGATCAACAATTAGTACTAATTGTTGATCAAAGTAAAGTACTTGTAATTTTCTCTCTGTGTACCTGTTTTCTGTATCGCTTACTATATTTCTGGTGTACAATAAAAAGTCATTGTATTGTATTGTAAAAAAACTGTACCTACCTAATGGAATTTCCTACAGTTTCATTATAGTCTGTTTTTTTTTTTAATTCGTTGCATTCTTTAAGGAAGAACTCCGCGTAAGTACTATACACTATACCTATTTGCGACAGTAGGCGGACATTTTCGAGCATAAAATCTAGGTATTTTATATTGGACACATATTTTTTCTTTTGTCAATTAAACAAAAAAATATGAAGATATAAGTAGCTAGTTAAAGTTCCGCGACTTCCGCGTGACGTCGTTCGCAAAACGTGGCGCACGGCGTGACATCACGTGCCCCCGCTCCCGTACTATGGTGTGCTTCATCTTTGGCGTTTTTTGTTTGATTAACAAAAGAAAAAATACAAGTCCAATATTTTCTACGAGTATACGAACCGCAATAGAGTAGATTTTGTGTACAGAAACAGCCGTTGCCGAAACGAAATTGTTAGGTAACTGCCGGTTTTTGTAAACCGAAACCAACTGATTCGGAAGCTGTGTAAAGAATTTTTCTGCTAAGTATAAAATCATGTTGTTTCTGTAATAAATAAATGACTAAAACCGGTAGCCGGTTGTTTCGTTTCAATACGACACCGTTATTATTACGAGCTAAAATAAGTTGAACCGTCTCGTACGATGAAATCGCTTATAAACTAGCGAAGTCTTTCTATGGCACGGCCTTCAAGGACCAAGTTTAGTTGGTCGTCATAACACGGCATCGACGCCACCGACCACGATATACGGCACGAAGCGTTTGACCTCGGCTCACTACCCATCTCGTTCCCACGCTCAATGAAAAACAGAGAAGCAACACACGACACGGTCCGATAAGAAACGAATGCCCACGAACGTCAGTGACGGGACGACCGAGCGTGTGTAAACACAAGTTTTATTTTTTGCTTACAATGGGAAAAGAGTGTAAATTTGACGTGATTCAATTGATTCATGGAGTTGAACAACGGCCATGTCTTTGGGATAAGAGCTTAGAGAATTACAAGGATCGCGTAGAACGGAGGATTGCGTGGGAAGAAATATTCGCATCGCTAGATGATACGTATCAAAGTATGTCGCCTGAAGAGAAAAGGCAAACGGGTAAGCGAACTTGAGACTTGTTGCGTAGTATATTTGGTGCTTTTTTGTTCGACGTTATTTCGTTTGACGTTGTTTGTTCTCGTTGTGACGTGCCGTGACGATTTTGGTAGAGATATTTGCTAATCAGATTGAAATGTTAAATGTTCAAAAAAATCATAGGAAATGCAAACTGAATTAACTAGATTTCTTTCGAACTATCTTTTATCAGTTTAGTTTTTATTATGAATTATGTTTTTAAATATAAGCGGATTTGTAATTGTCAGCTGTCAATGTCATCTGTCACGGCTGTCACTGGTCATACGCTTTTTCATGTCGGGTGTGGTTAATTTACGCCCGAATAATTCTCGACCCGAAATGTGTAACCTTAATTTATGTCACTATAACGTCATCTTAGCCTCTAATTATTAGAGTCTAATACGTACCACTACAGGGCACTTAACAAAGGCCGTATTGCCTAATGTTTCAGGCGCTCGCGAACGCAATCAAATGACAGTTTTTTAAGTATACGAAATCCGTCAGAAACCTTAGGCAATACGTTCTAAGGTCTACACTCTCAGATTAGTAACATTCTATTCGTGTAGGTACTGTAAACAAATTACGTAAGAACACTAATTTACAGCAGGGCTACTACGAAACTCGAAACTCGAAGTTCGTATCGTACCGTCCCTCTCGCTCTCGTATTAAATAGTATAAGTGTCAGAGGGACCGCACGACACGAACTTCGAGTTTCGTAGTAGCCCTGCAGGATGTGTATTGTATGCACATTCCGGATCGACAATTATTGGGCGTACATTAACCGCATCTTTCTTGTCCATGGAATCAGAATAGTACCACTGAACTTTGCTATTTTAGTTCAAATTGCACCGTTTTAGTATTACGAGCATAATATACAAACTTATTGTCACGGTGAACTTGAAGTCGACGATTCCAGTTCTAGAATTAAGCTGCATCAAAGGACCTAAAAGAAACTGCAAAAAAGGCAAAGGCATCCATCCCATACAATAAGATCTAATGCCCGGTTCACATTATTCCAGTAAAATCGTGCCAGTAGCGATACATTGCGAGGTCACACTCACACACAATACAAATGAGTTAGGTGCACAAGATTGATCGAGTACCGCAGTGTCATGCTACTGGAATAATGTGAACTGGGCATAATGTATTCTTTTATTTATTACTTTCGAAACGCTCTGGTGTGACGCATTCTGAGCTATGAATCTATCTTTTTCCAGGAGAGCACATCCTAAACAAATGGGTAAACATACGGGATACGTTCGTCAAATCCCTCAAACCAAAAAAAGGTAAACCTAAAAAGAAGTACATTCTCTACGACCACTTGAAATTCTTGCTCAAAGTGAGACCAGAAGACGAAGCAAATTTAGAATACAGTACAATGGAAGTAGACAACGACGTACCTATAGCTGTATCCTACCTAAAGTTAGAAGCTGATGACGCGGAGCACAGCTACAATCAGCACAATACTAGAAAGAGAAAGAAAGTAAACTATGATGAAGATTATGTCATACCCCATAAGTCAGGGAAAGGGTACACGGATGACAATGGTATAGACTTTGTGGAAGTGGAGGAGTCCAATGAGAATGATGCGAGGGTTATGAATGAAGATGAGGCTTTTTTCGCTTCCCTGCTGCCTACGGTTGTGAAGTACAATGAGGACGAACGGTTGGAGTTCAGAATTGAGGTTCTTGGTGTTATGAAGAAGTTAAAGGAGAAAAGGAATTGGGCTGCGGATGCCGATTAGGTTTTTCATTTGAACTAATAATGTTAAGTTATAGAACAACATACTAATAGGCAACCTGCTAACCTCTTCCAAACGCTATTACGCACGATAAGATCGTAAAATGAAGCCAGAACGGTATTGGAATTTCGAAAAATTCGTTCTTATTTTCTACAGTACGTGCATGCATAACGTGCGTTGTGCGTTAATCTTGCGTTGATAGATTAGATCAGCTAGACAGTGGACAAACGATTTTATAAAATACGTACGTAATAAGTAATTTTTAATTTTATTTAGAAGCAACATTAAAAAAACTGTCTGTGCTAAAATTTTAAGCTTATTTAAATTATCGACGAGTTTTTTTGCTGACGGTACTATCATCGCGTTTATCACTATCACTGTCAGCATCATTGGTCAAATTTAAAGTTAATTGATTCACAGTAAAAGTTTAGCAAATAATTGTTTGCTATTTCTCCGAAATGTGTATTACTTAATCATTTTTGCGTTTTTTACCCGAAGCAGGTACTATCAGCCGAAAATGAGGTCTACCACTCATTCATAGGAACTTGTTTAAAAATTGATAGACCACTTATTTGGCTGCTTGTACATTGTTTTTATAAGCCTAAATAGGTCATCTAGTGTAGAACATAAAATAGTAGGAGACGGATGAAAAAGAACAAAAACTTTGCGTACCAAATTGTTGCCACATTCAAGTATTTTACCTCAAAAATGTGAGTTACGAAAAAGTGGTGCCTTCACTAAATTTCTACTATATATCATATTCTACACATTGATAATGGTTTACACTTTAGACGTTGAAATTAAACTCATAGAATATTTAATAGATAAGTTTTTAATTATCATTTTCTCTTTAGCATTTTAAAAAATAATGTTGACAATAATCACAAAAACGCAATCTGGTGATTTAAAAAATAAACGATGAAACCTATACATTAGTTATTAGTTTCATTTATAGCTATTAAAACTTTTAAATTTCTACATATTATATGAAACTATTATAACAAAACGGAATACTGAAAATCGTCACAGGCGATCACTGCCTTATAAAGAACAATAACAACTGGATTATACAAAACTTGAACCTTAGTGTTAGAAATGGCAGATTCTTTTACCAGAAAAAAAAATATGCCAATTTTTCAAAAGAAATACGCCTCAAGTCTGATGTAAATATCAAGTATTGCCATCGCTCAGACTCTAGCGCGGAGACTGTTGACTTTATCTAACAAACACTATCTTACGTCTACTGAAGTAACTTCCTGAACTATGGGTTATATTGAGTCGGACCCAGCGAGATACGCCAGTTACAATTCTCTATAATACGGCTGTAGTGACAGCTAACTTTACGTTTTAACGTCCTCGTATGTACAACGCGAACGAGCCCGGTAGCTGCGCATAGTAGTCGCTCCGCAAGTGTCTCCAAAGGGTCTATGTACAGAAGCGACCTGAATACTGGGCACGCGACCCGTACGGTCGGCACGAGCCCGGGGCCTGCCGTACCAACGTATTTCATACTATTATTATACCGGTACAATAGTGACTAGACGGTCCCCAAAACAAAAATGGGGGACAAATTATTATTTACACGTTTTACACTATGAATACCAAATTCACACTAACTTAACATTATATAAACGCTCAGTTTATTGTGTCACGGGAAACATCGCCGTCGGCGCAAGCGAAAGGGGAAATTGTCTACGGTTTGGCACCGATTAGTTTTTAGATAAACGAAGTCTCAAAAATAAATTGCAGTCCCACGAAAAAGTCCATCTCGTTACAAAATCAATTTGTGCAGGTTTCCCTTGGAAGTTGATAGGCAACTTAAGCTAGGCGAATATAATACAGTTTATGGAGTAAACGTGAAACGCTCAGAATTAAATGGCAACACGAAAGACACGCTAACACATCCCGGTTAAAAATGCCTCTATGAAACCTACGCGTAAAATAAAACATACATTTTACTGCGTAAGGAATAAATTCACAATGAGTATGGCGTGAGTCACTATCGGAAACGCTTAGCCTAAAATGGAGGTAACCTATAGAAATACGTTATTTTTTTATACAATACCATATTATTACAATATGTATACGGATATATTACATGAAGAAAAGTTTAACAATAAAATACAAAAGTCTCACATTTTATTCAGCATTCCCGTCAAATCGTTATAAAATTATGAGATACGTCTTTTGAACTGACCGGTGACAACTAAGCCTTCATGAAAATTATACACTTAACACCTACAAACGGGTCACTTTAACTTAAACGTAATTTTTAATTTAAACATCAACAAAATAAAATCACTTAGCGAATCTGCTGCGAACGCTTACTTACATTATAAAAATTATATACAAAACAATTTTTTAACAATTTCTTTATAATACACCTACAAAAGAGTCGAATCCTCGTCGTGTAGAGATCGTATTCAGTCTGCGCGGCGCGGTCAGTTGGTGGCATTGAAGTCGAGGGTGGGCTTCCGTTGGCGCGGCTTCTTGGGGCGCGGCGGCGCGGGTGAGCCGTTGCAGCAGTGGCAGCCGCGCTTAACCACGCCGCGGCCGGACGCGCGCCGCCGCACCTCCAGGCTGTCCGGGGACCTTTCCCCCGCCCGCGTCTTCCCGGACAGACTCCGCTCCGCCTCTCCCTCCATAGGATGGTACAGACGCTTCGGGGGATACGTGCGGAGCGGGGGGTGGGTGTCGTCAGCGGAGGAGCCGTCCGCGCTGCCGCTTCTCTCCCGCCCTCGCGCTTCTTTAATCACGGAGTCGAGTCTCATGTGCGTTCCGACTCCGCTAGAATCAGTCGAGTTAGTTTCGTCAAAGGAGGGACTCTTGCAGCATTTGTCACTGTCGCTGCTGAAGTCCAAAGGTCTGCGGCTCTCGGAGCGTTCGGAGGCCGAATTCGACTCCCAGAAGAGCTCCGCGTGGCGCTCGGGAGACGATCTGTCATCATCAACGTCAGCCATAGATTCTAAAGTGGCGTCTCTGGAGCTGTCCTCTGCTATCATTTTGGCGTCGTCGCCAGCTATTAAATTGTCAGGCTCGTCGATGAGGAACCTGGTGTCCCTTTCTCTCTTGTCGTCCTCATAGCAGACTCTTCTGATGACTTGTGTGGCGTTGCCCGAGGAGTGGACTATTGCGGACGTCGTGTTGGTGAGATGTAGTTCTCTGGAGTCTGTGAGGATGTTGTCGAACCTTGTCAGGCCGTCGTCTTTGACCAGCACGGAGGAGAGATTGACGTCGTTGTTGTGGGAGCTCGGCATGTTGATCATGTTTTCTATTTCGTATTTGACGCTGTCGGGCGCCTGCGAGATGACGGTGGCCTGCGGCGCTGCCATTAGGACAGTGGCCGGCGCGCTGTTCGAGTGGAATATCGTCGATGTGATGTGACGGCCTTTTAGGCCTGTTATCGTAAAGGGTTGAACCTGGAAATGACAATAATGTTTATTGCAGAGGTATGAGAACTGGGAATTTTACAAATGATTACGTCGAAGTGACTATTTTTTACCCGACTGCCCGAATGAGGGTTATGTTTTTTCGAGCTTAAAGGTTGTCGCACACGTAACCGCTCGGCGAATGTAAGAAACTCCATACTGTAACGTACACATATCGGCATCGGAACAGCATCGCCTCGCTTCGGCACAAGCTAGTAATCCGCAAGCGGCGCGCGGGCAACTCGCTTGCGTCTCGCCGCCGGAACGGGGACGCCCCACCGCTTGTCTCTCTAGCAGTTTCGCTTAAAGCGCGATGTCACCTAGCCGCAGTCGCGCGGACATCTCGGAGGTGCTGAGCCGTTTCCGTTACGTGCTTGCGTATGGTTGACGGCGAGCAGATGAGGTGAGGCGGCGCCGATCCGGTGCCGAGCGATTACGTGTGCGACAACTTTATGTATGTAATGAATGTCTATTTCATTGGTCCTCTCTGTAGCCTAAAATTCGAAAGTCGGTCTGTCTGTTTGTTCTCCACGTTTCTTAGTAGAGATAGTTTGAGACCCTGGGAAGGACAGTATAGTTTTATCCCGGAAAATTGCACAGTTTCGAAATAAACATAAACGAACTCTTAGCAGACGGGGTTGGATAAAAATATTTTATATTGTAACAATATGAGTATCAAACGAAGGCTAAAAATGAGCCCATCCCAAACTGGTAATTTTTGAGCCAGTCACGTTTTTGAATGAATCTAACTTCAGGCTGATGGTGAGCTCACCTCGGCATCAGTGGGCTCGCTATGGAAGGTCGTGTTGGGGTGCGACCTCGCGAACTCCTCCTGGTCCAGCGCTATCGTGGCCTGCATGCCGTCCCCGCTCACGGCCACTATCCCGACGTCGCTGAGCCCGAGGCTGACGTCTATTTCCCGCGGGATCAGGTGGTCCGTGGCGATCTGGTCGTCCATGTCCGGTTGCGGGATCGTGCTTTGGAGCGGTTGAGCTGGAATTAATATTTATAGTTTATTGAATCAGGCGTTACTTTGAACCAGTGAACTATAAACAATTCAAGGCTGACCAGAATTATAACAAAACCTCGCCATATTGCGGGAAACCAATAGAACTAAATTCAAATGTCATCTGTCTATTGTTGTCAAAGTTTAACGTTGTTTGCGCGTGGTATTTTAAAGTGTTATTTTGTATTTTTGTGCGTTAAAATGCCGAAGATTATAGCCTTGGAAGGAAACTAATTCACAATGTATAAAAGTATTTTTCATAGAATAAGTCAGAGGGATTACAAAATATTCCTTTATTCAGTCATTACAGTAATTAATATGACTGGTAGGTATCGTATAGCAAGTGTAAAGAATGTTGCAATATAAAACGTAGAAGTCCTGCCCTCGCGTAAGGTTTTTTTTATATTCCTAGTCAGCCTTTACTTTGTTCACTCGCGACCTTATAATAGCTATGTTCTATATATCCGTTTATATATCCGTGCAAAATTACACCTTTCTAGCATTGATAGTCCCTGAGCAAGCCGCGGACGGACGACAGACGACAGACAGACAGACAGACAGACAGACAGACAGACATGGCCAAATTATAAGGGTTCCGTTTTTGCCATTTTGGCTCCGGAACCCTAAAAAAATATACATATGTAGAAACTTCTTTGTTTGTGGTTGTTTACACCTGATTGCCTTGGTCTTAAACGAAGATTTTACTTTATGCCCTAGAGCATAAAAAGTAATTTTATGTCGCCTAGACTAGAAGATCCAGCATAAATACGAACTTTACGAGCATGAGAAGTGAAAAGTAAATTGTTTATAGTTCATTTACCACATTTTATTTTCCATGCATTGCTATTTCTCTATGTTGTTGATACTTACGCGTGTGCGAGTGATGCTGGTCCTGATTATGGTCGTGGGCCGGCGAGGCGGCAAAGAGGAGTTCCGCTTCGGGGAAGAGCTCCGATGCGGACGGCGAGTCCACGCCTAAGTCTTCGCACTCCTCGGACAAAGATTTCTGGAACAATTCATCAGCATACTAAGACAAAGCATTCGATTTGTTGGCAATTTTTTCTTAAACCCAGTTTAGATTTGTAAGAAAAACGGTACAAGTTGTATTACACTGCGAAGTCGTACAAGGAACGACTTTAAAGTGGTCATTCGAGCGCAGCAATGTAAAGCAGTGTTTTCACCAGAGATGTACGACGATGTGTTGCGAGGAATATGTTTTTCATTAAACAATGGAAACGCTTCATTTACCTCGCATCGCTCCGCTCGGCTGTTTCCACCAGAGAAATATTGTAAACAAGGTGACTGAACTGATGTGAATGTTTAGTGTATTTTGTTTGTTAAATGAACATCACATCACATTTCACCGCTTACACCAACACCTTCTGCACGGCTGCCTGGAACCGAAGCCCCTGCCCTTCCTCTTCTGCAAGGGCTGCTGCTGCTTGTTGGCCCTGGAGCCCCTACTGCGTCCAGCCTTCGTCCAGCACCGGCGACCTGCGCTTCGGACCCTGATCCAGGGAAGCCTTCCCAAGAAACGCCTTCCAACTTAACTCTTTCATATCCGCGACCCTCGAGTTTCTGATTTCTGTCAGTAAAGCCTTAGAGGCTAAATATACGTCTCACTGCTCTACCCTGACAGTGCATCACATCACATTTTTTCTCCGTGTACTTATCTGTTTTCTGTATCGCTTACTATGTCTGGTGTACAATAAAGAGTCTTTGTATTGTATTGTATCATTATAAATTAGCTACTTACTTGCAGTCGCAATTCGTGCTCCAGTATCGCATACTTGTGTCGCAATGCGGCAGCCGACACGTGGGAGAGCCGGTGCTGCCGCTGCGTGCCATCCTTCTTTTGTACTACCTACAAATCATAAGGACATTAGACGCTAAGCTATACACTTTGGTACTGCTACTTTAGTCATAGTTTTAGTGCCTGGCGGCTTTAAATTGAGTTTAAATAGTCCACTTTGGCCAACAAATAGCTTCAACGTAGCAAGTCTTTGTGATTCTCGTAGCGAAGTTGTAAGCAACAAAGCGAAAGGCAACCAGACAAAGGCCTTATGGTGTAACGTGTGGGCTCTTGCCATCGCTTTTTTCATCTCTTTCTGTCACCAATTTACACCGTTAGACAGAAAGAAATACTGAATGCGATAGCAAGCGTCCGCGCGTCAGGCAATACGGCCTCTGGCCCCTGTACCACAAACGTTACAACTGCTATAATTCTAAATAATTGTTACTTGTTTGTACGAGAAAGTCAACAATTTTGTCAATCTCTAGCACTTGTAATTTATTTGAATGAGTGATGAGTGTATCCGGGTAGAGTCCATTCATCGGAGCATTAGTTATTTTGTACACGTATACTAAATCTAACTAGGTCTCTACTTAATATTTAATGAGGGCTATCGTTTTTTGTCTTTCTAGATGGCGCCACTGTTGCGTTTGGTTTCTAAGTGTGGCTTTCAAAGTCTGTTATTACGGCCAAATCATATTTAAATACACCTTTAAACCGTACCATAAAAATATCGAGCAACCACAGTGTTGCGTAGTCCCGTTTTTTTGGGAAAAAAGGGATTACAAAAGTTTCCGAAAGACAAAACTGTCTCAAAACACAGACATTCATTGCCCCGTAACGCATAATTGTCAGGTAAAATGCAAAATATTCACAAAATTATTCTAATTATAAATAAACCCGCGTAGCTCACCCAAAAACTATGAGATTTGATATTTCGGAGACCTCACGCCACACTAGCGCCTCTAGCGGCGAATTCATACGCGATAGCCCTCATTATCGACGTGGGTGGACTAAACAAACCATTTTGTCTTTATCCAAGCGCTAAGCCCTCGTGTGTGAGCTGAAGAAGCTAACAAGAGGTGTCTATTTTGCAGCAAAAGCTGAAAGCCTTCGCATTAGTTTTAAAATCACATATTAGTTTAATTTTTGCAGCTTATATTACTAGATTTAATTAAGTTTCGACATTACCTAACGATTAATGAAAGATACCGTACAATGAAGATCTTTAGGCTGATTCTACTCGGAAAATATTTTTTGCTTTTAATTATGTGAGGCTCGGATAGTCTGCTTCAAAAAAAATTGTAAAAAGTAAATAAATAGTAGTTCCTAAAATTAATATTGCCGATTTTATTTATGTCCATTTCCAAAAATTTCTGCTTCTCGCTATGCCTACATATTCGACTGTTTCCAATAATGACCGCTTTCAAAAGCTAGAGTACTATTTATGGATAACATAGACAATATGCTACTTACTTGTCTAATTAAAAAGCAGACATTGCAGGAATTAATAAATATGACAATGCGTACATTTTATAATACAGACCATTCCGGGAAATAGACATTATAAACAACGGAAACTCATAACAGACATAATAGGAAGCACATTTTTCTGGAACAGACGTAGGTCAGAAAACAGACCATATGGGCCTTATCAAGGTTCATTTATTTGACTATGAATCAATCTAGAAAGAAGTTCTAAACTGATTCAAAGTGACAATGCTACTATAGGAAAGTACAACCAGCCTAACACAAGGATCATGCACGATTAAGATGCAGGATAACTCGACAATGGAAGACGAATCCGCGACCAACATGCAAAATAAAGACATTTAGAGTTGAAAGTTCTAACTAATCCACGAATGAGAAGAAGCGCAAACTGTGGTCTTATTATCCACCATCCCTTTCAACCACCATCTATTACAGTTTGACAGAAAGAGATGGTGATTGCGCTCAACAGGTGAGACAATAAGCCTAGTTCTGAACGGAATTTAATAAAAACAACATCTATTAAAATCAAGGACGATAACGGTAAATAGTTAAGTTCCTACAACCAATTTGATCGTAATGTGAGAGTATGCTATAAGATTATATAGAAGCGACATCTAAACTCTTTCGAACACGACTTCAATCAACCTTTTTTCAGACTGGACGAAATTTTGGCAGCAACTTTGACATTAAGTTGTCACTAGAACGGTCATGATTTAATTAGAATGTATTACAATAGTGATGCGTGAAATATTTTCAAGCATTTCATGCTCGTATTCGCGCTTATGTATAGTAAAGCAAGCTGCAGTAAGCTACGAATGTCGCGTCCAAGCAATCTTAAGGCAACTGACACCAAAACGAAAACGGCTGACAAAATAAATGGAGGCGTGCAGGGTTACTACGAGGCTCTATAGGGCTCCCTCAGCCGCCGCTTTACCATCGGAGGGCATTGAACGTCGATACACAAGTAAGTTGATTTTGGTGTAAGTATAGATACCAAAATCTTAAGTTAAAGCTTTCTGGGGACTGTAATCTTGGTGCAATCGAGATATATCACCGTTTTGAGATTGCATAGAATTACGTTACATTTCCCATACAATATCACGATAGACTGGCTTCGATTGAAAGGCTAATTTCAAGCGATAGCTGCTATCATTATCTCTCGCATAATAAGTTGGCCTGTTGTTATATGTAGCGCCTTAACTTGTTATTTACTTTACCTAAATAATTCGTTGCAGTTGGCAAAATAAAAACGTGGGTGAATCTAAAAATAAATCTAAAGTATTGATACTATCGACCGGGGAATTTGTTATGTGGCTTAAAGCAATTCTCGCTAAGAACAGATGGCTAGCTCATATTGATTATTATTGGACAGATTTAGTGAAACCGTCTCAATCAAAAAAAAAATATTTTAGATCAGTATGATATTCCACGTTCAATGCTGCACTGTCATACAAAAGGAAAGAAATTGTTATAAAATAGACCACTTTTAACGACGGCAAAATTTTAAGCACTCATGTGAACAATATTATATTAGAGAATAAAGTTGTAAAAAGGGGTCTACAAAATGCCCCTAGCTTGATGGTAAAAGCCGGCGCTGGGGAGCCCGCTCTGAGGGGTCTGCGACGGCTCTACGATAGATCACCTGGTAGGCCTTATCGTCGCAATCGGACGCGTCAATATCGTAAGCGCAACGCGGCGAATCGTCGTGCGAATCGACGGCGTAAGACTTTTTCGAGTCTACGTCGAACATCTTATCAAATATCCTTTGCGCCTCCATATCGGGACTGTATCGATCTGGGATCGGGTCCTGAAGTTGCAAAATTTGTGTCACACGGGTTTACGGTGTTGCTATAGTATACTCGATTGGAATCATCAGTTCGGTCTTAAACTCTAATTTAATTTTTACTGAAATTTTACATTTTCTTATCCAAAATACAATATCCACTGATAATTCCAAGTATAATAAAGATAAGATTAATGTAGAACTCACCAGCACGGTGCGATCCATGTTGTCAGTGCGCACGGTTTCTTCGTAGGAGTATTCGTGCGCATCCGCTGAGGAGGGGAGGTTCCAGGGCTCGGAGCCTTCCGGACTGGAGCCGCGTTCCGGCTTCACCTCGTCCCGGTCCGTCCAAGGGGAGCTAGTGGCTCGAGTGTCCACCAGCTCCGGCGGCGTGGGACCAGGCGTTGGCGAAGCTGTGCTATCCGGGGGTTGCACAGATGCCGCCGCCCCCGTCGCCAAGTTGAAGGCCTGAAGATTGTGCAAAGCGGCGGTAGGCAGCCGGACGTGACGGACGCCCGGTCGCGCCAGAACCGGCTTCAAACCCCCCGGCCCTATCAACCGCTGCAGCAGTAGAGCGTTCGCGGCGCCCCCCTCCCCACCCACGGTCAACAACTTCGGCCCCCGGTTCGTCACTATCGCGATCTGCTGGCCACCTTTCACCATAGAGACTGGTAAGATATAGTTCGCTGGCATGAGAACAGCTGTAGCCGGTTTTCCAGTCGTGCCCCGGGCCACGGTTATTGTTTGTCCATCGGCAACTATGACGTTCCGTTGAGGTTGAGGACGTGCTTGTGCCGGCAGCTCTTGGTCGAAGGTTATCTTTCTGGCTACTTTCCGTGGGCTGTCTTGAGGTGAGTGGCTGTCGAGACAGCTCTCGGTGCAATCGCCTTGCGAGGTGCCACAGCTGCTGTCTTCAGACCCCATGGTGCGACAAGTGTCTTCCCCGTGTACGGGGCTCATGTCGCGAGTTCCAGAGCGACGAGAGCTGGAACTCTTCTTACGCTTCGATGACCCGGGATTGGACGGTGGATTCGATCTCCTACGCGGTGCTGGTTTGTCCTTATCCGGAGAATTCTCCACCTGTTCTTTGTATTCGGCTAGTATATAAAGTATTCGTTGTGTTGTCTGTTCGTCTTCCAACGGTTTCTGAGATGACGTTTTTGGCGGAACTGAAGAAGAATTGAGTTTCAGAGTGTTAGGCGGATTCGAAGACGATTTAGGCCGCGATTTAGATTTAGAACCGACCTTTGCCGGTTTAGGTTGAGATGTCTCGGTGGGTGATGAATCCGTGGTAACCGTGTGTGCTATTTGTACGTGTGTGGACGATGTGGGCGAATCGGCGATGCCTGTGGAATCCGGAGAGCGTACGTAAGTGGACGTCGTTGGGGTAGTTACAGTGGCTTTTCTGTTTACATAAGCTACGTTAAGCGATTGGTTGTTACCAATAGAATACAACACTTGTTGCTGTGTTGATTCATTTGAACAGTTGCTTGAGCCCGTACCTTCAGTAGCGTCGGACGAATTAGTGTGTAGCTTGAAGGAGTTGTTATTCGTATTTGAGCTTGGCTGTACTGTACTTCTTTCTTTTACTTGCTCTAGTACCATGTCGAATTCGCGCAGTTGTTCAAGTGTCGATGAGCACATCTGAGACTCTGATGACGACGATTGACTTTCCGACGTTACTTTGATCGGGCGGCTTGCCTGTGCTTGAGGTAATCGGATCGTTTGCTGGCCGAGCGGTGGCGCAGCTGTTAGCACCAACTGCTGGTACACGGGTTGGTTCGCCCCGCCTATAACGTTCCTTTGAATCTGGAAAAATGATGGCCTAACAACTCTAGCGCCTGGCACCATCTGAGGAGCTTTGCTTAGCATTGGCAACTTAATTCTCATTTGCGTCAAAACTGGCTGTGGTTGAGGATTCTGTGCGTTTTCATTGGATGAGTTCATGTGACTATTGTTATCTTCCTGCGAACCTTCGGAATTGGCTATAGTCTGGCTTTGAGGCACGATCTTGATTATGGAAGGTTCTACTTCTCCTTGATTGGTTGTTTGCGGTTTGGGGGTGTCTTCGTTTATTAGTTCCGTGCTAGGAACTGTAATCAAGTTTATCGTCTGGCCTCCGCCGATGTTTACTGGTATTTGACGAGTGTAAATAACACCGCCATGCATTGTTTGAATGTTCATAGGAGAGATGGTTTGTTTGATTTGTTGCACCAAGTTTGATGGAGATTGTGACGTCACTGCTGGCTGCTTCCTTAATAGCAACGGCGGACTGCTTATTTGACCAATGTGCTCCAAATTTATTGCATTATCTGTTGCATGGCATTCAGTAGTTTCGTTGTTTGTGCTCACTGGCTGTATATGAGTATTAGAACTAGCAGATTCGCCTTGTTTTTGGTTGCCCTCCTGAAACACAGGTTTCCCAAAGGCTTGATTAAATTTTGGCAAACTTGTAGATTTTTCTATCGATGGTGTTTTACTTGACGAGTTCTGAATGAATTTAGCGTAGTTTTCTTCGTATATAGAACGTGACTTTATTTCTTGTTGGCTGGCTGCTTCTTTACTAGACGCTGAGCTTGTAGGAGACGGGCTGAGATCTTGCGATTCCGTCGGTTTAGCTGGAGGGGTCTGAACGTTTGGCGTTTCAATAGGTTGTAGTCTCAATACCATGCTTCTTTGATGCGGGGCGTTCAGTTGAATAGCTTTTCCATCAGCAGATTTACACACAAACTGCACCATTTTCTGTTCATTAGATCCTTGAACGTTTGCGAGGTTGGTTAGAAGATTAACTCGCTTCAAAAGCTGTCCAGGGCTTGCGTTCTTTTGGTTTCCAGTGTTGACTATGTGAAGTAGTTGATTTCCGCCTTGCTGGAGGCCCGTGTCGACTAAAGACAGACCACTGAAAGAGTTAGACTGCGATGTGAGCGTCCCATTCGAAGTCTGACCCGATGAACCTTTGTTTTGCACTATGTGCAACACTTGCGTCGCATTTGGATTGCTTATGACGGATTGTTGGGAATTGTCAACGAGGGTAATCTGGTTGCCTGACGCATTCTTGCCTTGCACGATATGTAAAACTTGGGGCCCCACCGGCGTTGATCCCGTCTGGTTATTTTCGCCAGAGCCAGTCTGATTTAACGGTGGAGGTAAGATTTGTGCCAGCGCTTGCTGTAATGACATGGCGTTGATTGATGTCGTTTTAGAGTAAGTATTGGTCGTCGCCTGGGTGGTGTTGACTGAACCCTGTCTTATCTTCTGGGAAAGTATGTTCACTAACGCATGCGCTCTGGAGTTGTTGATAGATTCTGGCGTGGTCGTAATGCCAGCTGCGTTCATGGCGTGTGCAATTTGATCAGTCTTTTCTGATGTGCCATTTTGTTGCCTTTGTTGTGTAAACGCTTCAGAACTGTTTTTCTCAGCCGCATCATAATTTACATTATTCCCATCTGATTTTTCCGTGTGATTTTCAAACGAATACTCTATATGTTCCGGAGTTGTATTGGTGTAAGTATGCACATCTGAGTTATCAGCCGAATTACTTCGTTCTTCGCAATCTGGCATTTCTTGTTTTATTTCTGGTCTTTCTTCAGCCTTTATCTCCATTTCTAAAGAAATTGTCTGTTCAGTTATTTCTATATCGTTTGCGTCATGGGAATCTTGGTTCATTACTTGATTTTGTTGAGCATATTCTTGAACTAACGGCAAAGTTAAATCAGCTGTTGTGAGTTCTGTATATTCAGTTTTAATTTCGGATTGCGAGTCATCGTTGGGGCTATTGTCTACTGAGCATTGGGAAGGGCTCGCATCTGACACTTGGGTCACACGCGGGTCACAAGTAACAGGGTTTTGAGCGGCTGCGCTCACAGGTAATTGGCCAACTTGCACTACTTGGACTACAATTTCTGATGGAGCTGGTCTGACATGTTCCAAACTGCAAAGATCGAAAGGAAAATCTTTAAGAAGTTTGTCACTGTGTTTCGATTTATTTTGCTGAATCCAGTCAGATTTCAACTCCACGGTTGTTTTCTTGAAAAATGACCGTACTTTATCCCGCAGTTCTATGAAATTTACGTATTGCCGTATTTTCTTTAGTTGATCGTCTGTGTTCGTTTTGAGAGTTTTGTAGTCGTCGTAATCCTCGGACACTAGGAACGGCTGAGATTGTTTTACGTCCGACAGAGTCGCAGCCGAAATATTTGAAACACCACCTTTCTTCAAATTTTGTATGACTCTGCCGGACCCCTCACCAAAACCCATATTGAAATTGGTGTCGAAAGCTTCATTTGATTTGTTATCCTGATGGGCGTCCGTTTTTTCGTATTGGTATGTTATTTCTTCAGCCAATGTCTGAGTAGCTGGGTCTGGTTGGTAATACGGAGTGGGTTGCAAATCAACGAATAGATTTTCGTCGGCACCATTTGTAGGAATTTCTGTGCAAGTACCACTAACAGGCCAATTTGATATCATATCGCTAGTGTCGATATATTCTCTAGGAAAAGGCCGTGCGAACGAAAAATTAAGTGAAGAATAATATTCCAACATCCGGTTAAATTCTTTAGCGTAAGCTGCATCAATAATATTTTTTGATGTTTGTATTGGACAATCAATATTTTTTCCTTTTCTGTACCTCTTTTCTATTATTCTTCGATCTCGGTCATTACACTTTCTGTATTTAGATTCTAAAACATTAAAATCCCTCATGTTTTTCTTACGTTTCAAGGATCCCTTAGAGTACGTTACTTTTGGTATAATAACGCAAAATTCAATATTGTGTAAATCTTCAGCCAAGTCTTTAAATTCATTCGTATCTTGACTTGAATCACTTTCTTGAAAAACTTCTAAGTTGTCACTTGAAATATTACTTGTACTGGATCCAGATTCGTTAAGGGTAAACACGTAACATTTTCCCATAATAGGATCTTCATATTCAATGCCTTTTAAAGTCACGCCAGAACCTTCAGTACTAACAGGTGAAACAATTTCTGGATCTTCTTTGCTTACTTCAAGATTTGAAGATGTGACATCTGTTTCAGACACTGTGGTATTTGTTTCATTTTCTGTAGTGATCACGGTAAGCCAATCATCTTCTTGAATAAATTCATATTTTAATTCCGGTTTTGATTTTATATGAGAAGAAGCGACGTTCGTGTCGTCATTACTACTAGACTCTTCTTTATCTACATTGACCTCTGCTTTTATTTTGGGACTGTTAGAGTTTTTTAGTTGATCACAGATACTAGTGTTGGCTTCGCTGACTTTTAAAGTATCATCGTCAGTCAAGACTTGACTGTCTTGATCAAGTTTACTATGATTATCACGTTCTTCATTATTTACTATGGGATTTTCTTTCCTTTTGGATGGTTTGGTATAATCATGGTAATTAAAAAATATTTCTTTGTTATCTACAACTAACGGTGATCCGATTGGAGACACATCACTTTCTGTAGTAAATTCACAACTGCTAACTTCATTCGTATTTTGAACAATATCGGTATCTTCCTCACTGCTTGTATCGACGATCTCGACTTCGCATCCTTCTTTAGGTATATCATCAGCTGAAATTTCACATAATAGAGTATTGATAGGTATTAAATTTACATTTGAATAATTTTGGTCAATTTTTTCCTCAGTTTCTAGTTTACAGTAGTGGATTTCCGTTACAGCTTGTTTAGATTCAAATTTTAGCAGTTCAGAGTCTCCTTTCTTTGATGATTGACTTATCAGTACAGGGCTATCGTCTGGTTGATTCTTCTCAATACTTATCTCCTGTATTATGTTACTGTTGGTCTCAAAGTCCTTATTTGTGGACTCTTTTTCAATATTATCTTCGCAAGGCAATGAATTTTCAAATCCCGCCGCATTGCTCTTAATTATTCCTAATTTCGAATTATCGATAAGTACAGAACTTGCAATAATATCTTTAAGTACATCAGATGCCATGTCATGAGATAGATGTTTGTCGGTATCACTAGCTATTATTCCTCCCTGTTTTTCGGCGAATTGACAGACTCCATTCACTATTTCTTCACATCGCTGCAATAAGCAGTTGATTATATCTTCTACTGTACTTTTGATTTCCGTATCCGTATGTTCAATTGGATCTGCTTCTACAGAGGGATCAGTCATTGACGTAGAAAGAACATTAGCACTTTTTGAGCGAGCGAGCGAGCTTTTTGGGCGAGTTGGATCAATACTTTCAATATAAATCTCATTGCAAGCATCACCAGTTTTTTCGATACAATGTTTATGTATTAAACTTGCGTCATTTGAAACAAGTTTATTTTCAAGGTCGGAATATGTTTTGGAGTAGTTTTCATGGGTCAACTTTATATTAAGATCTTTGATTGTTTTCTCAGATTGAATTTTAATTTCATAATTATCTGTGTTTGACTGTTCTTTAAATTCTTTTGTAAAAATTTCGTTTTCAGCCTCCTCTGTACTAGCGGCAACTTCAAGAGAGACGTTAGAATCGTTGGCTTCACTAACAGACGTTTGACCGACAAATGTTGCCTCGGATAGCTTTGTTTCTAAAATGTCTTCGGATGCCATTTTTTCGTTATGTTCAGCCCTATCTTCAGTACTATTAGTGATAGGTTTAAGTTCTAAAGTACTTAAGCTTGAGCCATTGTCTTCATCTTGGCTATTATGTCTGACTTCTGCTGAAGGAGAGTTTTCATTTTTGTGTTGGGTTTCTTCAGTAGACTTATTAGCTTCAGTTATGAATTCTGAAGTACCATTAATTCTAACATCTGTGAGATTTTGAGTAACGTCCAATGACATGTTGATTTCTTCGGATATGGCAATCTTTGCGCCGAAGAAATCTCCATCATAGGAATTAATCGCTTTCAAAGCTAACGTTTCCAATTTGGGTATTTTACTACTAACTTTGTCATCTCTTGTTTCAGTTTTTCTTTTCAGGTTATTAGGACTCTTTAATGATTTTCTTCTAGCCTCACAGGCAACATGTAACCGATTCACAACCTCAGGATTGTCTAGGCATTTCAAGGCTATGGTGACCAGTTTAGGTGCTTTAAAAATAAATACAGCGTTGTCTTCATCAACCTTAGGACGATAATAACATGTGTTTATAATTTCATCAACTTTTCTGACCTGGTGTTGAGAAATACCTGTAATTTCTTGAATTCTGTACGTCACTTTTGTCATCAACCATTCAGAACAACAAGTTATCGGTAATAATTCTACCTTTTTCTCTGAAATATCATCGTGTATGTTTTTATTATATAGAGATGCCAAAACCTCGAAAATTTCCATTACTGGTGAACTTCGACCATACCCAGCGTCCGTACTTGGTTGGCATATAGTATCGTCCCATAGATTTAGTATGGATAATGATGGGCAGCGAGATAACTTCGGAGAAATTGAGTCTTCCTCGACGTCAAAATCAATAAAATCTTCACCACAATCTACAGTTACTTCATCGGCTTCTTTTTCTTTGGGGTTTTCATTTAATTTTAAGTTGGCCTTTACTGGTAAAATATCACACCTTTTGAGTAAAACGTAACACTCTTTCGCTCGCTTAATAAGTGCGTACTTTTTGACAAGGTCATCACATTTTGATACTTTAACAAGACATTCCTTCATCAATAAAACAGTCGTCTTGATTGGGTCATCTTTGGATCCTACTTTCTGCTCCGCAACAACGTCTTGTAGCTGTTTGGTTTCAGCTACGCCGAGATCTTTCAACAACGCATTCTTCAAATTTTGTACAGCAACAATATTATCAGGAATCACGGTATTTTCTTTTATTGGTACGTTTTCATTTACCGCAACCCCGAGATCTTGCAGTAGCAAACTCTTGAACTCAATAATCTTCTTTACAGGTTCTGCGTTTTCTTTAGTGCGGATTTCAAAACTATCGTTTGAAGAGTCATCGATTTCAATGACTTCCGAGTTATTTAACACGGTCCGGTCTAGAGTGACACGTTTCAATATCAAAGGAATGGGCAAAAATTGTTCATTTGGATGTTCAATTGCCTTAAAATTAACTGTTGGCAAAATTTCTTTAGTACTAATCAGAGAAGGTTGGATATCTGGAACTATACAGTTTAAATTTTGTTCTTTCGAAAGCAATTTACTTTTAGTTCTGGCAAGTAATACATCAGTTCCTTGTGTATTAGTTGGTTGTTCATTTGACTCTAAATTAACTGCTGTTGCATTTTCTATTGTGTTGCTTGAAGGAACATCGCCAACTAAAGAACTTTTATTTTGTTCTTGCAAAAGTAATTTACTTTTAGTTCTGGTAAGCAAAGAATTTGCAGTCAATGGAAGAGAACGTGGCTTTGGCTTTGTTCTATTGCTTTTAAAAATATTATCTCTAGACAATTTTACTGTACATTTTTGAACAAACTTCTTTTGATGTTTGGTAAACGTCGCTATATTGATTTTCGTATTATACTTGCCAAATTCAGTACTGAAACTGCGTGTATCATCATCTTCATCATCACTGATTAAATTAACAGTATCAATGGGCGTGTCGTCCTTTTTCTTTTCTATAACGTCAATTCCGTGTATTCTAATGCCTAATAATTTATTTGGATTATTTTTAGGAGTCGTAGAAACCTGTTTAATATTTAAAGTATATCTTTTTCCTTCAGACAAACTTTGCGTAAGAACGTTTTTCATTGCAGGGTCAGCAAATAATGTATCATAATCAATCTGCTTTTTGCCAAACACTGTAGCTTTAAACACTTTTCCATTAGGAAGCTTTATTCTTACACATTTTTTATTTGGGTCATCATTGTTTTCTATTGGAATTTCTTCGATAATGTAGTCTTCTTTTCCAAATTCTGCCATATTGCTCTGTCCATTATTAGATTTATCTTTTAGACTATTAGCTGCTTTCTGGTTACTGTTATCATTTTTTGAAAAAACATTTTTTTCGTGAAATACAAGGTTTTCATTCACACTATTACCGTTGTTAATTAAATCGGATACTGTAGGAGTTTGATTTGACTCTACCTTTTTTAATTGTTCAGGATTTTTAACTATAGAAATAGTATCATTAATCTTTGTTGAATGAACGTCTGTTAATTTTTGTTCCATAAAGTTTGAATTTTCCTTTACCGTGATATAAGATCTGTTGTTATTATTTTTCACCTCCGTGGTCACTGTAGCTACAGCTTTATCGCATGTAATTTCAGCTAATGGTACAGTTTCGTTTTTATTTTTAGATATTTCCTTGGTTGGCAGTATTTTTGTCTTGTCTAAATTTTCTATAATATTTTTCGATGGCTCTGATGTTTCATCTTTACTACTTTTGTTATTTATAATGGAGTGGTTATTTTTTACGATTGCAACTGGAGCACCTTGTTTATCTCTGTTGTTATTCTCTGCTAAGGCTTGCTTATCATCAACTACATCTAAAGAACACTGATTTTCCGTTGCCTTTATTTGATTATCGTCGACTACAACTGGAACATGTTTTTTCGCTGCCTTCAGTTTGTCATCACCAAGTATAACTGGATTAGATTGTGTATCATTTGTCTTTAGTTTGTTACTATCAATTATATCTGGTTTAGATTGCCTCACATGTATCTTAATTTTGTTATCGTCAAGTAATACTGGTTCGGTTGGTTTCATCTTTGCTTTTACTTTATCATCAGTAACTACGACTGGTTCAGATGGTTTGACCTTTGCTTTTATTTTATTATCATCAACTGTTACTGGTTCAGTTTGTATTATATTTACATTCCTTTTCTCATCACCAGTTGTAGCTGATTTAGGTTGTTGTGCTTTTTTCTTTGGTTTGTTATCACCAACTATTACTGGTTCGGTTAGATTTGCCTTTGCCTTAAGTTTTTTGTCATCAACTACAACTGGCTCAAGGTCTGTTTTTGTAACATTTAGTTTATTGTCATCAATTACAACTGGTATGTGTTGGGTTGTTTTAAACTTTATTTTGTTTTCACCAACTACAACTGGGTCAGGTTGTTTCGTTTTGATTTTTAGTTTATCATTGATTATAACTGGTCCAGATGAATTAAGCTTAATATGTAACGGTGGAACAGATGGAGGTTTACAAATAGATTTTGTTTCAACAGCTGTTTTGACTATGGTATTATCCGATTTATCACGAATTTGTTTTGAAGGTTCTTTAGTATTAATCGACAATACAGTCTCGTTTTTATTTTTTATAGTGATAACGTTCGTTCGTTCAGAACTTGTTGTAGCCGATGTACTTTTGATGATGAGTTGTTCTCCGAGGTTATCTTTAAGTTTCTCTATTAAAACAGTTGGCACGGCTGTATTCTGGATAGGTGTCGCTTTAATTATATCCAGAGATGAAGGCTTCTCGTTACTTTGTTGCAGACTATTTTCTACAACAGTTTGTGCTTCTCCATTTTTTTCCGTGTTTTTGTCAAGATCTGGCTGAGCATTCTTTGTTTTAGGTGGTGTAGGTGCCTTCAAAATTTTGGAACCAGATAACTCGTTTTCAAAGTCAATTAATTCTAAACCTGGGATTTCTTTGCTTCCACTTTCACATACTTCTTGATTTTTGCTAGTGTCTAAACTTAACGATTTATTTGTTTCCGTGGACTCATCTTTGACTTTTTTATCCATAAGTCTTTTAGAAATGCGCTTTCGCGTGATATTATCTTTCGTGGTTTTTTCATTACTTTTTTGATGATCGCTTGAACCTGCAACTTTTGCTTCTAATTCAGCCACTTTTAGTTTAACTTTATTCCTTACGTTTTTACTTGGTGTTAATTTCTTTTTCAACGCATTAGATGATCTTAAAAGGATGCGACGGCACACTTTGTTATTTTCTTTCGCGCTTAATTTCTGGTCTGGATTTTCGATATTTTCATTATTTGTTTCGGATTTGGGGCTTTCTACGTTTGTCACCAGCGTATCTTTTTTGTCTACAACAATTTTTGGTATAATTTCGTGGTTCGATTTTATAGTACCATTCTTCGGTGTTACGTGTAGTAGTTTGTTTACATTAACTTTTTTACCCAACGGTGTGTAAGATAGGGGTATTGGTGGATGTCGAGGGTGCTTAACTTCCCGATTCATTAACGACTGACGTTTCATTTTCAGTCTCTCTTCATCTTGTTTCGTCTTTACTGGATTTCTATCAACTGATAATCTTTGTGTTCGCAAGTCCCTATCCGAAACGTCGTTTGTGTGATTTTCCTGCACTTGTGACAATACTTTTCTCTCATTGTTTTTATTAAGGGCCAAATCTAAATTAATGGATTTTTCAACTGTTATGTCAGAGTCGTGTTTAATTTTATCGTCTACGACTGGATTAGTCTTGTTTATGCCTGCTGGCTTTTCTTCATGTTTCACATGTTGATTCCCATCAGGCAATGCGCCTGTAACGTTAGTGGTTGTAGTCATCGCATTACCAATAATGACAGGGTTAATTACAGGTGCGGCGAACTGGGTCGTTTGGTACACGGCAATATTAGGCGCGGTGTTTACAGCGACAAAAGAATTTTGAGTAATATTGCACAGGCCTGCATTGACTTGATTTTCACGGATCTGGATCGTTGGATACGGATTGTAGACTAATTCTTGACTAATAAGCACCATAGGTTGTGTCGGCACAGATGTTATTATCAAATTCGTCGGTTCCATGCGAGTATTTGATGGAATATTGGCTATATAATGGCGAGGTTCAGTCTGATTACTAGGTGTATGTTGGTCATTCGTATTAGAACAGAGTACAGTCGGTCTGCTTTCTGGCAAATTTAAGGTATTAGATACAGCAGGATTGTATGTTATTACATTCGTATAAGATGCTTGGGAACTAGTGTTCACAGCAGTTCTTGTGCAATTCGTCTCCATTCTCTTTAAGTCAGACACAATATTAGACAATATTGTCTTTGAATCAACAACTCGGGGTTTCTCTTTTGGAATGTCAACTAGTTTAGTGCAAGCATCAGCATTCGTTTTCGAGTTACTGCAAAGGGCTTTAACTTTTGTAGACACAGCTGGAGCTCGATATTCCTCATCTGACGACAATTCGCCAATTTCTTGGCGCAAGTCATCATCCATTAATTCTTCAAGCAAATCGTAGTCGGAATTACGTATCCCGGATATGAAAGGGTCGTTTTGTTTCGGTAAATTCGAAGTAAAATGCTTATCCGGTACTTTAGTTCTTTTAGAAAGCTCAGGTGTCTTTTTAATAGCCTCATTTTCATTAGGCGTTTCTGGAGCTTCGGCTTGTTTTTCTATTGGAGGTTTGCGCGAAGACGAACCAGATCTAGAGCTGTGGTGCTCGCGTCTCTTTGAATCGGAAGCTTTGCTTTGTGAGGGATTAGAGCTAACTGCCTTTGTACAGCTTGTCTGTGAACTAGAACTACTAAGGGAATGTTTTCTTTCTTTCTTTAGCACCATATCTAAAGCGTTAGGGCCTAGTGGAGCAGTCGTGTGAGCTCTCAGAGCATTCATCACGCTCTTCCAATCCTGTTGATTGTCTTCAGATTCTTCAGAATCAGTGTTCTTCTTAGTGCCAGTTAAGAATGACGTTGTTATATCTTTGTCGTTCGTTCTTTGGTACGTTCGGTTAGTTGCAACAGGTACTTGTGGTTTTTCTACTTTTGGTTGTATGCGACTTGCAGGTCCAAGGTCAAATCGTGAGAGATTTGTTTTAGCTTTAGGTGCTATAAATGTTTGTTGGTTTCGCAATAACAACAACAAATCAGCATGTTCTCGGTTCACTGAGTTATCTGATGTTGGGTTAGTTACAGTACTAGAGGCTTGGCTGCTTCGTTTACATGTTTCTAACGGCTTCGCATCTAAAATACTAGTTAGTACAGGAAAATCACTTTGAATATAACTACTAGATTGTTCAGGTTTAGGAAAAGTCTGCATATTGACGTTGTTCACAATAGTATTTTTTTTATCCACTCTCGATATGCTCACTTCGTTCTTTATATATTTCGCTTTACTGATCTTGTGTTCAATATTGTTCTTATTTAGTTCCAAACTGAGAGCTACAGGATGATTTTTGAGCTTGCTTTCGCTTTGCTTATTTTTATGCATGTAACTGAGACGCGAAAATGTGTTCGGTGCATTCTCAGTCTTCTTCTGTTGTATCAATTGTTTGGCACTTGGAGGAGTGAGATCTTTTTTCTTAGCAGATGCCGATGTGTTAACAAGTGATACTTTAACTTCTTTATTTAAAGGTACGCTATGATCAGCTCTAGAGTTAACGCCGGCATTAATAGTCTTTTGCAGTTCCTTTAAAAACTCTGTAAAATTGTTATCTACTCCAGATTTAGACGCCTGTTGTTGTGCCTTTATATTAAGCTGCTTTGGTGTCGCGTCTCTTACGACTGGACTAGTTTTCACTGGATTTTGTACTATTCTACCAACTTGACATTGCAGTTTATTATCACTGGCATTAAAATTACACTGTACACTGGGCTCACCGGTATGCGAGCTCGCGTACGTTTTGGTATAACTTGTGTGCCCCAACCGTGAATCGTTAGGCGTTTGTAGCCACTTCGCATCATTCGCTCCATGATTTTCTGTACGAGTATCCTGCATTATGCTAGACGTGTGTTCCTGTCCGTGTCTTATAACTTCATTATTCAATCTTTGATTAACTTGAGTATTTACTTCTGGTGCCCTGGACTGATTGATTTGTACATAATCCTCTGGTACAGTATGATAGAATTTTATTACATCTTCTCTCGCTTTTATCACAGCAGCATGCTGTTGCAAACTGTAGCTGTTGAAATTTGGTGATTGATTTTGCACTACGTTAGGAGATTTGATACATGCGTTGTTTTGAGCCCTTGGCGAATGTTGAGAGTTCGACGTGGCATACTGACTGTAGTAATAAAAATCACTTATGTGTTTTTTACTCTCATCGTATTTCAGATCGTCGTTATTTGTCAGATTTTGCATTGATTTGTGGAATGGTTGGGTTGTGAGTCTGTTCACTGGAGTTTTAGGTGGAGAGATGTGAGGTGAGGTATATTGTCTATCGACTTGCTTCGATGGAGAAATGTAGCTAGAGTTGATGACGCTAGTTGGTCGCGGTTGTTGATTCGACATATAATTATTGTACTGCGACTGTTTTTGATGAGTATTAGGCATATAATCGCTCAACGCCTTGTGGCTTTCCCGGGACGTATTAGAATTTTGCACGACATTCTGCGTCGAGTTATGCTGAATATACCTCATATCCTGTTGCTTTTCTGCATTATAAACGCTCTGTGGACTCGGTAACTTGTCTGCCTCTTTAGCCTCATTGTAAGGTATTTTAGGGACATATTCTTTAGTCGGATCTGCAACATTCAGTAAGTTGTTGACCTCATTCTTCATTGCTTCTAATTCCTGACACTGTTTTTGAGTCATATGGATCTTGGGTCCTTCTGGATTATATATCTTCATGCCGATAAGCGAATGCGTTCTAGCGCTGGTACTTTGCTGGACCGGGGTCTGACTCTTTGGTACACTTGGAGCTTTTAGCTTATTCCTTCTAAATTGTAAGAGTTTGGTTATACTATTCCTTACTTTGCTGCTGACCACGTGTCGACTGGCTAATTGGTTAGGCGTTAAATATGGCGATCTCGCTCTACTCGTGTCTGAATCGTCACTAGTGGTCTTGACACTAGGTGGTTTTGTAATTTTTGCCGGCTTCTTAGCTTTAGTAATTGATGGCTTTCGCTGAACGGGGACAGTCCGAACTGCTGGACTTACACCGTCCATAACGTTTTGGGTGTCTTCACTCTTTCGAATGACTGATTTCAATTCGCCCACAGACGGACCGCCAATTAGGATGTTAGGCCCGTTAGTGTCTGAAACCTGTGACAATTTCCCTTGGCTGTCGTAGTCGCTGTCAGTGACGCTGACTCGGCTTGACACGTCATCTCTTCGTCGTTCCTTCTTCTTTCTCACTCTTTTCTCCCCGTCCTGCACTTGTGATGGCATTTCAGTCACCTTCATGCCTAGCAGACTCGTCAATGAATCCGGAGCGGGTTGGTCAGACTTGTTCTTCTTTCTCTCCTTTTTGAGTTTCTTATCCTTGTCTTTCCGTCGTTCTTTGCTAACGTCTTTGCTCGAATCTCGTTTATGCGACTTTTTCTTTCTGTGCTCTTTGCTCTTTTCTCTGTTTGCTCGTTTCTTCTCCTTCTTGGCATCAGAGATGATGCTGAGAGGATCGTCCTCTTCGTCCGATGACGCTAAGCTTCTGTTTTTCTTTTTGATGGGCAACTGGTACGACTCTATTTCACTCTCGGGCGCGCTTTCTGTGAGCTCGGGGTCGATGAAAGCATTTTGCCATATCTCTTCTGGCTCTTCTACCTGGACGAGGTGTTCGTAACCTGTGAAAAGAAAAATAAGAGATTAACAAAATTGTTAGTGTTGTTTGTGTTGCGGGGACCCTAACAAGTCGAATTAGCAGTCATCCTGTCAAAAACAGTTTATCTTACTTTTAAACTTCTTTCATATTAGGTAATAAAAATTTACAGTCAAGTGCCTCTCAAGTCTCAACTTTTGAGTTTTACATTTGAAATTCATCATTCGTTTTACGGTGAAGGAGGGTTATCTATTGTTTTCCCGAAAGTTATATGCCATAATTTCATTTGCCCGAAGTTCATATGCCCGAAACTTCATTTGCCCGAATGTTTCGTTTACTAGAAAATTTAATTGATATATTCTGTTTTTCCCGAAAATTAGATGCCGTAATGATACGAATGCAATACGTCTTGTTTTCCATATTATTAAAAGCAATAATATTATTTAATAGAATATTCAAACGCCATACTAAAACAGTGTTTATTTTGATTATGATTGATTCAAATTGCTTTTTTCTATTACTAATCTATCTATTATCTTTATTATCCGGGCTGTTATAAAAAAATACCTAACATCACGCAGTTGCAGCTCGAGCTAGCACTGCCTGCCTGCATGCAGGTTGGTCAGTATTTTTCTTTCTCTCTTTTTCGGGAATAGGCATGAATGACATACCCTTCTCGATGCCGTAGTACGCGTCGTTCTCATCGTCCTCTTCCTCGGGCAGGTGCTGGAAGGCCTGAGGGTCGAGGTTGAGGTATTTGAGCTCCGTGGTGAGCGCGCGCGTGCCGGCGTGCGTGCGCTCCATGTACGCGCGACAGTTCTCTAGCAACAGCTCCCTGGAATATATAGATTCAGGCGTTACTTGAAATCCATATCAGTTGAATAATTTTTTGTTAAAAAAAAAAATAATTACTAGCTTTGTTGGCTATTGTCTTCCAAACCTCATACTCGTACTAGGTGTCAAGTAACCCTAGAGAAGTTTCGCTTTGCGGAGAAAATCCAGGCGGGGCCACCAGAATTGTTTTGTCTTGTTGTAGAGGTCATACATCAGGCTGACTCATCGTCTACTTAGTCTGAATTTTTGTAAAGTAATTGACTTCGTTAAGTTTTTTCACGCATGAGGTGCCCTCATAGGTCTTTGTCGCCCCTGGAGTTCGATACAAAACACTTTGGGTATCACTGGCTTATCTGTTTAAACATCTTGCATGGACGCCACCACAACGCTTCAGTGGTATCGTCTCGATACTAAGAGGTAAAAGACTATCAGTATAGTCTACAGTTGAAACAGTTCTCAATGATTGAAGGTAACTGACCTGTCCATATCCCACAGCAAAGTCTTGACTCTCGGCCCAGCCAGCAGAACCACCAAGTCCTGGCCGAGCTCAACGCTCAATCCCAAAGCCTCTCCCTCCGTCAGGATGGCAGTGGACAGCACGTTGGCTTGGCGAGGAGCCTGCTTCAGCTGCAGCGTTTCTGACGTCTTGACCAGGTTGCTTTGGGAACGGCTGTCATTGGCCCAACTGTTGAACTCAGATGAGCCTTCGGGCTTGAGATCTAGAGTGTCCTGGAAGGTAAAGGTTATCTGTCTAGCAGTGGCGTAGCGTCTGTTATTTCTGTGGTAAAGCCGAAGCAAAGATTGCATACATTCTTTTATAAATCATGTATATCCTGTAGTCCAATTTTGTAAATATTGGGCTAGCCGGTGGAACTAGGGTTCTATGGACGCTTCGCCGCTACTGCCTAGTATACATTCTGAGAGGCCTGTATGAGAGTGTACAATGTGTACAATATGTACAATATGGCGTTCTTGGCACTATACGCAGCTATGCTCTCGCGGCGATATTTTTGCGCGCTCGCGACGAAAGCGTTGCGGGCTCCCTTGGGCTTCAACTGGCCAGTTATCACCAGTGTAATAAGGCTCTAAATGTTGCAGCATAGCCGGCTGTCCCATCTAGTCGGTAGGTATATCTTTGGAAGCGTTCAACTATTACGTAACGCAAGGTGGTCTTATAAATGTTACAGTTCGTTATAGGGGTGGAACAACACGTTACGTAACAAAAAACAATCTCCCAAGTTGGCAAAACAGGGAGATTTCCATCATCAGTTGTTCTTGACCTATAAAGGCTCTAATGCTGACTTGCCAACGCAACTGTACCAAAAAATGCCTACTAAATTTAGAAAACTGTTAAATGGTGGTATGGTTAAAGATCGCTCTGAAGCGATAAGGCCGCCTATTGCTTAGTGTTTTCTGTGCTGCTCACTGTGTTGGTGTGCAATAAATAATTTTGGTTTTAAGTAACATTTAGAGGGAGGTAAAGAAAAACGTTACAGCGCTCAAAAATCTCCAACAATTGCGTTACTTAACGCATTCACTGCCACTGACACATATATGCGTTTTCGGAACTTCGCCCAGTGCCGCTATCATAACACTATTCATACATTTTGAACGCACATGTGCGTCGGTGGCACCTGTGCAAGTCAGTTGGCAGTGAACGCGTTAAGTTAAACGCTCCCTTTAGAGGTTCTAAGTGTGTGTTACCGAGGGCGGCGCGAGCGGCGGCGTGCCGCGCACGCGCTCGTACATGGCGTGCGCGGGATGCACGGAGAAGGCGGTCAGCGCGCACTCGGCCTTGAGCCGCGCGCTGCCGCCCAGCAGCGCGCCCAGCTGCGTGAACCACGACGCGAGCGTCTGCTCCGCTTGACGGGCCTCCGATTGCTGCAAAACACGTCACAATATTTACTAGTGGTGATCTCTTACCATCAGGAGAGCCACTTGCTCGTTTGCCATCCAGTTGAATTAAAAAAAAACCTGTCATGACAGCCAATGGAATGCACACTTCTATACATGACCAACATTCCTACTACTGCAATGGAATTAAAAATCAAGTTGATTCGTCGCTGGTTTTTCTGTGGCGTCAGAGCACGTCACTTCGTATGTTTTGTGGCGGTGAAGAGGTTAACGCCAAGAAGATCTATAGGTGTCGTGTGCGGTTGTGCCTACCACGACAGCAACGCTCGGTGGGCTTAGGTAGGACGTGTCAGATATTTTTGAGATATATTACGTCCCGCTGTGGCAGGTGACCGTACAGTGCTTCTAGCTTCTTAATGTCTTGACAATTTGCCGTGTTTTGACTAAACATGAAATCAAGTAAATATAAAATACTGTCACATGTAAATACCTTGTCCTCGTCTTTGAGCCGTTCCAGTTCGTTCATGCCGGCGGTGATCGCACGCACGTACAGCTCACACACAAACGGCATCATGTCCTCCGAGCACTGGTGACAAACAAGCATGGTAATATTATAAATAAACTATCGGTGCATGCCTGTAATGCCACATTAATTAGGAACATAAAGGCTCTCGGAAGAATTTTCCATATTGCACGATCTTACGCTGCCAATCGGGAAACAAATATTGAGCAGAGCTTACCTTATAAATGGGATGATTTCCTAGAACTTTCTTTGATTCCGTAATGCTATATAGTGGTGCTACGTCTCGGAAACTACGCCATTTAGCGCTGACCTGCGCGTGCATGGCTGAGCACAGCGTGTGCAGGTGTCGCGCGGTGGCGGCGGGCGCGGCCAGCGCGGCCGTGGCGGCGGGCAGCCGCGCCGGCGCCAGCAGCCGGCAGCGCGGGCAGGGGGGCGGGGCACTGACCTGCGCGTGCATGGCTGAGCACAGCGTGTGCAGGTGTCGCGCGGTGGCGGCGGGCGCGGCCAGCGCGGCCGTGGCGGCGGGCAGCCGCGCCGGCGCCAGCAGCCGGCAGCGCGGGCAGGGGGGCGGGCACTGACCTGCGCGTGCATGGCTGAGCACAGCGTGTGCAGGTGTCGCGCGGTGGCGGCGGGCGCGGCCAGCGCGGCCGTGGCGGCGGGCAGCCGCGCCGGCGCCAGCAGCCGGCAGCGCGGGCAGGGGGGCGGGGCACTGACCTGCGCGTGCATGGCTGAGCACAGCGTGTGCAGGTGTCGCGCGGTGGCGGCGGGCGCGGCCAGCGCGGCCGTGGCGGCGGGCAGCCGCGCCGGCGCCAGCAGCCGCAGCGCGGGCAGGGGCGGGGCACTGACCTGCGCGTGCATGGCTGAGCACAGCGTGTGCAGGTGTCGCGCGGTGGCGGCGGGCGCGGCCAGCGCGGCCGTGGCGGCGGGCAGCCGCGCCGGCGCCAGCAGCCGGCAGCGCGGGCAGGGGGGGCGGGGCACTGACCTGCGCGTGCATGGCTGAGCACAGCGTGTGCAGGTGTCGCGCGGTGGCGGCGGGCGCGGCCAGCGCGGCCGTGGCGGCGGGCAGCCGCGCCGGCGCCAGCAGCCGCGCCAGCGCGCGCGCGCAGCAGTACAGCGCAGACCGGCTCACGCCAGCACAGTACGGCACCACCATGCAGCGCGCTATTATCACCTGCAAACAGTCATTTCATTAATACCGCAGTATTGAACAAAGATTTACTTCAGAGATCGGAATGCCGTCATTCTGCAAAAAAAAACGGCCTCGTACAAAAATAGACGCTTCATACATAGTACAGTGTGTGAATGGTAAATAAGGAATTACGAACGAGATCTATTAGAAGCCCGAAATCGACACACCCGTGCGACATACAGAGGAGGCCTTTGCCAGGAGGCATGCAGAATTAAGAGATATACTATAAAAATAAACAAAAAGAAATGAAAAACCAGAACAACTAATTTGACAAGAAATTTATACTTTGTCAAATAAAAATGAAACAGATAAATATAATCAAAATATGGCAATAGTAACACAAAGTCTGAAATAAATCAATAACACCTCTCCCCACCACGGCCCGTCACCGAGGGAGAGAATGACCACCACCCTCGAGCGTAGAAGCTGTAGGAGGTCCTTGCCAAGAGGCAAACTGAATTGCACCCAATTCAGAATAAAGGGAAAGAATTAAATAAATAAATAAATAGCATGGGACACCACACCAATTGACCTAGCCCCAAACTAAGCAAAGCTTGTACTATGGATACTAGGCAACGGATAAACATACTTATATAGATAAATATACATACTTAAATACCTATTGAACATCCAAGACCCGAGAACAAACATTCGTATTATTCAACAAATATCTGCCCCGGCCGGTAATCGAACCCAGAACCTCAAGCTTCGTAGTCAGGTTCTCTAATCACTTGGCCATCCGGTCGTCAATTATGATTATTATGTATTATTAACATTACAGGCGACGTCAATTGGGCTCTAGGATGGCGTACATGGACAATACTATTTAAATTGCATCAAAAAGAGAAAATTTAAAACAATTATTTGTAAAAGTCGCAGAATCATGAAGGCATACACCGCGTGAAGCGTGTTCAAACGCAGGCACCCGCTCATCTAATAGAGCAGAGACGCGCCTCACACAGCGCTGCTCTATTAGATGCCACGAAACAGCACACCGTGCACCGCGCCGTGCACGCGCGAGTTAGCGAAGGCCGGGACTGAGCGTTACCTGCGCGATCAAAGTGGCGACTTCCTTGGCGTCCTTCCACAGTTTCTTGTCGCGCGGCGACGTCTCGGGCCGACTCCGCAGCCGCTCCACCAGCTGGTAGCCGTTACGCAGTGGCGTCTGCTTCGCCTGCCAAATAATAGTACATTAAACAACTGCATACATAAGCCATTGGCGAACAAAATGCCAGTTGTACGCTATAAAATATTGCGGGCACGTCAATAATTTTCTAATGCACGTCGCAGGTAATTGTTACTGAATTATTGCCTAATGTATAAATTTTTTTATCTCTCCTGTTCGGAAAGTTTAATTTTCATGGGTAGGAAGCCGGGTGGAATATTGCGTTTTCATCTCTAGGGTGGAAAGTATTTTTTTTTTAATTTTTCGATTAGCCTCGGAGTCGAAGATAATGAGGGCTATCGCGAATGAATTCGCCGCTAGAGGCGCTAGTGTAGCCGAAATGTCAAATGTCATAGTTTTTGGGTGAGCTACGCGGGTTTATTTATAATTAGAATAATTTTGTAAATATTTTGCAATATCTGAAATTAATTATGGCAAATTTGCGTTCCGGGGCAATGAATGTCTGTGTTTTGAGACAGTATTGTCTTTCGGAAACCTTTTTCCTCCCGTTTTTCCGAACAAAACGGGGACTATGCAACACTGTGGCATGCTCGATATTTTTATGGTACGGTTTTAAGGTGTTTTAAATATGATTTTAATCTAAACTTTGTTTTCCCGCCCGTAATAACAGAGTTTGAAAGCCATACTTAAAAAGCTCACGCAACAGTGCGCCATCTAGTGAGACAAAAAACGATAGCCCTCATTGAGTTACGTCAATGACACTTTTTTTCTCGTTTCAGCATGGCCATCTAGATGCACGCACGTCGTGACCAAGGAGCTTATATACAACAGAGGAGATTGAACGCCGAACATCCGTTTAAAACAAGACATTTGATCTTTAGTACGGTATATGTTCGTGACGTAGTACTGAACTAAAGAAAGAGATGGATTTCAACAATAAAAAAATATCAGAACAAGAGTCACTAGAAAACGATTTTACGAATTCAGTCTCAATGAGGGCTATCGTTTTTTGTCTCACTAGGTGGCGCACTGTTGCGTGAGGTTTTTAAGTATGGCTTTCAAAGTCTGTTATTACGGGCGTGAAAACAAAGTTTAGATTAAAATTATATTTAATACACCTTAAAACCGTACCATAAAAATATCGAGCATGCCACAGTGTTGCATAGTCCCCGTTTTGTTCGGAAAAAAAGGAGGACAAAAGATTCCGAAAGACAAAACTGTCTCAAAACACAGACAATCATTGCCCCGAACGCATATTTGAAATAATTCAAATTCAATATTCGCATTTCCCTTTCAAAAAAACTCGATGGACCAGGAACTAACATCTTGACAGGCCTCACGCTTAACGGCGGATTCATTCGCCTAGCGTTGAGTGACACACTCGCAGTCAAACGGTTCACAACTTAAAACCACAACAATGAATAAATTAAAGCAGAAAACAGTATTTCTTTGTAAATGAACAAATCAAAGTGTGAAGCCAAATAAAATTTCCATCAATATCGACAAAATGGGGGATATGACAATGTTCGTTCGTGCGTATAGTATGTCAGCCAAATGTGAGCTACTGTGTTTACACTGTCCTGTGTCAGCGTTCCGGGGATACGGGCTGGCAGGCCAGGCGAGGTCGCTAGTCCGCGCAGCGTCCACCGTGAACACTATGGCTCCATGTACTATGTCGCTCAGCTCAGTTGTACACTCCTTGTTCTGCCGCGCGAACGTTGGCCGACCAAGGTCGCTGCGTCGCAGCCGCCGCCGCGTGCGCACAGAACAAACAATGTCACTATAGTCCACCAACCCTACAACACCGTGTCGTGTCGCCCGGCCCCGACGGTGCCACCAAGGTCGGCAGTCGCACGCCGCCGCCAGCGTGCGCCAGCCGCGTCACGAATATGGCCGCTCCATCGTCAGCCATATAGTCCAGCTGAGCCGCTCACTGGTTACACTGTACCTGTGTCGTGGTCGCCCGGGCGTCCAACGTGCTGGCCAGAGGCGCAGGTCGCTGCAGTCGCGCGCCGCCGCCAGCGTGCGCACCCGTCACGAACTATGGCGGCTCCATCGTCAGCCATATACCAGTGGCAGCCGGCAAGTGTGAACACTTCATCGTGTTCGGGTGCCACGGGAATAGCTCCATGAAAATGCTGGCCAAGTGGGAGGTCGCTGCAGTCGCGCGCCGCCGCCAGCGTGCGCCTGTCGTCGTGCCGTATGCCGCGCTCCATCGTCAGCCATATAGTCCAGCTGGCAGCCGGCTCACTGTGTGTACACTGTACCTGTGTCGTGGGGCGGGTCGCCCCGGGCGCGCTCCATGACGGTGCTGGCCAGAGCCAGCGCGAGGTCGCTGCAGTCGCGCGCCGCCGCCAGCGTGCGCAGCCGCGTCACGAACACTATGCCGCGCTCCATCGTCAGCCATTCTAGAACTGATCACATACTAATATTATAAAGAGGTTCATTCATAAATCTTTTGACATATAAGTGACAATAAAAGTTTGTGTGATTTTTTGTTACTCTTTGACGCTAAATGGTAAAAAGTTTTCATCTTCAGTGACCCTGTCCCCGTGGGGTTAAGCAGCAATGCCCCTAAAAATGCGTAGTTCGTAGGTGTAGTCGACTAGTTGCCCTAAAACGGTGTTTTAGCGAAAACCGGCTACTTAGACTCACTTTGATCTTCAGTGAATAGCTCCCCGCTGGAGTTAAGGAGCCTTTCCATCAAGGGATACGAATAATTTGTAGGTGTCAGCGACTGGTTGCGCTAAAACCTTGTTTCACTCACCCTGTTCATCAGTGACAGGCTCCCCGGTAGTATTAAGCAGCCATTCCAGCAAGGGATGCCTTCAAATACGCATAATTTGTAGATGTCAAGCAACTGGTTATGCTAAAATGGTGCCACAGGCTACTTAAAACTTATCCTGTTATCGCCGAAAGGCTTCCCATGGACTGAAGCAGCCTTCCCAGCATGAGATGCCCGCAAATACGCGTAATTTGTAGTTGTCAGCGACTGGTTGCGCTAAAACGGTCTACTTAGCGGTCTACTCACCCTGTTCGTCAGTGACAGGTTCCCCGGTGGGATTCAGCAGCCGCTCGAGCACGGGATGCCCCCACGGGTTCTCGAGCACGTCCCGGAACCAGCGCGCGCGTTGGAGCAGCAGCTGCTCCCAGGGCAGCGGCGCAGGCCGGCCCGCCGCGCCCGCCGACGCCTCCGCGATGAGCTCCTCGATCGCCGCGCCGAGCTGCGAGTGCTCATCGCGGCTCTTTGGGTCGCGCCATTCCGTCTGCGAAGGTAACGGGGGATTGTGAGTAGATTGGACGACTAGCGTTCGAGTAGGTTCACTTCAATGAGTACATCGATGGGTCTCTGACTCAACCTCGTACCCATATGATATGAAATTGGAATATCTACTTTAGGATGTGTATCTAAAATGGTTCGAATTTCGTAAAATTTAATATACGAGGCTGAGTCAGAAACCCGTGGTTATCCGTGTCGTCTTTCAATAAAATGTGTAAACTTCGACTATTCTAAAGAAAAGCGGCATACAGTTGTGGAAGCGCATTTCTATTATCTTGTATAGCAACAGCTATACTAGAAAGAAACGGCTGAAAAGAACAGCGTGCCCCGGGTGGCTCCGCGTAAGTCCGGGCCCCAAACTGGGATCTACTCTGCTGACAACTGCCACCCCGACTATAGTCCGACACCGAATACGGTAGAGTATGTAATGAGGGCTATCGCGAATGAATTCGCCGCTAGAGGCGCTAGTGTAGCGTGAGGTCGAAATGGTTTGGGTGAGCTACGCGGGTTTACAATATCTGGGCACGTTCCCAATGAATGTCTCAGTTTTGTCTTAAACCTTTGTCCTCCCTTTTTTCCGAACAAAACCTTTGCACACTGTGTCGATATTTTTATGCTACGGTTTTAAGGTGTATTAAATATGATTTTAATCTAAACTTTGTTTCCACGCCCGTAATAACAGACTTTCAAACCATACTTAAAAACCTCACGCAACAGTGCGCCATCTAGTGAGACAAAAAACGATAGCCCTCATTGCGGCGTCATCCGTGGCTGCTCCCGGCCTGGCCCCCGAGTGTTACCTGCAGCACTATGAGCGCGGTGTGTCGCTGCAGCCAGCTGAGCAGGTGCGGGTGCGTGGAGTGCGCGGAGTGCTGGTGCAGACTGTAGACGCGGCGCCACGCGTCGCACAGGTGGCCCGTGCGCGCCGACAGGGACCCGCGCGCGCGCTCGCCGCGCCGTTAACTCAGACTGCCAACGCGCGCTCACGCACTCTGAAGTCCAGTGGACAGTAGTCCCTGTTTGCACTTATTTTCCGTTTTGCGAAAGATTTAGCGATTAAAATCGACTGAATTTCTACCTGTCATTTTCTATGCAGCCCTGTGTGACTGCCACTGTTACAGTTATTGTCTTATAAGGCATTTGTAGTTTGTTACAGTCGAATACCGTATTACGAGATTAAGACCGGCCTATGCCTAGCTAAGAGCCTCCGCGAGTGTTGCACGGCTTAGTGCCCGAGCGGCGTGCTTGTTTCATGTCATCTAATAGAGCAGCGCTGCGTGAGGCGAATCTCTGCTCTATTGAAACCTATTGAAACGGCACGCCGCGCCCGCGCCAAGCCGTGCACTCACGCAATTTAGCGGAGGCGCTAAACTCTAAGCCTGACTAACACTATATTAGTCTAAGGGGCTGTTTTACCACCCATTGATTAGTGTTAACTGACGGCTAAATGTGATGCCGTCTCCGTCTATTCGAACGAAACAAATAGAGACGGCATCACATTTAACCGTCAGTCAACACTAATCAATGGGTGGTGAAACAGCCCCTAAGTCTCTAAGACCGTTAATGGAAAGAAAAAATAAATTTATTTGCCAAAATTCGTAGTAAATCCACCTGCACAAATCAAGTTACCAGATGAACTTACAAACGCTTCATACAAAGTATTACAAAGCAACTCTGTTTGCATATTCTGAAGGTACTCCTTTATAAAGCCTACGAGCTAAACAAGTTACTGTAGTCATTCAATCGTCTGAATTTTATTTATTGGTGACCAGGAGTCTAAGTACCTGTTATCAAATTGATATTATAAATGCTAAAGTTTATATGCGAGTGCGTACCTATGTATGGCCAAAATTGTGATGACGTCACGCGGTGGTTAATATGGTGGCATAAGGCCTGAATACGATTCATTTTCTTTACAGTTAAAGGTTTCGCAGCAAATAGGGAAACCAACTCTGCCATTTTCCCACTCAACAAGACTAATTCCGCAGATATATCACCAGAAAATTCCTCAATTTCATCAGCAGGTGCATCACAGGCGAGCTCACGTATCTGCTTCCTCAAGTCATTAACATTTTTACTCGGTTCATCACCACGAATTTTTACCTCATATACGAGCTCGTCCTGATGCAACAAGTTATAATTTATAGGTCTGTCCTCCATGACAGAAGTTATACCCTAAACTTTGGCAAACAGTCCGTACGTGAAAATGTAATAAAGGGTTTGTCGACCACCAAACAAATGAGAGCAATTTCCTAAGTACGAAGAAGGGTTGCCGACCTAAGGTTCAATGAGCATGTGATCATTAAATAAGTAACCCTTCGTGCTAAAACAGTTAGACTAGACGGATTTAGTTCCAATGTAGATAGCTATACGTAATACCATGACGTAAATTTTTGGAAATGTCGGTGCCTTTAGTTCTTCGGCGAATTGCCGTATTCCGACAAAAATATAAACGTGGCTATTTGGCACATTTGTCGTAAAACTCAATTTTCGGCTTCCAATTTTATTGTACTACCAGCTTACCAGCAATTCGTCTCAGTTATTTTTGATCGCAATTCCATTTGCAATCAATAAACTCATTACCTATTTAGAGAGCTAAAAAAATACTCGGACAGATTGATTTATTCCTATTCTAATCCCGGTAAAAACACCGCCGGGAAATCAAAACGAGTGAACAATTAGATCCCTGGGTAGTTTATATATAAGTGTGGGAAGTAAACTACATTCGGAAGAGTTTAGTAATTACGCTTGGACGCCCGGGGGTGATTAGATACTGTACGATGTGAATAGTAAACACATTCTTAATGTATTTAAAAAAAACTATAGTAGGTTAAGCAGAAGGTCGTGGGTTCGAACTTAGACTTGCACTTGAGTTTTTAGGAATTTACGTGCGAAGTTACACATGTGTGAAGGGATCTGAGGAAACTTGGATACACTCAAGTGTGTAAGAAATTCAATGGTGTATGTGAAGATCTTAAATCGTACTGTGTCCGCGTGGGAACTACACATTTACAATTCAGTGCGATTCTTTGATTGCACAGATAGTCTAGTGGGTAAAAAGAAGAACTTTCTATAGTTTGCGCGGAATAAATCTGGATAAAAGTTGATTGACCCCATTACGCGCATACGTTTGCGTTTTCCTTGTGGCAGGGGCGCGAAACCCGGTCGCCTGTCACCGTCATTCCGTGTTCGGCAAGCGCTTGCGTTAGACGTTGGTACTTGGAAAGTTTCACTTTGTTGTTGATTCAATTTTAAATTGTGATGATTGATGCTATTTTGTTTGTTAATAGTTTATTTGATTGAGCGATAATGGAGGCGGATGATATGTATGTGATGTAGCAATAAAACGAATTGTCTTAAAATACTGTTTTTTTAATAATCTTTTTCATTTCAATTAAGCTCTTTTTTATCATCTAATGTTTAAAAAAGTAGCTAGCGTAATAATTAATAATGTTTGTCACATCTGCAAGATCATGCGATCAGCCCGCCTGCTACTACGATACGCAAGGTGAGGCGTATTTGCGATAATTGTCATAGAATTTTTTTGTATCCTATCGTTTGGGAAATTGGTGTATATTAGTAGATAGGTGTCAATGCACTTTTATTCAGATTTATTCCGCGCAAACTATAACTAACTTTAAGGGGCTGTTTCACCATCCATTGATTGGTTTTATTTTACGGACAAATGTGATGCCGTCTCCGTCTATTCAAACATAACAAACAGAGATGGCATCAGATTTATCTGCCAAATAAATTTAATCAATGAATCATGAAACTGGGGGTAAGTCTGTAACCATCCCTGAGATCTTATTATATAATGCACTTGGGATCACAATTATTTCCACCACTTCTTTCTGTCACAAGGTATAAGATGAGGGTAGAAAGAAATGATGAATACAATCGCGAACGTCAGCGCGTCAGAAAATACGGTCCCAGCTGGGCCCAGTTTCTCGAAGCGTATTAGTCTAATTAGTGTTTTGCCTCATTTTCTCATGTAATTTATGAGACAAAACCAAAACACTAATATTATTATTTAAAATCCTATAGAGGTGTCCCACTGCTGGGCAAAGGCCTCCCCCCATGTCCTCCACTCGACACGGTCTTGGGCGATCTCTGACCAGCTGCGAAGAAAGGCGTCCAGATCATCCCGCCATCGACGCCTGGGTCTGCCACGCCGCCGAAGTCCGTTTTGTGGTATCCAGTCTGTGGCTATTTTAGCCCACCTATTGGGTTCCATTCGGCTGACGTAGCCTGCTAAGTGCCATTTCAGCCTGGCAGTCTTGGCACCCACATCAGCCATAATATTATTAGATTAATATGCTTTGAGAAACAGGGCCCTACCTAGTCTAGATCAAGTGCTAATAGTAATTTCTATTTGACAACTGATGAAGTACTGAAACATCAACTCTTACTTATCTGTTTACATTACACTATGACTTTATTCTCAATATTTACACATTCTGTATATGTGCCACTTCATCAAGTGGTGGCAACATTGGAAGTTTGAACTGAGTAAATGAGATTAATAAGAACACATATGTCTGTTTTTACATTAATAATAAATATAAAGTAAACTGAGCAGTTTTTTTTTTAAACTGAAATTGCAGTAATTTGGCAACTATTAATGTGTCAGATAGCATAATGGAAGCACAATGAGCCATTTAATTTTTTGAGTTCATTACTTTCAGAAAAAAACGGAACCCTCATAGGATCATTTTGCTGTCTGTTTGTCTGTTCGTCTGTCAAGACCCTTTATCTCAGGAACACATGGAAGTGTCAACTTGTCAAGCGGAAATTAATATCAACTACTCAGGTCTGCTACGTCTTGAAGCAGTAAAAACGAAGTTCTAAGTCAATGCAATCAAAACAGTCATTAAAAAACCGGCCAAGAGCGTGTCGGACACGCCCGAAATAGGGTTCCGTAGCAATTACGAAAAAATTAAGTAATATTTTTCTAAGGATTTCGTATTTTGTACGGAATATTCCAAGTTTAGGTATATTTTATAGCTAAGGCTGCTATTTACTCTTAAACTACTAATAATTCTCAAGAAAACTTAACCGTTATAGTTTTCCTTGTAAGTTTGATGTACTTACTACCATCGTGATTTTTTTCTAATTTTTCTGCTCACCGGTTTAGATTTTAGAGGGGGGGATGCTCGATTTTAATGAAAATTTGCACTTTAAAGTTGAATATTTTACAAACATATCACTGACGCGAAAAATCGTTTTAGTAACCCCCTAATGGTTTTAAAAGACCTATCCAATGATACCCCACACAACAAGGTTGGATGAGAAAAAAAAATCACCCCCACTTTACGTCTATGGGAGGTACTCTATAGAAAAATTGGTTTTGAATTTTTTATTGTACTATTTTGTCGGCATAGTTTACAGATATATTCGTGCAAACACTATCTAGCATTAATAATCCCTGAGCAAAGCCGCGGACGGACGGACAGACGGAAGGACGGACAGACAGACAGACATTTTGGCTACGGAACCCTAAAAAAAGCAGTTTCCATACAAATTCTCGTAACCACAAAAATTATAAAATACAATAAAATACAATAACTCTTTATTGCACACCAACACAGCAAGCAGTACAGAAAACAAAGGTATACAGAGAGAGGTAACGAAAACAATAAATGTGAAAAATCATAATTCCTTTATTTGTCTGTTGGTATCAGTAACCATCTAAAATGACCCCACATTGCATACATGTTGCTTAGGAGAGGGGCTCTGCCAACACTGGAAATTTAGCGTAGGTTTGTAAGGACTAGATTGCATAATAACTATATAAGCAAAATGACTTAGTTTCATAAGATCTTGGTAGCTAAATGTCTAATTGTGCAAACGCTTTTATAGTAGAACGCCTGGGTTTAAGATTGGACTTAGTTCTATAATGTTTTGTTGGTATAACGCACAAATACCAAAATGTCCCAGTAGCAAAACAGCAACATATTCAAAACATACTGATAGTAAAAACGACTAGGTATGCTAGACTAGATTAGATGGTTGAATGACAAAGAAATCACAAACAGTACTTTGTGAAGGAACTTTTTATATTTTTGATAAAGAAACTTCAAAGGCAAGTATCTGGTCGGTCACTTAAAATCAAAGATAATGTCGGAAACCTAATGGAACAATAACTACTTACTCATTCCTACATAAATAAAATTCATCTAATATTACCTAGTCATGCAATCATGACGTATTGCTACCAAGACCATATGCTATTCAGACATTGCCTTATTGCTTCATTCTACAACCAAGACTTTCTATAATTTATAAAACTTTGACTTTTTATAATTTATTAAGTTACACCATAGTTGTTGATAATAGTACAACTAAGACATTCTACTCACTGGGGCATTCTGCAGAAAAGGCATTGTGCTTACTAAGGCACTATTAAATTACGACGTTTTGTTTACATAACATTAATCAAACATAGCGCAATATATATGAAATCTAGTCCTAACAAACCTAACCTGGAAATTCATAGATACCTACAAATTAGTTCTTTGTCTATTTTTAAATGATAAGTCCTAGGCCTAACATAGCAAAGAAATTCAAATACTATTTAGTTAACTTAGTAGGAGAACAAGCTTTTAATCTTAAAAAAAGGGAAAGTAAATCACAGAGACAAAACCCCTTAATATTTGAAAGAGCTACTGAAAGTATGTACTATAACCTACAAGAATATGAACTGCAAAATAATAGCTAATTTTAAATTTCACTTTTAATTATTGACAAAATCATACTATTGCATGATGATAATTTCACACTAAATAAATAAGTAATTAAAAATCACTACAACACCTTTTATTGAGATTTTCATCCACATTTAAAAAAAATATGCTGAATGTATGTATGTATGTATGTATGTAGTCCATTCTCTGATAGTTAGTGATCATTATCAACATGCACTTTTTGTAGCAAATTAAGGTTGAAAAAAAAACAAGTATTTTAAACATTTATTTCACAAATTATTTATTTAAGTAAAACAAAATTTACACAGTATTACAGCTGTAAGCCAATTCACTGTAAAATTAAATTAATGTATGCAGCTAAATACTTACTCCAGTTCAACCCATCAACTTGAAAAAAGGTCAGATTCAGGTGCTGATGACAGAAGGGAGTTATGACACGTTAGTGCCCGAATAACAGGGGAATTATAATGCAACACAGTACAAGTCTTTTGTACTTCAAGCAGACTATTGCTTACATGGTCTGAGATTTTTTGGGGAAAATGGGACTGCCAATCTTACGAGCATCGTCACCAGATCACGGCAATCTAAATTGCCTCGCAAGATGTCACAATAATATGACTGTATAATTATGAGATATTTATATACATATTTATAATAATTTATCCAAATTGTACTGATTTTAAATGATAAATTTTTTTCAATAGAATTTGCTGTCAATGACAAAAGTGAATATTCAAATTTAATTGTTTTTTCTGCCAACCATACCCTTTGCTACGAAAAGTGCATGTTAACAACAATAACTACTAATAATAAACAATTCAAATTTTCAGTGATGTTAAGTTAGTTAACAAAATAAACAATTCAGTTCAAGGTCAAAAAGCACATTCCTTCCATAACCTAGGTTAGATGAATTGAAATAGAATTGGTAATAGTTGTACAGACTTGCAAACATAAAGAAAATTAGACAAAACTATGTAGTGGGACTGAAAATGTCACATTTTGTTAAAATTTTATGTACGTAATTTATATTGCAAGCTAGGTAGGTATTCCTCATAGGTATAATTTTAGACTAAGCAAATTAAGTCTTCATTCCTGGCCAATCAATCAAGTTATGGCTTTTAACTCGGTAAGTAAACAGCGTGAGACCGGCTGGTAGTAGGTACTTATCATTCGGAAAATAAACGCTCTACGTGACTTCTGCCTACTGTGATATGGCTGTCAAGAAGATATGATTCATGGTATCTTATGTTGGATAAACTTTGATATCAGAACTATGAAAATAACAATAAGACGAAGCTAAATCTTTTATTTGCTACCATACAATTTATTAATTGTAATTATGATGTTATATGTGATCAATTACGTGAAATATAAAGACCCCATTGGATGGAGTTCGCATTGAGTAATAATAGGCAGACGGAATGATAATAACAAGTATGTTATAGTAAGAAGTTGATATTACTAGGATTATTTAGTTGCTGGTTACAATATTTCAGCCGAATTTGTGAGCAATCCATCAAAATATATGAAAACAAGACTTGGAAATGGACAAATATGGCGGCCGTAAAGTGAACTTTACCTGAACGGCGTCGCATAATGCATACGTCGCATTATGAATAAAAGAATGAGACTTACCTTATAAAGTTCGATGTAATATGTTTTGCCTTTGTGGCCACTTGTTTGATTACTTTTCACGTCTTTTCCATCATTTGTAGAAGTCATTTCTCAGGAAAATATCGCGGGGAGACATTTATGCGCTTGTGTTTTCCGTGGAGCTGTCAAATTCAGTATTGCAAGTGGCGATAAAAAATACACTGTATTAGGTTGAGTTTCCATCCTCTGAAGTAATTTTCTTTACTTAGTAAGGGTATCGACACGATTTAAATCGTATTCACATATACTTAATACCTGAAGTGTATCAATTCATAGATACTTAAAATAAAGTAAAATAATACAACATTCTGCCTATTCTATTCGATTTACAATAGCTTTCGCAATTTTATTATTTCTGTTTTGAAACAGGTCATGCCACATTTACACATTCGTGCGAGTTAGATGTTCAGATGTTTAGTTTTAGTTTTGAGTAATAAAGAGGTAATTTTATTAGATTTTAAACAAGGTTTTCGGTCTCAGAATAAAAAAATATTGTTAGCAACCATTTATTCACCATTTTAAATGATGATGATGATGATTTGATGATTTCATGTCATGTGATCATACTAACTAACTCTTATGGACTCACTCACTAACAATATTTTTTATGTCTGTTTTAGTGTTAAGTATGATGATGGATGTAATACCTAAAGTAGTACGTCCATGAGTATGATTCGCTAACAGTATTTCTGTGGACATCTGTTATTAGCTTTTTGTTTGGTACCTAAATCTTATTGCTGTTGCTGCTGTTGCTGTATTTTATTGCGGTTGATGCCCCATATAAATATAATAAATAAATGTGTGTGTTTGCTGGAATTGGACAAAATTTAATAGATATATAAGTAGGTAGACCTTGAAAATAACACAACCAAATTCAAACTCAATGAGGGCTATCGTTTTTTGTCTCACTAGATGGCGCACTGTTGCGTGAGGTTTTTAAGTATGGCTTTCAAAGTCTGTTATTACGGGCGTGAAAACAAAGTTTAGATTAAAATCATATTTAATACACCTTAAAACCGTACCATAAAAATATCGAGCATGCCACAGTGTTGCATAGTCCCCGTTTTGTTCGGAAAAAAGGGAGAACAAAGGTTTCCGAAAGACAAAACTGTCTCAAAACACAGACATTAAATGCCCCGGAACGCATATTTGCCATAATTAATTTCAGGTATTGCAAAATATTCAGAAAATTATTCTAATTATAAATAAACCCGCGTTGCTCACCCAAAAACTATGAGATTTGACATTTCGGAGACCTCACGCTACACTAGCGCCTCTAGTGGTGAATTCATACGCGATAGCCCTCATTTCGATGGATTCATTGTTAAATTCTGGAATTTTAGTTCAAGTAATAGATCTAAAAATTCACTCAAGCAGAGCCTCGGGTAAACCTAGATGACAGATGTAATCGCATAAGAGGGCGAATGTGTGACTGTGGCATAACTGCTGGAAACAGTGAGGTGCTGTGCTGTCTGCTGTGCTCCATTCCATGCCTAATAAAAGAAAAAAAAAATGGTTGTCAATGGATTTTTATATTGAAAATTCATTATGTTGGCTATACTTCAGTACAAAGCAAAGCTGTCTGTCGCAGAAAGTGCAGCATTTTTCTTTTGATCAATCTCTTTTTTCTTGTGATAAAATGTGAAATAAGCTAAACAAATCGAAAGCTTAAATAATGTATGTGTTGAGTTAGCAGTATTTATATGTTAAATTAGTTAATTTAACTGTAGATGGTCGCTCTAATTGGATCTGTCAGTGTAGGAGTTTGTGGCGAACACAATAAATTATTGCTCTATCATTCCAACTGATGGAGTATTTTGTCTCATTATGGTCATTCTCACCGCTTAATTAACATCTAAATAGTTTCGTAACGCGCATACGTAGTTAAATAGTAGGGCGTGTGTGTACGATACTCGACACATCTGGTGCTCGCTCGGCACAACGTTTTCACGCATTCTGGTATTTCTCGTTTAAATTTATCGTCATACCTATCGCTGTTGACCATTTAAATATTACTTTAATTATTAACTACACTCGTTATCCTTTGGTTAGTAACGGAGATTGACTTATTGTTTTGTTATTTTCGTATTTGCAGCCTATTCCTATCAAATAATTTGTGGCGTTTTCAATGAATAGTGTTGTGATGAGTGTTTCAAGTTATTTTGATTGCTGCTTCCTCTATATTTTCGAGTGATAAAGCTATAAGATGGCAAAGAAATCGGATAACACTGGTGGAAAGCTGATCACAGTTTCTGTAGTTGGACTGTCTGGTAAGTAAATGAAACTCCCTGTTCCTTTTTTAAATAGTTTGTTTTCTAGATATTATTGTAAACCAAAACTGGTTGGATATAGCCCAGGATAAAAAGATTATGAAGTAAAGAGGTAAAGTAGTTAGTTCTTTTGTCTTTTCTAAAAATAGATACACAACTAAGCCCTAAACTAACAGTGTAGTTTTGGAAATATGAATTAGGGAGTAGATTTCTCTAATTGAATTTTTACACACTTCAAAAATTATACATTATCAATCCAAATGGTTATATAAAAGTAACATCTACAGTCCATTTATGAACTAAACACAATATGTGACAGAAATCTTAAAAATGCTCATCAAAGCCATAAATGGGTTAATGTTGGCTGTCCTATGACTCGAGCTGATTTTTCATAGACTATTTTGACCAAAACATTGGCATATCTAGGGTTATTTTTCAGGGGAGCCTGGCCTGGATTTTTGTTTGATGATATCAGTATTATAGAATTTTGAATCAGTAGCTCTTTCTGGGAAATTCTGAGTTGGAGTGTAAACACTGTCCATGTTGTTTAATTTTTCAGTTTTACTAAAATAGGGGTGTACCTACTTTAATCATTTTTAATTGAATTTGTTTTAGTAATTTATACACTTATACCTACTACTATTTTTATAAGTGTGAGCTCTACTAGGGATATGAGCATTGACCCCCTTTCTGCTCTAGATCTTTATAGGGTAGAAGATATATTTGTAACACATAAAATCAGTATTGGTTGGTCCATGTACCATGTTATAATGCTGATCTAAATTTAAATGTAATAAGTACATGGATTAAGAATGAAGAGATAGACAGAGTTACTTTTGTATTTATAATATTAGTATGGATTGTTTTTTTTTTCAAGCAAATAAGTTGGAACTCCACATTTTTAATCAACATCTGTGTTGTTTTATCCTTGCTAATATTATAAATCCGGAAGTTAATCTGTCTGTCTGTTCGCTCTTCATGCTTAAACTACTTAATCAATTTAGATGACATTTATTATGGGATAGTTTGGGGTCGATCAACTTTTCCCTGTACCGCGGTGCCATGGTTACGTCCCTTGGACAACTCTTTAAAACCATGAGTTTCTCCATGTTTTCTGTGGTTATAATTCATAGAGCGTACATTTTTGTCCTAGTTACAAGCCCATTATTTAATGGACAATCTCCTAAGCACATTTGTAGCATATATCATAGCAGTTTTTTTAAGAAACTCTGTCACTGTTGTCTCTCGGACAACGGGACAGAATAACAAACAAGAAAGAGTTGATCGACCCTTTGAGACCATGGAAAGGACATAGGATAGTTTTTATTACAGAAAATTGCACAATTTCCTCATAATAGCAATAAACAAATTCTGGACAGACAAAGTCAAGGGCATAGGGTAGTCTTCTATGTTTACAGTTAACAATCTCTTCTCACCATTTTCTGATAAAAACACTGAATGAAAGATAAACATGCCTTATCTTATTACAACCTTGAACTACCTGCCTCTCAAGTTTTATGAATCACTGGTTATTATGATATGTAAACACAGATATACTAGAGTAACATGATGATAGCTTGATAAGATTTTGTGGGAGCAAAATGTTTTTTGCTGCTTTATTTAATATGTAATTTGCCTATGACTGACTTTCTTATGAATTTGTTTCATTTCCAGATTGACTTATTTTAGGAAGCGCATAACTAAATGTTATTCCTAGTAACATTTTGTAAGTTAAAATGGGCAATTTTTAACACAGAGTGAGGATATTTGAGAGCAAAATGTTAAGAGAAACAACTGTGAGATCTATTAGTAAACTCATGATGATTTGATTTAAATTATGAGTTGGATTTATATATTAGAACTATCTTTTGCCTGCAGCTTCGCCCGCGTGGTATTCGGTTATCGCGCGTTCTTCCGGAACTGTGCATTATTCCAGGATAAAAAGAAGCCTATGTCACTCTCTGGCCCATAAACTATCTCTATGCCAAATATCACGTCGATCCGTCGCTCCGTTTCGAAAGACGGACAAACATACAAACACACACTTTCACATTTATAATATTAGTATGGATGGATTGAATGACCACTTTAGATGCACTGCCAACTTGGATTCAAAGGTCATGTGACATGAATTTCAGTATTAAAAGACATCTAATTTGATTTCCTTTGACTGATCCATACAATAAAAATATCATGTAGGCTGATAATTATTTCACCCTTAAATATCAACGGTGTAGTACCAATACCTCTTAATTGACCGATCTTTAACATGCAATTGAGAACCTTAAAATCTCCTAGCTAGCCTGTAAAGTTGCAAGTTCGAAATTTATCAGTTAGGCGGTGTTGATTTGATTCTTTATCGTAGACATATGTATTTACCATACACAATACAATGACCTCTTAAAACTCCATAAATCTTCATTAAATATATATTTTTTCAATACAAATGTCTTGGTCAATGTCCAAAAGGAAACACTAAACGTTAATAGCTTGTGAATGGTTGTATAACCATTGTTGGCCTGTTGTTATCAACACCTCTGCTTCCTGTTGTATTGTTGTTTATAATCTGTGGGAAGTGACAATTTCTTTCACAATGTCTTTTGATTGTGTTTGAAAAAAAATAATTTGGTGACTTTGTTGTTAGGGGGTCTGTGGAACTTTTCTATGTCATAGTATGGTGTTTTTACTTGAATTGTGGACACACAATCAGTCCTTTTTTTTTTTAATCTTGTATTTTAACGAGGCTTCAGTACACCAAAAGTGACTATGCCAGCCTCATGGGGGGCCTCAGATACATGTTACACACTCTCTTGTGCCGAAAACTAGTCTCTGGATGCAAAGGCCCGTCTGATGAACTTGTAAATCCGCAGTCCTGGATTTGTCAATAGGCCGTATAGGCCGCGGCCTAGGGGCGGCAGATTTCAACGAGAAAATTATTTTAGAAAGTTACATAGGGCGGCGGATATAAAGTGGCCTCCTAAAAAACATAAATCCGCCACTGCACACAATACACACAGCATACATTAAAATAAAGCTTCAATCAATTCAATTTCTCTGCAATCTGGCCATCTTCGAATCTAGGGTGAATGGGCTTTTATTAGGCGTGTTCCATCTTAGTTCACATCTGTGCTTACCATCTGGCGTAATTATTTATGGAAAAACGCAAGCCTATCACTATAAAAAGAAAAAAAAAGGGTATGCTTTGAAGGGAGACGGCGCGCTAAAACCGCGCTGTTAGCCGCATTAACATCTGCCACAGCGGAGCGTGCAAAAATATCTGACACGTCCTTCCCACCCTAGAAATAGAGTCGTATCAGATATTTATGCACGCTTGTTGTGTCAGATATTGGTGCTGATGACTGTACATAGTCTTATGGCTTTTTAAGACTAATTATCAATCTTAAACTTTTCTTCCAGGTACTGAAAAAGAAAAGGGGCAACTCGGCGTGGGCAAGTCCTGCCTCTGCAACAGATTTGTGCGAACCCACGCGGACGATTACAACGTGGACCATATATCCGTGCTGAGTCAGGTAATAGACACATTACCTCATTCAAATATAATTTGCTTATGGGCTAATCCGGCACTGCTAGTGAAGAGCTACTGCAGGGCTATCCTCACAATTAAAATCGAGACAGATTGTACAACAAATCGGGATTTAAGGTTTCAAACAGGGACAAGAAAATACTTTTTCTTTTTCAAAACAAAAGCTCAATTTTTCCTTTTGCAACTATAATATTACTTACTAGTAAATCTTATATTACATAGGTACAGTAATAGTTAAACTTGCTAGAATTAATTGACATTTAGCGTCCTGATCAGGTGCAAATCCAAGTCCAAGTCCCGCGGAATTCTTTCTATTCTCCCCACTGTAGGCAGCATCACAATACAAGTAATAGGCAGTAGTTCGACTTTATAGTAGCGCCCGAATCGACGCACGCACACAGCCAAGCGTCATTTACACGGCCGCTAACCAATCTTCGCAAGACAAAACTACGCAGTGCCACGCCGCGCGCCGCGCAGTCCGGTCGCTGGTCGAGTGCTGTGTCGCGCTGCCCGCTCTATTCGCCCCCGTTTCGATTCCGTAACGTGGCTATAGCGCTCGGTAATAACTCTTCATAAGAAGATTTTTTCGTGTAATAAAATTCAACAACAAGTCGCTTCGAACTTGCCGCAATAGACGCAACTTTTTTTCTATTACCAACTTTATAATTTAATTATTAAGTAAATAATCATAAAATTAAAAAGATGGAGAGACGACATCTGCCTAACACTGGGACCTTACTGGACTAGGGTAGCAGAAGACAGAGCTCAGTGGAGAGAGCTGGAGGAGGCCTATGCCAAGAGGCACGCTGAATTCAGAGACATAATATAGAATAGAACACTGAAACACGTACTGCTGAAGTTGTAGAGAATTCAGAATAGAAGGGCTTTATTATTATAATCATAAAATTAACATATGTTTTATTCCTACACCTAAAACTACACACATACAATAAAAATCTACACACGTATGTTTTGCTTTTTGTAGAAGCCAACCCTAGTGCTCCGCGCAGCTGTAGGTATAAATTTCAAGAAAATGGCTGAGTCAATCTGCTGCCTATTACTTGTATTGTGGCAGCATGATAGGCAACGCTAGTGCTGGTCGCTTTCTACTGCGGCGCAAATTACCAACTGCCTACCCTGAAATCGACCCAATGCATGACATCAATGTCATGCATTGGGTCGATTACAAAATTAGATATCAGTTACGCCACCTTAACGTTATTATATAAGCCAATATAAACAAAATTAATAGCCTGCATTGGCATACCTGTACCTGGCCTTCAGTCTATCGTGACTATGGCCATTGCAACGTGGTTTAAACGTCGAGATATTTCCCGTGTGTGTCTAATTATGTTCATCGATCCAACAGTCGGACTTCAGCGGACGCGTGGTGAACAACGACCACTTCTTGTACTGGGGCAGCGTTCAGAAGGAATACGATGACCAGGAGTACAGGTTCGAGGTTGTCGAGCAGACGGAGTTTGTGGACGACGCCTGCTTCCAACCTTTTAAAGGTTTGCACTTAGATTTTGTAGGACACTTGACACACTTTAGTTCTTCGGTGGAATTCCGTATTCCAAGTCGTCCATGTACTTTCTCAACCTCGTTGTAGGTGTCTTTATTGACGTTGCACTAAAAACCACCGTGCCAAATTTCAGGACTCTATACCTAGCGGATGAGATTTCGAAATTTGATCCTGCAGGAATATCGGGATAAAAAGTAGCCTTTGTATTATTCCAGACGTCCAGCAGAAGGAGAAACAAGCATAAACACACACACACACATACAAACTTTCGCATTTATAATATATTTATAGTTCATAATTCATAATTTTACAGTCGGCAAAACGGAAGCGTACGTGAAACGATGTGTAGCCACAAAGCTCCAATCGGCAGAGAAACTCATGTACGTCTGCAAGAACCAGCTGGGAATAGAGAAGGAGTATGAACAGCGCACGCTACCGGACGGCAGGCTTTCCGTGGACGGCTTCGTGTGCGTTTACGACGTGAGCCTGGTACCGGGCCGCAGCTGGGACAAACAGGTATAGTCTTTACACAGGTTGTAATTTATCCAAAGGGGCATTAGAATTGCATCACCTTGTGACTGTAGTAAGGAATCTGATTGCAAGTTCACCTTTAACATTGAGTAACACAATGGGGATAAGTTTCTAAACGCCACACCAACAACAAGCAAAATAAGCACTAAAAACAAGTCTGCCTGAGTTAAATCAGCTGAGCATAGAAAAGGAGTAAGAAAAGCGCATGCTACGACGGCAGGCTATCCGAGGACGGCTTCGTGTGCGTTTACGATGTCAGCCTGGTACCGGGCCGCAGCTGGGACAAACAGGTATAGTTTTACACAGGTTGTAAGTGTTCCCAAGGGGCTTAGTGGGATTGCATCACCTTGTGACTGTGCTAAGCTCGTGGATACCCATAACATAAATAGAATTATGCACAAATCGTTGACCAACCATGTTAAATTTTTTGATTTTTTCGCAGAACGAAACCCTTGCCGCCTTACTCCAGAACATAATCAAGTTGAAGAAGCCAGTGGTCCTCGTGACGTCGAAGAATGACGAGGCCTGCGAGCAAGGCGTCCGCGAGGCTGAGCGGCTGGTGCAGAGGAAGGAGTTCAAGGGATGCATACCGATCGTGGAGTCTTCCAGCCACGACAATGTTAATGTGGACCAGGCGTTCTTCCTGCTCGCGCAGATGGTGGATAAGTGCAAGGCTAGGATTAAGGTGGGTTGTAGTTCTTCATATCTGCCGTAGGACGTCCACTGTTGGACATAGGCCTCCCTAGACCTCCAGTTGCTTCGGCTGGAAGCGGCCTGCAGCCACCGTGAACCCGTGGCTTTACCCATTCGAGAACTTTTCGGCTGCGACTTCTTATGTCGGTCATGATCTCGGTCGTCCACCCAAGCCTATATACGTCCCATTGCTGGGCATAGGTTTCCTACAGAATGAGAGGGTTTGGTGGGCCGTAGTTACCGCGCGAGCCCAGTGCGGGTTGGGAACTTGAGAGAGGGGGCCAGACAAACTAACCAGAAATGTGTTTTCGTTCACGTTTGAAGCTGTTTTTGTTTGTCAGGTGGCCAACTACGCAGAAGCTCTGAGGATAAGGAGGGAGACGCTGGACTTCGTGACGGAAGCCTTCACGCAGCTCATCAGGATACACGTGCAGGATCACAAGTAATTTATACCTTCATCTCCACACCCATTGCTGGACACTAGCCCATCCATCCATCCCAGCCTATATACGTTCCACTGCTGAGGCCTCCAGTATTAGAGAGCTTGGGCCGTAGTTCCCGCGCGGGCGCCGTGCGGATTGGGAACTTCACATACACCATTGAATTGCTTCACTGGTGTGTGCGGGTTTCCTCGCGATGTTTTCCTTCTCCGTAAAGCTCGTGCTTTTATAAATGTAGTTTCACATATAAATTTCGAAGAACTTGAGATGCGGCCCGGGGTTGAATCCACGCAATCCAATCCCTGCTTGAGGGGCCATAGGTCAACCACTAGGCCGCGCGGCTTTTTCGTGGCGTGGCACAGGCGTTCTCTCAGAATTAGAGAGGTTGAGCTATAGTTCTTACGCTGTTCAGTGCTGGAGGGTTGTTTAACGGGTGTCTACTGGTTTCCTATTGAGGTATTCCTTCTTAGAAAAAATCATTATTTTAAATACTGGATTCGAACCTCTGATAGGTTAAATTCCTTTTTTTTAAGACGATGGAAGCATTCTACACTTCCACTGAACGTAGATGTAGTTAGTGTTTAGTTTTGTAACTAAGGGACCCCATATATATCCCTGTATTATTATTCTTTTTTTGTATTTTTTTCTTTTATTTTATACTGTAGTTTTTAAGTATTTTATTTGTAATTATTTTATTTTGAAAAATTGACTTTCTGCCAAGTTTCTTGCGGCGCATCCTTCTTGGCAATATGGTCTTCCCGAAAGCGCTGTTAGTTTAAAAATGAAGTGTAAAAGTGTCCATTGCGGCCTATTTACAAAATTTGTTTACAATACGCATTGTTTTTTTTACAGGGAGATGTGGTCGACTGTTAGTAAAAGGTTGTGCCATTACCCTGAGTGGGTGAAGTTCGTTCAACAGTTTGGAAACGATGGGACACAGGTATGAATAAATTTCGATAAAGGAGTCGTTCCTCCTAAGATCTAATCCTCTAAAATCTTGAATATCGCATCAGATGGTTGGGTTCGTTCGAATAAACACGTAACCTATTTTTCATCTGAATTTTTAGTTGGAAACGTAGTTCTTTTCAGCGTTAATCCGTATAAAAACATTAAAAAAACCTAAAGTTTGCATTCCATCTCTTTCTGGAATAATGAAAATTAGTATGGACTTTCTGTAGTCGTCGTTGCATATGATGGCATAGTCCATGTCGGATCTCTCTGACTAATTGACAATTGAAAACCTCCATATCTTTGTGTTTTTTAAGATGTTACAAAAATCTGAATATACCGTGTTTTAAAACACCTTGCGTATTTAAATACTTCTGCTCTTTTCAGTTGAACTTAACCAGCCCCGTCTAAAATATACCGGTTTTTTTTATGACAACTTATTCATAGGTTAGTCTTGTCTTGAACATGATATTTGTTGCAGGTCGTGTTCCGACGACACGTGCGCCGCCTCAAAGAGGAGAAGTCTGCCAAAAAGCTGCGCAAACAGCTCGCCAAGTTGCCTCAAGTGCTGGCGCGGATGCAGCTGCCCACTGAAGAGCTGAATGAGAAGTTAGTGCCATATATAGAGCAATAAAGTCAAAGTCAAAATATCTTTATTCAATTTAGGCTGTAACAAACACTTTTGTCAAAAAATCTACCACCGGTTCGGAAAAACTTCTGTTGAGAAGAATCCGACAAGAAACTCAACGAGGTATCTTTTATGGTATAGTCTCCATCAGATATTTCGGAGCGGCGAAGGTGATGAAAAATATCGATACATAAACTCTAATACCTTAATAATAGAATGCATGAGCGGATATTTTTGACCACCTTACAGCCACAGCCCATCGTACAGTGTATATTTTTTATTTTGATATTCGACTATTTATTAGCTCATTTAGTTTAGCCAATTGCAAGCAAGACCGTAACGTCAATAAAACCTCACGATACTAACGCCATCTAGCGATATTTCGTCTGCATTTTGCCCTCATTCACGTGCCCAATGATCCTTCCAGCGACTGGCCGATGGTGGTCCGGCAGCTGCGCGCGCACCGCGACTTCTCTGTGTACTTCAGCGGCGCGCGCTGCGCCGAGTCGGGCTCCGGCTCCGGCTCCGACTCGCCGCTCACGCACGCCGACACCTTGCCCGTGGGAGAGCGCGCCACGCGATACCAGGTCACTTGTAGTGATGACAAAACAAACAGCCGACCAACTCGCTGGACACTATGTTTTCTATACCTATACCCTTAGAGCAACGCGGGCTTCCTATCGGAAGGGAGCAGCCTTAGCGGTAGATTACCTTTAAAATAGTTCTGGCGTTTGTTGTTTTGGAAATGTGCACACAAGTGTAGTTCCGCACACTTGCATGCAAAAACAAAACTGCCACCTGACTGTAATGACGATGTAAACACACTAATAATTCAACAAAATAATCCAACAAATACTCTAATAATTCGTTTACAGATGAACTCAAAACTCACACATTGACAAGTTGTTCATCGGCGAGAAGTCGGATTTATCGCTTGACCGATCCGAAATTTATACAGATTAGCGGACTCGATGTTGGTAAACGAATCCGACAGTAATATTGTAATAAAATGTACGACTGTTGTTTAAATGTAATTAAATAGCAATAATACGATAACAATTAACTTACATGTGAAATGTTACACTGTCTTTTTGCAAGCTTGATGTCCCAGATCTCTTTTTACAGCAGAAAACTGAACAATCCGGCATTTTTAGCACTGCAGCGTTCACTCGCGCGACTCGATTCGGTCTAGTTTGAAACCCGAGCGCGCCTTGTTTTATAAAATTCGTATGCCCAGTTGGGCATGTACTTTGACAGAGGGGAACGCGGCGAATGGCTACTCCCTTAATAATAATAATAATGATTTTTATTTCGGACAACTAAAAGGTCCAAAGGGACCATCCATAAAGTACGTCAGACCAATGGGCATTTAGACCAAATCACTTGTAATTCAAAACTACCGTGGTCCTTGGGTATGTAGTAATAAATACAAGTTACAACTAATCATTTGAATTTTTAGACTCGTATTGCAACAAAAAGTAATAAAATGCACTTATAATATTAGTTATTAGGACTCATATTTTTCACTTGTATATTATAACTCGTATTTTGTTATTATGCAACAATAATTTACAAGTAACAACCAAAATCACTAATATTATTAGCTTGTACTTATTCACTTGTATATTTATCACTCATATGTACACCCACTGTAGGGCACAGGCCTCCTCTCAGAATTCGGGCCCAGTGCGGATCGGGATCTTCACACACACCGTTGAATTGCTTCGCAGGTTTGTTGTGCAGGTATCCTCACGATGTTTTCCTTCACCGTAAAGCTCGTGGTAAATTTCAAATGTAATGTAATGTGTGTCATATTTTATTATGCAACAGAAAAGTACAAGTTACAACCAAAATCACTGATAGTATTAGCTTGTACTTTATATTATGCAATATGCCCCAGATATATCATAGCGGGCGAGGTATATAACACCAATACTTATTGTCAACTTCACTTTTGCAGACTCTGGGACAGTCGCAGAAGATTCCTTACGAAATCTTGGAGACGAATGAAGCGTCTTCTGTCTTCAAAACATTCTTACACGAAGCTCAGGAGGAACAGAGGAATTATGAGTAAGTTACGCGTTTATCAATTCGTTTGGTCGACTATTTAGCTTGGGAATCGAACCCGGACGTTTTGAAAAATAAAACTTACATTATTACTTACGGTAAATGTGTATAATAAATGATATTTTATAATAAATAAAAAATAATGTGAACTATTTTTATTAATTCTAGATATCGTGTCTCGTGGTAAGCAGGTAACATTTCGTCACTAGTTTGAAAAAATCTCGTATCTCAAATCAATACGTCAACAAAATTGAACCTTGACCCAATGGTCATAAAGTGCACCCTGAAAAGTTATCCATCTTGAGATTCGTTTTTTTTTAAATTAGTGACGATTTCTTGCTTATGACCCACTACACTATATCAATATCCAAATAGAAATAAAGTAAGTTTAATTTTTCAAAACTTCCGAACTCGATTCTCGACTTTGGAGGTTAATTGGAGTCTTTTTGTATTTTATGTTTCAACTCCAAATTTGTTACTTTTACGGTAACCCGTGAAATCATATCGAAAATACAAACTGAGAAATGGATGCACAGTAAAACCAAAAAAAAGACCAGCGCTGGGAATCGAACCCAGGTCCTCAGCATTCCGTGCTGCGTGCCATACCCCTACACTACCACTACAGTACAGACACGAATTTCTCCTATGCACACATATCTCAGGTTGCTTTTTTTACTACGCTACTTAAGCAGCAGCACTAGCGACATCTATGTTTCGCTCTCATCGAGAGACGTTACATTATTTCGGAAATAACCGCTCACCCAGACAAGAGATGTCGCTACTAAGCAATCAAATAAAAAATTAAAATATTGTTTAATTTTTAAAATGTACGAATTCAGTTTTTCTTGTTACTAAAATCGATGACATGGTTCCTAAGAAAAGATCTTCGTGTGTCTTATAGTTTAAGACTTTCCCATAGCAACAGATCTAAATGTTCAACGATGTATACTGAAATGATGTTTTTTTTTGTGTCAGATGGTGCCAACAGTTCAAGCGTTTACTGGAAGAGACGGGCTACGTGACGCCAGGCAAGCAGCTGTCGGAGGTCAGAGTCCTCCTGATGGGCCGCGAGTGCTATGAGGCTCTGTCCGAGGAGCAGCAACAACGCGTCTACGACCAGCACCAGCGGCATATACAGTCGCGTGCCAAGCATAACTTGCAGGTTGGTAATGCGATATCATGTATTGACGGTTGATTTACTGTCGATGACTACTAATAGAAAATCGACGATTTGAAATTACACGTCCCAGTAGAAAATTAATCATAGTTGGTATCGTACCGCCCCTTTTACTCTCGTATCGAATAGTATAAGCGTCTGAGGGACGGAACGACACGAACTTCGATTTCGAATTTCGGAGTCCCGAGTCCCGCTGGTCTGTTGCCGGCCTTTGAAGAAAGTTTAAGCCCTTTCCTTGAAAACCCCGATGTCATAGTTACAATGATTGTTTCACTGTTACAGGAGCTGTTGCTTGAACACGCAGACTTGTTCTATCATTTCAAGAGCATATCGCCGACAGGCACCATCACTCAGGAGGATATCAAAGAGATCACCGATGTATTGCAGGACGATTTCAGGTATGAGATAGTCTTAGCATACTTCTTTGGGGGCGTAGAAAGTTCTAGAAAGATGTTGGTTAAAAGATCTTGTTATAAAAACCCGACGTAACCCCAAAGCTAGTAAAGACTCGTAAATATACTTAAATAGATAGATACATGATTGGTTTTTTGGAGTCTTTTTGTATTTTTTATTTCAACTCCAAATTTGTTACTTTTACGGGTATCCCGTGAAACCATATCGAAAATACAAACTGAGACATGGATGCACAGAAAAACCAGAAAAAGAGACCAGCGCTGGGAATCGAACCCAGGTCCTCAGCAATCCGTGCTGCGTGCTATAACCCCTACACCACCGCTGGACAGGAATCTAGACACGAATTTTTCCTATGCATACATATCTCAGGTTGCTTATTTCTACTACGCTACTTATGCAGCAGCACTAGCGACATCTATGTTCCGCTCTCATCGAGAGACTCCAAAAAACCAATCATAATTTGATTGCTTAGTAGCGACATCTCTTGTCTGGGTGAGTGGTTGGTTCCGAAAGAGTGTGACGTCTCTCGATGAGAGCGGAACATAGATGTCGCTAGTGTAGATAAAAGTTTAAAACCTATAAGAGTGCTAAGTTATCGACTCTAAATCGAATCAGGCAATGTTGGAGCCAGAGGGCAAAGTTGAAGCAGTTTACGGTACTAGGATATCCGGTCGTCCATAAAGATGTATCACCATCTGAGTTTCTCAGTCATCTGACAACAGTCGCCATCCCCCTCAGATACAAGATGCTGGACCGGATGGAGCAGGACCGCAAGCTGATGCTGTTCCAGCACCTCGGCTTCGTGCACTGCCCGATGCGGGAGCACTGCCCGGCCGGCGCCAACTGTTTGGACGCGGCGCTGCCCGTCATACTCAACACTAGAGTCGGGTGAGTGCGGGGTGCTTCGTCAGCTTCGCCTGTACACGTCCCACTGCTGGCCATAGGCAGAAACTCGGAATAAGAGGGCTTGGGCGCCAAATCACGCGAGCCCAGTGCGGAATTGGGAACCTCACACACACCATTAGCAGGTGCAGGTTTCCTCGCGATGATTTCCTTTGATTTAAAATGTTATTTTGCACATGAATTTCGAAAACTTTCAGAGGCGAGGTCCGGATTTGAACCCACGATCCTTTGTTTGAGAGGTCATAGGTCAAAGCATTAGGCCAATGTCATAGTCATAGTATATGAAAAGTAAAATGGAATATCGCAAGATGGCGGTAGTATAATGATTTTTTTTTTATTCGACTGGATGGTAAACGAGCAAGAGGGTCTCCTGATGGTAAGAGATCACCACCGCCAACACCAGGGGGATTGCAGATGCGTTGCCAACCTAGAGGTCTAAGAGGTCTCTCCACGCCAAAACACAACATTGCAAGCACTGCTGCTTCACGGCAGGATTAGTGAGCAAGATGGTGGTAGCCATCCGGGCGAATTCTCATGAGGCCCTCGTCAAATTTCGATTATTAGATTTTGAAACTTAATGTCAATTAGTAAAAGTTGACATTTGATTTGACGTATATCCTAAATTTAGGACGTTGGGCCTTACGAAGTTATTACAACTAGACCAGACGGGACTAGGTTTATACAAATACCACACGATACTAGCGCCAACTAGTCTGTCACAGAAACCCTAATTACAATTAAAATGACCATGATTTCACCAGGTCGTTGACGTCGACGGGCGAGTCTCAGTGCCTGGCGGGCCCGCCGGCCGCGCCCTGGGCCCTCACCGCTGACTCCAATCAAATCAATGTCATCATACTCGGCGTGAGTACTTTTTGATCATCTTGTTCCCACAGGATTAATCATCATTATCATCATCCCAGCATGACAAGCACATTCTTCGCAATTTGTCCTTCTTCCTCGTATATTTGTGGTGGAAATTCAGCCGTAATCTAGTCTTGAAGGATCCCTGGAAGACATCGTTCAAAGGCGTTAAGTTGCAACGTCGATACGGTCAAACTTACAGAAATATTGCACGACCTTAATGCTATGCCAATAAAGTCGTGTAAACATATTTTTGCAAGTTTGGCTATATTGTAGGTAACTGTACATAATTGAGGAAATAAACATGTTTATATTGTATTTACGTTTAGTCTGTTATCTAAGTCAGTTTGTTTGTTACCTCTTCACGTCAAAATGCTGAACCGATTTAGATGAATTTCAGTATATAGAGAGTTTGAGTCCCGGAGAAGGACATAGGATAGATTTATCCCGGAAAATTGTATAGTTCCCGCGGGATAGCGATAAACGAATTCTACGCGGATGGAGTAGCGGGCAACAGCTAGTATTTTTATTGTGAATACTTGTTTAGCAAACATGCCAACTTAATACTCTTTAGGATTAATGTCTGTTATGTAACGTTATTGTGTTTGTTTGATTTTTAATACATAAATAATAGTACATTACTGCAGAGGCCATGAAGTAAGGGATTGATGGACGAGTTCGGGGTAGACGGCCGAGTCGTAGACGAGGCCGGATAAAACGAGTCCAGCAATCCCTGTTCTGGCCGAGGCTTGTATAGTGCTTTTCTCAAACAATGTGAGGAAATATTTCATCCATCCATCCATCCATCCATCCATCCATCCATCCATCCCATCCATCCATCCATCCATCCATCCATCCATCCGTCCGTCTGTCCGTCCGTCTGTCCGTCTTCCGTCCATCCGTCCGTCCGTCCATCAGTCCGTCCGTCCGTCCGTCCATCCATCCGTCCTTCCATCCGTCCATCCATCCATCCATCCATCCATCCGTCCGTCCGTCCGTCCGTCCGTCCTTCCGTCCATCCGTCCGTCCGTCATCAGTCCGTCCGTCCGTCCTTCCGTCCATCCGTCCGACCGTCCATCAGTCCGTCCGTCCGTCCGTCCATCCATCCGTCCTGTCATCCGTCCATCCATCCATCCATCCATCCATCCATCCATCCGTCCGTCCGTCCGTCCGTCCGTCCTTCCGTCCATCCGTCCGTCCGTCCGTCCGTCCGTCCGTCCATCCGTCCATCCGTCCGTCCGTCCATCAGTCCGTCCGTCCGTCCGTCCATCCATCTGTCCATCCATCCGTCCTTCCATCCGTCCATCCATCCATCCGTCCATCCATCTATCCATCCATCCATCCATCCATCCATCCATCCGTCCGCCCATCAGTCCGTCCGTCCTTCCGTCCGTCGCATCGCATCACATCGCAAATGCTTACAGAGTAGTGGTGGTTGGCTGTTTGTAATTTTTCTTTTGTCAGTTTAATGTAGTAAGCAAATTAAAAAGTTAGAGCAGCGGACAATAATGGATTTTCATACATACTTCATGGCCTAGGCCAAGAAGTTATGTAGGGAGGTGGTAGGCAGCCATAAATGAGAAACTTCATGTCTCTATTTCGTGATATTAACGCATACATTTCCGAGCATGTTTGAGAAAAATAAATGTTCTGTTCAGGTGGAAGGCGTGGCGGGTGAGTTCGGTAAACGCCTTTTGGCGGGCTGCGACTCGGAGCGGCGCGCGGCCGTGCAGGGCGCGGCGTGGCGCGTCGAGCAGCGCGTGCGCACTGACGACTTCAGCGCGGAGACTACTAACATAGACGACTTTACGCCTAACGGTAATAACCTCTCAGCCTCCTTTATACTATAGCACCAAATCCCTCACACATACCCTCACCGCACTCTCCGTACATCGTGTGATGTAGCAACTCGTAAAGTGTCGTTTGCTTACTCTGTTTCTCGGCTTGGGATTGGATTATCTTTCTCACTCTCTCAACTTTCAATCAATTTCTCTCAATTTTTTGACGAAATGGGTCTCAAATTAACGCTCGTGACCGCACAAAACTTATTAATTTTGTTCAAAAAAATATTTTGTTAAGATACAACTGAACCTATGTCGATATAACATTATTTACTAGTATTATCGTCGGGAATGCGCTGTTAAAATTTGTCGGGTTCCTGGGGCCCGCGGTGTATAGGACTTATTGTAATGTGACATCGAATTCTCTCACAAGTGACATAAAGACATGTCCATAAAACATGGGCCGCAGGAGGTTAATACAACTGCCTCACTCATCATAGGTGTCTGGGGATACTTTTTTCCCAAGACAGTTTTGTTTGAGCATTTCAATATAGGCATATTACTGCTGAGTCAAAACATAAAATTTTACAAGGGATAATGAGTATCCGAACGATCTTCTGATGTGTGTAGGAACTCATATAGGTATTTGAAAAATTGGATTTTCTAATTTTACTCTTTGTTTCACTCGCTTTCTGTTAATTTCAGAGTTGCCTGCTGTGTAAATACTAAATGTGTAGTTTTCTATAGTTGCTGTAGTAATAAAAAAAAATAAGCGAGTGTGGGACCGCCAAATCTTTTTTTTTGTGGTTGTTAAGCCGAGTTAGACTTGCAAGAAAAATTGTGCAAGTTGCATTAGATTGCGGCGCTCGATTGACCATTACAAACTCGTTGGCTTTACGGCCTCGCAATGTAATGCAACTTGCACGAAGCGAGGTCCTTGTCCTTCCGCGAAGTTTAGGTAATTGCGATCTATACTTATCATTAACCTTTGATTGTGAACAGGTTACTTCTGCGTGTACCAAGACCAAGAGTCCTTTGAGTACATACGGGGATGCGCCGAGAAAACTCTGCTTTCTAGTCTAGAACAGGAGGACAAGTTGCCTTTTCAGGTTAGTTCAATAGAAATGTAATACAACCAGCAGAAATGGAGGTTATGGTGCACAAAATGATCACACCACTCCACTGCCGAGGTAATGAGAGAGTGTTAAGATCATTTTCAGCACCACAACTGCTCATCTACTTCTGCTGCTGAGACTGTACAACGTGTCTCTACTCTCTACCCTCTGGCCAAAGATGAATAGAACGTGTTGATTTGGCTATTTCTAACCTATGTACAAAGCCTCATACCAAAACACTACAGTATTAACGGAGAAATAACTGATTTACTATTTAATACTTCAGAACACCAATGTGTGTTGCCAGTGATGACATATGGATCCGAGACATGGTGCTTCACTATAGGTCTTATAAATAGGCTCAGAATTGCTCAGCGAGCTGTGGAGAGAGCTATGCTTCGGGTTTCTCTACGGGATCGAATCAGAAATGAGAAGATACGTAGCAGAACAAGGGTCACCGACATTGCCAAGCGAATTAGCTCGTTGAAGTGGCAATGGGCAGGCCATATAGCACGGAGAACAGATGGTCGTTGGGGCCGAAAGGTTCTCGAGTGGAGACCGCGGGTCGGAAAGCGCAGCGTAGGATGTCCGCCAACGAGATGGACGGATGAGCTGGTTAAAGTCGCGGGTTCAAGGTGGATGCAAGCCGCTTCCAACCGAGGCACTTGGAGGTCTATGGGGGAGGCCTATGTCCAACAGTGGACATCCTATGGCTGATATTCGAATATCCCTGAGAAGGATCGCTACTCGGGATTTCATTTTTTGTCCATAGAGTGGAGACACGATGAAATTTGACTGGTGTATACAAAATACACGCTGTATTAACTCGATTGATTCGCAGGGTTTGCCGTTGGTCGTGATGTTCGTCCAGGACGAAGGCATGGACAAGAAAGAGCTGATGAGGCTGCAAGAGGAAGGGCAGAATCTTGCCGACAAGTGAGACCTTTGATATTTTAGACTCTAAAAATTTAGAGGAATAGGAAGTGTGCTGGTATTTTTTATTTTGTTCAAATGTTATGTTGTCAGCATCCCTAAAATTCGGACAAATCGTTTTCGCTCGTGCTCTATTATCCGGACAGCTAAGGAGTGGAATTCTCTGCCAGCTTCTGTGTTCCCTGATCGCTAAAATCTGGCCGTCTTCAAATCTAGGGTGAATGGGCACTTGTTAGGCTAACGTGCTCCATTTTAGTCCACATCTTGCTCACCATCAATCAGGCGTGAAAGTGGTCAAATATTTCGGTGTAAAAAAAGCATCTGTATTGCTTGACAAACTTGAGTTTTGAAAGATATTTTTAAATAAGTGATTGAATCAGGCGTTACTTTGCGGAGGTCCATATCAATGAACTAAAACAATTACTTTGCTCACCCGCGACCTTATGATAGCTACGTTTATGCAAGAAATGTGTTCATGCAGTTCCGCCACCTCCACACTGTAAGAACATGCAAATTACACAAACCTAACTATCACCATCACCACACTACACTGACGCGTTTCGAACTTAAACAGAGCTCACATTCAGAGCAAAACAACCGTTTACCATGCTACCAGAGATGTTAGATATATTTAAATATCTTTGAAAAACCCGAACATGTGGACGTTTTAAGTTGTCAATTAGAAAGATTCGACATGTGCAGTCGAGTAATAAACTTGTGAGCAAAAATTTGATCAAAAATATCTGAACACGCTTCTACGCCGTTAACAACAGAGTCGTGTTCAGATATTTTTGATCAAATTTTTGCTCACGACTTTATGAACTCGAGTGTACTATGACGTCATATTCCACGATGACCATAGACAACTTACATAAACTAAACTAAAATAAAAAAACTTTTTTTCAGCCTCCATTGCTCGTACATGGAAGCGTCAGTGAACGAGTTAGGCACGGAGGCGCTGACTTCCGACGCGATCCAGGAGCTGATTCGTGCGAACAGAGAGAAGGCCAGCTACGCGCATCTGTATAGGGATCTTATCGTGTGCTTCGATTCTGACATAAGGTAGGGAGTTTTGAAATGAAAATTATTTTCCTTGCTGTTTCACCATTATTGACCTTATTGCTTGCCCTTTTATTGGTCTTTACTTTTTACTTCGTGCCAAAATTTGGAAGTGTTTCTATGTTAGATTTCGAGCCATAAAATTGATAAAAAAGGTTTATTGTTGATTAGAGTAATGTAACTAAGAATGTCCGGATAACAAGTCTGCCCTCGTAACGAAGAGCGCTGTAATAGCTATGCCGGGTTTTAACTTTTTTTTGAATAAATGGCCTGTATATGTGTATATCTATAAAATTAAAAAAATACATGTATGTAAATATTGTAGAAAGCCTGAAATTCAGTAAGCAAAAACGGAGTATTTTCATGAAAACTATATCGATCCTAAAACAAAACGCGATTATTAGCACTTTCTAGTAAAAAAAACAGTACCTTTGTTCCATGTTGCAGAACTATTTTCATGCCAAAAAACGTAAAGATAGACTTATTGAACATTTTATAACTATATATATTTTTAAATCTAGTAAGGATTAGTAGATTTATTAAAATCTACTTTTCTCGTTTTCCGTGAAAGCGTCATTCGCGACCGCATTCTTCGTTACGAAGCGGAAATTTAAGAAAGCTGAAGAAATGTCTATCTCTAATTATTACTCCAATAGAAGTTGTTACTCCTGAAGCGTCTTTATCTCGGCACTTGTTCTCAGAATAATGGTGTGCATGTTCTGCGACGACCCGTACTCTCCGGAGCGCGTACTGAGCCCGCTGCTGCTGCACCGCGCGTGCTTCCTCACCGGGGACCGCTCCATCGTCATAGAGACCTTCCTCGGGGACTCCAAGCGGAAGGTCGAGGTGAGAGCACGAGCCAGCTACGAAGAAAGCTTCCAGATCAATGTTGTGTATGCTCTGTACAAGTGTGCTTCCTCACCGGGGTCGTTCCTTCGTCATAGAGACCTTCCCCAGGGACTCCAAGCGGAAGGTCGAGGTGAGAACTCAAGCTAGCTACGAAGGAAGCTTCCAGAACAATGTTGTGTATGTTCTGTATGAGCGTGCTTCCTCACCGGGGAGCGCTCCATCGTCATAAGACCTTCCTCGGGGATTCCAAGCGGAAGGTCGAGGTGAGAACACGAACCCGCTCACTATGGAAGTTTCAGGAATTTCGTTGATATGACAATTTGTAGTCCCAATTATTCTCTTCCTTGCGAAACGAACTCCATATATATTGTACTAGCTTTTGCCCGTGGCTTCGCCCGCGTGGGATTCGGTTATCGCGCGCTGTTCCCTCGGGAACTGTACATTTTCCGGGATAAAAAGTAGGCTATGTCACTCTCTGGCCCGTAAACTGCCTCCATGGCAAAAAACGTCGATCCGTCGCTCCGTTTCGACGTGAAAGACGGACAAACATACAAACACAAATACACACACTTTCGCATTTATAATATTAGTATGGATTACTAGTAAAAAGTATTACTCGTACTAGTAAAAAGTATTACTCGTACTAGTAAAAAAGGTCCTTGAGTTTTATTTAGGGCCAAGTTAGCCTGCATGTTACGACACTGCTTACGAGCATGTGTGATGGAAATTATGTGTAATAGAATAGTGCACTCTGGTGACTGATACAATGCTTGCGTGCTGTTTCTTACTATTGAGAAGGAGTGACAAATGAATATACTCTATCGTGAACGAAAGACAATATCTTTATCTTTAGTCAGCACGCACTACCGAGCCCCGTGTTTCCTGATTCTAGAGTTTAAATATTATGTTTTCTTTCACAGGTTATAATATCGAGTTTCCACGGAGCGACGCAGTTCAGAGAGGAGCTTATACATGGCTTTATACTCATCTACTCGGCCAAGCGGAAAGCCAGTTTAGCGACTTTGAAGTAAGTTGGTCCGGTTTGTGATTTTAGTAAACGTTCTAGGTTCTTTGTGAAGTTTAGATTAGACGTATAAACGTGAAAAAGAAGGATTATACATTACAACACAACAACACGAAGGCGCGCCCTTCCACATTTTATAATTGTAGTTTTAAACGTATCCGTACGACAAGGTTTATGTGTGCGTAGCTCGAAAGTGTCCTCAGTCGCAAGCGTACCGTCAGTCACGCACACTGAGACTTAAGACAACGTGTAAGTACGAGGTTTACTCGTGCACATTGATAATTAGCTGTGGAGGGGCGCGCCTTCGTGAGTGAACAGATTTGTAAGAGTAACTGCTTTCAACTCCTTATTTATTTGCAGTGCGTTCTCCATGAACATCCCCAACTTGCCGATACAAATGGTGGCGGTGACCGACGGCGGCGGTTCCGCGGCGAACGCGTTCTTCGGCACGGACTTGGGGCACGCGCTCATAACGGAGGGGAACGCCACGGCGGACCGGCTCGCGGCTCACTTCACCACTTACACCAGCAGCGCGGAGAACAAGTGTGAGTGTGGCCGCGGACGCGTAGGAGAACAGTTTTAGGACCTGCTTCACCACTCATTGATAATTTTTATTTGACAGATCAATTTTATGCCGTCTCGCGTCTATTTGGAAAACTTAACACTGACGGCATCACAGATATCTGTCACATAAAATTAATCATTGAATGGTGAAAAAGGGGGTCTCGTGCCATCTCGTACCGCCCAAATGTGCAATGTTTTAAAGTTAATTATTTCCAAATATCTTGATAATGTCAAAATAATCGTATGTAATGCTAAGTCCGTAATTCTACTTGATTTCTTATTTCTACTCCCGAAATTCGTACAATAAGACTGGCCACAGTGAAAAAAGGAGTTTAAAACAAAATACAACCTGCGTTTAAAGTATGTCACTATACTCGATATCCCATTACTACTTCTACTTTTGATTCCGAACAAATTAAGGTAAACGTCCTAGTGCTCGACACGATGCCCAATCTTGCTGTCATCTCTATTGCTAATGTAATGATATAAGATTAAAGATGCCAACGTTTACTTTACTTTCATATTAATTAATTTTGTATACATTTGGATATACTCTTATTCCTGTTATTCTTAAAACCAACTTTTCACCCACAGCTGCCTTCTATACGCCCTTCTTCAAGGAAGTATGGGAGAAGAAGGGGGAGATCGAGCGAGCGTTCCGCATGGAGCAGCCGCACAACCTGCCCGACGTGGCCACCGCCCGCCCCAACCCCCCGCCCCACGACCGGCACGCGCCGTACCACAAGTAAATTTGTTTAAATTATATCGAAATTGGAACAGATTAAAAATACTATTTCTCGAAAAGTTGACCATTTTCAGTTGTATACTTAAAAAAATCCTGAGGCTATTTCAACACAAAAAAAAAGTAATATTGTGTTTAAATTTAATGTATGCAAAACATTGTGGTAAACGTGATAAAAAGTCAGATAATCTTTGTTGTTGGATCCAATAGTAAGTTTCGATGAAGTTACAAAATTACGATTGTTTTCTCACAAGATTTCGTGACGTTTTCCTGACGTCAAGAAATTTTGGATGTTTTATGCGGTTTATGTTGATGATTTCTTGACCAAACTGATTTTTAGTCAATTTCATGACTGTACAACTTTTTGAGGAATACTCAAAAACTACAAAAGTATAGATGTAGTGAATAATGTATTGCCGTCGTATTTTGTCGGAAAATTTCGTATTTATCTTGCTTACTCAACTAGCTTACTAAAGTTTACTGAAGCTTGTTGTGAAAGAAAGATAAATTACGAACTTGTCGAACTAAATACGATTCAATAGATTTGTATAAAGCTATAATAACTCCTGATAATTTGCTATACTCAACGCCGTATATAGATTCCAAAAAAACTACTCGTGTTGCCAATACAATGAAAAAAATTTGCATCGGTAAGTTTTAACTTTAAATAATGTACATAAGTAATTTATTTATATATAATTGTAAAGCTAAAATTAAATGCAACTGCATAAATACGAGGATGCGTAGAGGCTGTGTAGTGTAGTGGCACACGGCGGCCACGACTTACAAAATACGCGTTCTTGAACCTACACAAGCACGACGAAGTCTGTACACGCGTCAATGTGTGCGTAAGATAGGAAATACAAAAATGTTACAAAAAAGTGCCGAGTACAAAGGCGGACTTATCCCTAAAGGATCGACAAATAGAGCAAATCATTTGAACAACACACACACACATTTGAAAAAATAGTTTTGTTTGAAAATAAATATAACATTCAAAAATGCGTGTGTGCAGAATGGAGCACAAACTGACGAACTCGCTGGACCTGTTGATCGGGCCCGACTCCCGCGCAGACATCGACTCGGAGTACAGCGACACACTCAACAACTCAAAGAACCGAGGCTTCTTGAAAGGTAACTGTTAAAACCTGGCTAAATGCTTTATCGTCACGTCAGCCATAGGACACCCCATTGTTGGACATAGGCCTCCTCTATAGACTTCCAATGCTTCGGTTGGCAGCAACCTACATCCATGATCCCATGGCTTTAACCAGATCCTCCGTCCATCTCGTTGGTGGATGTCCTTTTCGATTCGCGGTCTCCATTCGAGAACTTTTCCGCCCCAACGGCCATCTGCTGTCCTTGCTATATGGCCTGTCCATTGCCACTTCAACGAGCTTATTTAAATTGAGTTCTAATGTAGCAATACACAGATTTTTACTTTCAAATTGTATTTTCGAGTGAAGTGATTTTAAAAATTGTTTCCCTGTACGGTCGATGCCTTTTGTCAATTTCGCATAAAAGTTCGAACATGAAGTGACAACGACAAGTTGACTTCGACTGTGCCCGGATTGTAAAGGCGCGGCCACATTCATATCGCTCGACGTTCGTTTCCAGCGTCAAATCTGGTCACGTGACATATACCTAACGATAAAGCTGAAAAAGTTGAGCTTTATCGCTGGAAAAAAAAACACGTATTTCGGCAAAAACACTGTTATTTTTTTCATTCACACCGATTTATTTTATTTCTACCACCTGTCAAAATCACATTCGAAACGGGGTCACGTGACCAGATTTACCGCTGCAAACGAGCGACGAGCGACTGCATGTGGCCACACCTTAATGTGGCCGTGTCGCAGGTTTCAGCGTGTACCCCCCGCCGAGTACGCCGCCGGAACCGGCGCCGCCCGATCACCGGATACACGCCGATTTGTCCCGTAAGTGTTCTTTACCAGTTTACCATTTATATGCTCACTCCAAAAACTACTTCGATCGATAGGGATCGAAACCCACCGAAACCGTAAATTTTTCTAATATTTTGAAATGATCATTCTATAGAAAACATGTGGTTAGGTTGGGTTTGTTTTATAACAATTTTGAACAATTATTGGAATATGAGAAAAAATATGCGAGCTGATATGGCTCAGTCTATGGTATACCTACCTGATCGGAAAATCCCCTTAAGATTGCCATGAATGTATGAGTAGGTCCTCGGTATTGACGGGGTCGCTTTTACTAAAAAAAAAGATGCATATTAATAACTGATCTGATCGTCGACTTCTGTCTAATACAAAATGTAGGGTTAAGATTGAGAAGGAAAGTGAAGGTGACAGACAAGTTTATACAATTACTCGTACAATGGAACGTTTACTGTTTAATTTGTTTGTTAAATTAGAAATAAAAAGATTGTATGTAAATCGCAGCCGACCTCAACTGTTCCGAGGATTCGCTCAGCACCCACGAGTCAGGTGATTGCATGCGTTATTACATATAGTTGAAGGTTCAATTTTGTGTGTAGATACACCGTAATATAGGACATTGTTACGTTAATTGTACCTTTTTTGTTTTTATGCATGGAAAGTAAAGTAGATTAGATTTTTGTTCTTTTTTATTGTAGTTTTTTTTTGTCAGAACGTATTAAACGGTTGTTTCAACATAGTGCTTTTTTCGTTTTTTAAATGTATATTTAACTGTAACTACAATTACATAGTGTGCCTTATTTATTTTGAAAAAATTCAATTCAACCTATTATTAGTAGATGCCCTGTACCGTTATCTAGTACAGTACTCGGCCATAAAGATTGCACTTCGGTCTTTGGAAAGAGACTCGGCTAATTTCGGCTTCGTAGAGCGTTGTCACCCACTACTTATGTGACGTTTGTCAGTCGTTGTACAGCTGCAATAGAGTACGGATTCATTTAGATGAAAATATATGATAAAGAGTTGTTGAAACCCCCCAATACTTTAAATTGTACGATGGCATCTTTAGGAAAAAGAGGGAACTATCCTTTTTCTAGTAGTTGCAACATTGTTGTTAACATGTCATTAATTTGACGTAAACTAATTAAGTCCATAAAGGTGCAGTATTTATTTGATATAAAACGTCACTTAATAAATACGATGATTGATGGACAGTGGCCAGTCTTCGGAATCGTCGTGAATAGCCAGTTGTCTTTTTCCGAAGACCGATGTGCAATCATTATCCCCGGGTATTGTATTAAGTCATTTTATATTATTTGGGCTTACGATCGTTAATCGGATTCAAAAGCTTTTAAAAGTGAACCTTAAAATAATTACATCAAAGAAACTAAAAAAAAAATGTCGCGTCTGACCTAAATTTGAACTTTAGACCTCCATTTTTCAAGTCCATTACTTACATTATACCACCACGCTGATGGATAGCTCTATCGAAATTAGTTATCGATCATATTGCGAGTGAAATTAACACTAACTCAAAAACACTATATATAGGATAGGATAGCTATGAGTAGATCGATTTTTCATTCGAACACCCCTCAATCGAAATGTTTTTTGTCAGTTTACGAGATCCCCATTATAAATAAGTAAAGAACTATGAATTCGTTTTTGTTAGTCTCCGAGATCACCGATATAAATAAATAAATGCACAAGAATTGCTCTATTTTAAATATGTTATTTGTTCCCGTTTTAAGATATCGTTATATTGATTAGATGGCGGCGGCGTGTGGCAGCCTGCGAGCTACGGGCACCGCGCGTTCACGACGGGCCGCGCGCGGCCGCACCCGCCGCCGCCGCGGCAGAGGCACTCGCAGACGCTCAAGGTAAACGCCACGCCGATGTTGACGCCGCTTCCACAGTAGCCCTATCTCACCGGGGCACCATGGATACGTTCCAATTAACGCCCGCAACATGAATGTGGAATGTCTGAAAAATTTTGAAACGCTTGGAACTTTTTATATCAATAGGAATAACCTTTCTAATTGACAGAAAAAGATATCAGGTTTTTAAGTAGCATCAATTAATTTTAAATGAAAGAGTTTTCTATACCGCCAAATTACGACAGTCCGGTCGGTTACGGGTTGTTTCATAGTGCAGAATAAAAAACATTAAAAAAGAATGTATGTGTCCTTGACTCGATATTATTATTATTTTGGTACATTTGACATTACTCTTGACATTGTTTATTGATTCAGAATTGTTATTATTGATTGAATTGTTATTATTTTTATTAGATTAAATATTGATTAGTGATTATTATTTCTTATGTTATATGATGTTATTATTTGATATTATTTGGGTATTTTATAATTCGGGAATATAATTGAATGAATTATTGTTAATTTATTAATGTATTAAATAGACTATTGCACGTCTCTCCGAGACAGGACATGATGTACTGTTAACTAAACATATACTGATTTAACATCTATGTAATAACTCATGACCTTGCAATAAACATTTAGAATTTGTTTTTTTTTTTTTTTTTTTTTTTTTTAATATTTTTGACAGGTGACACTCTTTACCGGCTCGGATAATACCGACATGGAACTCTTTCATTTTTTTAATTAATTGATGCCACTTAAAAATCTGATATTTTTTTCTGTTAATTAGAAAGGTTATACCTACCGATAAAAAAAGTTTCAAGCGTTTCTAAAATTTTCATCCATTCCCCATTCCTGTGAATGTATGGTTGCATTATTGACAAAACGAATAAGAGATAATGACTCAAGTTCTGATAATATCGCTCTTATCTATCATCTTTTTCGAATTCCCCCCTCGTTTTGGTGAAAGCCCGCTCTGACCCAATATTGTGTGGGCAAAGTAGGCGCGACGCGGTCGTAAGCAGTGGCGTCATCTATGCATTGGCGTGCATTGTGTCAATGAGGGCTATCGTTTTTTGTAGCTGGCGCACACTGTTGCGTGAGGTTTTTAAGTATGGCTTTCAAAGTTTGTTATTACGGGCGTGAAAGCAAGTTTAGATTAAAATCATATTTAATACACCTTAAAACCGTACCATAAAAATATCGAGCATGCCACAGTGTTGCATAGTCCCCGTTTTGTTCGAAAAAAGGGAGGACAAAGGGTTTCCGAAAGACAAAACTCTCTTAAAACACAGACATTCATTTGACTCGGAACGCATATTTTCCATAATTAATTTTCAGATATTGCAAAATATTCACAAAATTATTCTAATTATAAATATAAACCCGCGTAGCTCACCCAAAAATATGAGATTTGACATTTCGGAGACCTCACGCTACACTAGCGCCTCTAGCGGCGAATTCATACGCGATAGCCCTCATTCCAGGGTAGGCAACTGCTAGTTTTTTCCTGTAGCAGTGCGCCAACTCCTACAAGCATATGCTTGCCACATCATCTATGACGTCGAGCGATCGTTCGCGACGATCACGGGCCTTAGGTGGAACGATAAAGTTGGTATTGTAATCGATTCGTTGCGGGCTTTTAGTGCAACGTACCACATGGCGGCGCAACCAGTCGCCGCCATCAACAAAATGTGTATACAGCTCTATGGAGGATATCTTACCTGATGTCCACTTGGTTGCACCACAGAATGATTACAAATATGTGTAAAATTATTGTATTTGTGTTGCAGCAACCTGGGAAATTGGACTTGAACAACTATGCGATGGTGAGCGACGCACTACAGCAGATCACCATCGGACCACCCCATCCAAGGGAAAGAAAGGTATAGAATATAATCAAGCCAGATCCATCTCGTCCGGTATCCCGAAAATGTCTGAAATAAGATTCTATTACAGACTTGATTACTTAGATACAGTAAGAAGCGTGTTAAAATGCCTAAATTACTTAGTAACCTTTTTTTGGCTTTGCCGTAGTCGAGAGATACCTAATTAATTAAAGATGAGAATAGGTTTGTTTTGCAAAGACCTCATTTTGGCATTCAGAAATATTTTTACTTAATAATATGAAGCCGTGGTGGCCTAGTGGTTTGACCTATCGCCTCTCAAGCAGAGGGTCGTGGGTTCGAACCCCGGCTCGCACCTCAGAGTTTTTAAAAATTCATGTGCGGAATTACATTTGAAATTTACCACGAGCTTTGCGGTGAAGGAAAACATCGTGAGGAAACCTGCACAAACCTGAGAAGCGATTCAATGGTTCGTGCGAAGTTCCCAATCCGCACTGGGCCCGCGTGGGAACTATGGCCCAAGCCCTCTTGTTCTGAGAGGAGGCCTTTGCCCAGCAGTGGGACGTATATAGGCTGGGATGATGAATAATAATGTGCCAAAATCACGCAATGTTTTTAATACAAGGTATTTTGAGTTTATAAATATGTAATCAGTAATGTTTCAGTAGATGATTGGATTTGACTGAGTTTGGATTTAGTTTGACTGAACAGTTCTGCAATTATTTTTCAGTATTTTTAACTAACTCTCACGTTAATCGCTCCATTCAAACGAGGCTTTACTGTCTTAATTGTTGTACAGTCGCAGCGGTCGGGATGGTCGCACTCGAGCGGGCAGGCCGGCCACCACCACCCCTCAGGAGTCAGCTCGGAGACGGAACTAGACGCGCAGTATGCTCAGGTATGTCCTAAAATGATGCGGCTGTATTTGGCTGAATAACAGAATAATTACCTTAACATTTTGGGCTAGTGTTTAAAGGATCACCAGATGTTATAACTTTTAAAAAAAAAAAAAATTGGATAATTTAGTGGTTATAGAACCTGACCACAAAGCTTGAGGTTCCGGGTTCGATCCCGGTCGAGGCAGATATTTGTATGAAAAATACGAATGTTCTAGAGTCTAGGATGTATTTGTCTTGGATGTATTTAAGTATGTCTATTTAAAGTACATGAACTAATACTTTGCTTCCATTGGGACTAGGTCAATTGGTGTCAATTGTCCAGTGATATTTATTTAGCCATTTCGACTGATAACATTGTTAATTGCCTTTATTTTTTTAGTGATAGTAAATTTGGTATTATTGTTTCAGATAAAAGAAACGAATGAATACATGGAAGCGCCATCTATGATGAGACTAAGGAGGCACAGAAGGCACGAGAAGACGCCGCTACATCAGCCATGTATGTTATCATTTATTTTGAGACGTTAAGACGTCTAAGACGCGGCCAATTTAGTTCTTTGACAGAGAGTTTTGAAAATCGAACTTGGAATCGATTTGATCCTATCTCTCGCTTTTATCGTGTGCGTTGAAGTGAAAGTAATAGATCAAAGTCAAGTTCAAATTTTGCTATGATTGCAATTATTATGTTTCTGTGTCACAAACCGCCTTATCCCCCCCTCCATAAATGTGTGACGTAGTTTACGTAAGACCCTAATTAATAATTGACAAAAAAAATGACAAAAATTCTGCTTACGTAATACCTGAATGACCCCCAAAGGAGTGAGTCAGTCTTCAACAGCACAGTTTTTTCGGCAGCTTTCTCTGAGACGGACAGTTCGGGGTCGAGCGAGGCGTCGGGCGGCGCCGCGCGCCTGCACGCGCGCCGGCGGCACAACGCGCACCACGCGCCCAAACACTACAAGAAACGGTCAGACACACACACACACACACACACGTCCACCGCACTACACTTAGGGCTACGTGTCCTCGTCTACATGGTGTCCCGTTGAGATATAGCACTAAGGTTCAATTCGCACGAGAGCTAAGACGTTGCTTTAAAATAGCGGTGGCGCTATTTTAAGTCAGTTTCGACTTGCCGTCCACCGCTCATTGTCAAAAATCCATCTGTGCTCGATAAAAAGTATGAAGTCGGTTTACCCGACTTCAAAACTGTAACTAAAAACTTTTTCAAACTTTTTGTCAGAACGTATTCAATGGTTGTTTCATAGTGCTTTTTTCGTTTTTTAAATGTATATTTAAGTGTGACTACAATTACATAGTGTGCCTTATTTATTTAGAAAAAAAATCAATTTAACCTATTATTATTAGATACCCTGTACAGTTATCTAGTACAGTACCCGGCCATAAAGATTGCACTTCGGTCTTTGGAAAGAGACTCGGCTAATTTCGGCTTCGTACAGCGTTGTCATCCACTACTTATGTGACGTTTGTCAGTCGTTATACAGGTGCAATAGAGTACGGATTCATTTAGATGAATATATATAAAAGAGTTGTTGAACACTATTACCTATAGGCTACGTGCACGACAGCAACGCCACCTAGATGACAATCCAACCATCACAACTGCACGTTCAATTTCCAGGCTTATGGTTGGTTTGGTGTTTTTTTTTATGTCAATAAATGTTGTGAGTTTGAGTTTGATTGAGTTTAGTTATGTTTGAATGAACAGGTCACTGGTAACCTGGTGGCGGTTCAGAGTCCACGCGTCCCCAAACTGGGCATGTTCGTGGGCCCGCCGGAGCTACCTACTGGCTACCGCGCCAGGCCGTCGAGGACAAAGTACTATCCTTTTACAAACAAATAGAATACAATATAGATACAACTAACTATACTAAGTGCAAAAGCCGTAATAGTTAATTCACCTATTTTTTTTCATCATTTATTGTTAGTAAAGTAGCAGTAATAAATACCTAATTTAGAGAATTTTTAAATACAAATGGGGGGGGGGGTATTTATCTATATTATAATAATTTCGTCCAGGGGTACGAGACGAACGAAATGCACATCAAATTGAAGAGCGTAAAAAATTAGTCGATCCGAGTCGACAACATATATCCGCAAAATTCGGATTATGGAGAATTTCGTTAAATTCTAATGGCACTGACAAACAAACCGCAGTCGCCAACTTGGGTAGTTAATATATCAAAATATCAAAACTCAAAAACTATCACCAACTACCTTCAACTATAATATTCCTCAGTTGTTGACGTTTGTTCCGAGTCGACAACTTGTAGGTAGAAATTCGGATTTAGCGAGTATTTTCAATAAAAAATGGAATAAATTACTGAGTATATATATGGCGTTGCGAAGTAAACAAACATGTCAAAGTCATCACATCAAAGTGGCGTGAGTATCACGTCATCACGTGTCACAGGTTTGCATTCGTTCTCCATTGTGACCTTTTAAGGGCCCCACACACGGTACGATTCGTCGATTTTCATCAGATCGATCGTACAAGACGGATCGTACCTTATATGGGGCCCTTAGGTCTATTTCTTTGATTATGAGACAGACATACGTAGTCGGTCCAAAGTTCTGTCACTGGCACATTATTTTTAAATTTAAACATGATTTTTAAGAAAATTTGATTGAATTCCATTTTTGAATGTTTGTCAATTATTTTAAAACAATAAACAGTCATTCGCTGCAATTTCTCACGATGGAGTGGAACGTTGAAAGAAAACCGAATAGCTGTTTAGCATTGCACCGCTGTGGGCATCGCGCCAAGTACCATTTTCAAGTTGCTCAAAAATGTAAATATAACGCTTAGGTTTGTGTACCGTACGATTGACAGGTACAATGAAGTCTCCAGTGTTGAGGACAAGAAAAAGAATTGGCCGGCCTCGCTCTACAAACACCAGCAGTGGTCAAAGCGATCAGCACGCATAGCAAGAAATCCTGTCCGAAAACAGAAGTTGATGGCTTTGCAGATGGGTGTCAGTAGAAAAAACGTCAAAAAGGTTTTAAACGAAGATCTTAGTCTGCGAGCATACAAAAAATAGAGTGGGCACTTACTTAATGCCCGTCTAAAAACAAATAAGGTTTAAAAGATCCCGGAAGTTGTTAAAGCGGTACGCGAAAAATCGACACCGTGATATCCTCTTTACAGACGAAAAGATTTTCGATATTGAAGAGAAGTACAATAAACATAATGATAGAGTGTATGCTAGGAGCTCTGAAGAGTATTCTCTGATCTTATTACGGGCCAACTGAGGTTCATTTTTGCGAAAAAGGGGTCAAAATCAGTGCGAAAGTGTACCAAGAGACGGTTTTGGATAAGCATGTCAAAGATCTGCCCAACACGCTATTTTCAGGTCATAATTTTGTGTTTCCAGCAGGATTCTGCGCCAGCACACAAAGCCAAGACCACTCAAGCCTGGTTTGGCCGTCAAAAAATGGACTTTATAAGACACGAAGATTGGCCTTCCTCCAGTCCGAACTTATCCTCTGGACTTTAAAATTGGCAGGTCTTAGAGGGGAAGGTCTGTGCTAAACCCCATAAAAATTTGGAGAGCCTGAAGTCATCTTTAAGAAAAGCAGTCGCTGAAATAGACATGAAAATGGTGCGTGCTGCGATAGACGACTGGCTGCGCCGATTAAGGGCCTGTATTAAAAACAAAGGAAGTCATTTGAATAATTTTAAGTACTTAAATTTATTTTTTTATTTAAATGTACTTTAAATTGGTATATAATTTATTAAAAACTGATTGGTACTTTTTTTTATCATTATTTTTCATTTGTGACAGAACTTTGGGACTGACTACGTAGTTATTTTGGGCAAATAAGATTTAGGAGAAATATCTACTGGTAAAATACGATACGTAGGTTAGCCGTTAAAGTGTTTGTGATAATAATTAAGGCTGGGAATATACGTCAGATTTTTCGATAAGTACGACAGTCTTTACTGGCAAAAAATTTTTTCAACATATTATTATGAGTCTACATTTTACCCGAGCGAAGCCGGGTTTTCATCTAGTCACAATAATTATGCGGTCAATTTAGTATTATATTGCATACATTGAATGGTTTTATGCTTGTGTCAATTCCAGTTCAAAAATTATCGTTTTGTATGCGGAATGCAATGTTAAATCTTTCAATTACAACAATCAAACCCGGAAGAAACAAAGCGGTCTTTATGAACAAAACAAATCCTATGGTTATAGTCATAATGGTTCTATTGTTAGATGTCTGGTCACTTTGGAAAATTTCATAAAGCTACAGACACGTGGACTGCTAAGTCTGTACAGTTTGCTGTGACCTATCTCACCAACGGATAGAAAAAAAAAAAGTCGAAATGGCATGTCAAGGAGACTCGCTGATCGTAATTGAGTTCAATTTAAGCATAGATACGTCAATTTTGTCGTTTAATTTGAATTCCGAGTAGCATCCGGTAGTTTTGTAGCTATGTAGAATCTAAATGCTTTTTTGCATATATTTTATTTTACAATATTTCCGAGACTCTGTCGAATGATGTTTTTTTTTTTATAAAGCAGAAACAGTGGCTTATGGAATTTCTTCTTGTTTTTTTTCTATTCTGTTATTAAAAGTGCTATTCGCTGATTCAGTAGCAGCTTGTTATTCCTATATCGCTACTACGGTTACACGCGACAGACACAGTGCAGAATCATACCGAAAAGGACGTTTTGAGCAATATTAACTGGAAAGGAAAAGGTAGTTTTTCATATAGGTTTTTCTTTATTCTTTGCAGTAGCGAGCGAGTCGAGCGAAGGCAGTTCGGACGGTGAGACGCGGCGGCCGCGACCGCTGCCGCCGCCGCCACACCACGAACCTGCAATCAAGGTAATCTAAGATCATCTAAATAGATAGGGGTACACAGCTAGAATATGCTTCGTCCGAATCGATCTAAAGTCTTGAACGATGTCCTGGAGATTTTTGGCAAAGACCTCCGTCCAGTCTACCACGTTTGACTCATCAGATTTGGCAAAACTCAGAGTTACTTGCCCGGGTTTGAATTTTCAGGACAAATTTATAAATAAATAAAAAGTATATTGCATTATGTGCTTTATGTTCATAATAAAGAGATCCACTCCTGAATTATTACGATCTTAGTTAAGATGACTTAGTTGAGGTGAAGATGATGCCAATATGTGAACACGACTTAATACGAACTCCTTATCTGTACCTATGACGTTTCTGCTGTTGACTGTACACAGTTAACGAGCCAGGGATTAGTCCCTGACTTTTAAGGTTGACTATTAGATTAATGAGTCATTGTATCAGTCGGAAGACAGAGTTTGATCATTCAAGACTTGCTTTTAATAAGCTGTCAGAAATGTGCGTACTATGTGGTATTTATTGAAGTTGGTTGACGCTGCTTATATAAGTTGAACCCTTTGTGAACATGGTAAGGTATGACTATTTATTTAAATACTAGCTGTTGCCCGCGACTCTGTCTGCGTAGTATTCGTTTATCGCTATCCCGCGGGAACTATGCAATGTTTCGGTTTCGGGACTCCAAACTATCTGTATACCGAATTTCATCTAAATCGGTTCTGCACTTAAGACGTGAAAAGGTAACAAGCGAACGAACAGACTTACAAACTTAATCATTTATAATATTAGTGCGATTCATTATTAATAAGGGTAATATGGTATTAACTAACTACTAAACATACAACTAATGAAGAGTATTGAAGTCAGTGTCAAATACTTAGTCAAAGCCTTGTAAAAATACGGCTGATTCTAAAGCGTTTTCACACTATTTCTATTTCGCTATCTAACGCATGTAAAGTGTTTTGAAAGATAATAACCTAATCAAACTAAAGTTGGAAAACCCCCGACTTGGTCACTTCAAAGTTCAATATCTCAAAAACAGCTTAACCGATTTTGATGAAACATGTCTAAGAACCATCGCTAGCAACCTGATCTCAAATTAAAAAAAACCGCATTCAAATCGGTCCACCCGTTTAAGAGCTATGGTGCTGTAGCGACACAGTTGTATAGCTACCCATATAGCGATATCTTTATATGTTAGCTATACGACGGCGGGCTCGCCAGTAGTCTCTCGCCCATAGGACTGTGTACTCGTCCT
>NC_133490.1:8232238-8234300 GCF_025370935.1 Choristoneura fumiferana | reverse complement strand
AGAGAATGCTTGTGCCTGAATGAGAGGAGGCTTGTGCCCAGCAGTGGGACGTATGTAGGCTGGGATGGGATGGTCAGATCTAATTGTTTACGCGAGAAAAGCCGCAGTCGAACGCCAGTAATGAACGGAAACTTCTAAGTCTAAATATGGTTCATGATCTAACAAATTTTCTCTCTAACCTTCAGAAGCGTTCAGATTGATAACACCTAAGAGTACATGACTACATTATCAAGCGACCCTCGACCTCTGCTGTAATCGAGTAGGCACCTTTAATTTAACAAGACCACAAGTAACTATATTAATTGGACCAACAAACATAAATCAACGATTAAATTGTGAAGCTAATCAGAATCAGAATAAATATTTTATTCATCATCATCATCATCATCATCCCAGCCTATATACGTCCCACTGCTGGGCACAGGCCTCCTCTCAGAGCAAGAGGGCTTGGGCCATAGTTCCCACGCGGGCCCAGTGCGGATTGGGAACTTCACACGCACCATTGAATTGCTTCGCAGGTTTGTGCAGGTTTCCTTACGATGTTTTCCTTCACCGCAAAGCTCGTGGTAAATTTCAAATGTAATTCCGCACATGAATTTCGAAAAACTCAGAGGTGCGAGCCGGGGTTTGAACCCACGACCCTCTTTTTGAGAGGCGATAGGTCAAACCACTAGGCCACCACGGCTTAATATTTTATTAGTACTAGTGAAATAATTGAATCTACCGCTATTAACAAAAAGTAATTTTAAATATGATAGTTATAATGAAATGTTTGAATTAAAAGGATAATCTTCATTTTGAACATGAAACTGCCGTGAGACTCACTCATATTAAATGATATTGTAACGGAAAACTCACGTCTTAAACCGAGTTTAGCTCGACATGTTTCGGGCTATTTCGTAGCCCTTCTTCTCAGGAGCACGCGACTCGGCGGTTGCCGCAACACGTGCACTACGCGCCACCGCTCTGCTCGACGAAACTAACACCGGCGCACAACTACCCGCATTTTATCGACATTTTTATTGTCACTGTCTAATGTAGGGTAGCACACAACACTAACAACATCGCTCCGTAAAGGCACGTTCACACCAACCGATGACGCAGCACGAGTATTTAATACTGTTTTCCAACTGGGGGGTACCAACCAACCGCAATCCTGGTTAAAATTCTAAACCTAAACTCAAACTTTACTTTTTTTGCAGGTGGTAGGACCTTGTGCAAGGTCCGCCCGGATTGCTACCACCATCTTGCTCGCTAATCCTGCCGTGAAATAGCAGTGCTTGCATTGTTGTGTTTCGGCGTGGAGAGTAAGACAGCCGGTGAAATTACTGGCACTTGAGGTATCCCATCTTAGGCCTCTAGGTTGGCAACGCATCTGCAATCCCCCTGGTGTTGCAGGTGTCTATGGGCGGTGGTAATCTCTTACCATCAGGTGACCCACTTGCTCGTTTGCCATCCAGTCGAATAAAAAAAAAAAAAAAACTAATCTCGGTTTAAGACGTGAGTTATCAGTTACAATATCATTTAATACAATTTCAAATTTCAAATTTCAAATGATTTATTCAGTAAATAGGCCGCAATGGGCACTTTTACACGTCATTTTTTTAAACTACCAGCGCTTTCGGAAAGACCATCATTGCCAAGAAGAATGCGCCTTGTTGCGCAAATGAAATATAATAATTAAAATAGAGCATCCGTCGTAAGCTTGACCTTCATGGATTTGTGTTGGCAACCCCAACACTAAGGTACCTACAGCACTATCTCGATTGTCGATTCTTTGTTAGAATTACTTAAGATTTTTCCCTATCCTTCTCTGTGCACCTGTGCGACGCAATACACGTTTTTACCTAGTGAGAATTCAATTTTATTTATTAAATCCCCAGCACGCCTAAAGCTAGCCCTATCACCTAAATACAGTACCTGCTCACAACAATGTATTAACCAGATACAAATTGCAAACCTGGATCCACGTAATATCAGCGTCGAGCCACCTTTAGTGACCCGATAAGTGCTGAGTGGACTCCTTTTTTGCATTAATATTTTACTTTTAATTTATTATTTT
>NC_133490.1:8223940-8230831 GCF_025370935.1 Choristoneura fumiferana | reverse complement strand
TATCGAAAATACAAAATGAGAAATGGATGCACAGTAAAAACAAAAAAAAAAAAGACCAGCGCTGGGAATCGAACCCAGGTCCTCAGCATTCCGTGCTGCTTGCCATACCCATAACTACCATTTATCGCATTTCTCCTATGCACACATAATATATCTTGAATTGCTTTTTTTACTACGCTACTTAAGCAGCAGCACTAGCGACATCTATGTTTCGCTCTCATCGAGAGACGTTAAATTCTTTCGGAAATAACCGCTCACCCAGACAAGAGATGTCGCTACTAAGCAATCAAATAAAAAATTAAAATATTGTTTATTTTTTAAAATGTACGAATTCAGTTTTTCTTGTTACTAAAATCGATGACATGGTTCCTAAGAAAAGATCTTCGTGTGTCTTATAGTTTAAGACTTTCCCATAGCAACAGATCTAAATGTTCAACGATGTTTACTGAAATGATGTTTTTTTTGTGTCAGATGGTGCCAACAGTTCAAGCGTTTACTGAAGAGACGGGCTACGTGACGCCAGCAAGCAGCTGTCGGAGGTCAGAGTCCTCCTGATGGGCCGCGAGTGCTATGAGGCTCTGTCCGAGGAGCAACAACAACGCGTCTACGACCACAGCGGCATATACAGTCGCGTGCCAAGCATAACTTGCAGGTTGGTTATGCGATATCATGTCTTAACGATAGATTTACTGTCGATGACTACTAATAGAAAATCGACGATTTGAAATTACACGTCCCAGTAGAAAATTAATCATAGTTGGTATCGTACCGTCCCTCTTACTCTAGTATTGAATAGTATAAGCGTTTGAGGAACCGAACGACACGAACTTCGATTTTCGAATTCCGGAGTAGCCCCGCTGGTCTGTTGCCGGCCTTTGAAGAAAGCTTAAGCCCTTTCCTTGAAAGCCCCGATTTCATAGTTACAATGATTGTTTCACTGTTACAGGAGCTGTTGCTTGAACACGCAGACTTGTTCTATCATTTCAAGAGCATTTCGCCGACAGGCACCATCACTCAGGAGGATATCAAAGAGATCACCGATGTATTGCAGGACGATTTCAGGTATGAGATAGTCTTACCGATGTATTGCAGGACGATTTCAGGTATGATATAGTCTTAGCATACTTCTTTGGGGGCGTAGAAAGTTCTAGAAAGATGTTGGTTAAAAGATCTTGTTATAAAAACCCGAAGTAACCCCAAAGCTAGTAAAGACTCGTAAATATACTTAAATAGATAGATACATGATTGGGTTTTTAGAGTCCTATTGTATTTTTTATTTCAACTCCAAATTTGTTACTTTTACGGGTATCCCGTGAAACCATATCGAAATACAAAGTGAGACATGGATGCATAGAAAAAACCAGAAAAAGAGACCAGCGCTGGAATCGAACCCAGGTCCTCAGCAATCCGTGCTGCGTGCTATAACCCCTACACCAACGCTGGATATCATAATTTGATTGCTTAGTAGCGACATCTCTTATCTGGGTGAGCGGTTGGTTCCGAAAGAGTGTGAAGTCTCTCGATGAGAGCGAACATAGATGTCGCTAGTGCTGCTGCATAAGTAGCGTAGTAGAAATAAGCAACCTGAGATATGTATGCATAGGAAAAATTCGTGTCTAGATTCCTGTCCAGCGGTGGTGTAGGGGTTATAGCACGCAGCACGGATTGCTGAGGACCTGGGTTCGATTCCAAGCGCTGGTCTCTTTCTGGTTTTTCTGTGCATCCATGTCTCAGTTTGTATTTTAGATAGATACAAACTTGAATACACAATAAACACCCAAGGACTCGATAGCAAACATTCGTATTTATCATAAAAATATCTACCCTGACTGGAGATCGAATTCGCGACCTTAAGTTTTGTAATCTGGCTATCTGAAAACTTGGCTGCGTTTCAACCAGAGTTTTTTATTTTAATTTATTCGCCTGGATGGCAAACGAGCAAGTGGGTCTCCTGATGGTAAGAGATCACCACCGCTCATAAACATCTGCAACACCAGGGGGGGCAGGGGTATTGCAGATGCGTTGCCAAAATAGAGGCCTAAGATGGGATACCTCAAGTGCCAGTAATTTCACCGGCTACCTTACTCTCCACGCCGAAACACAAGAGTGCAAGCGCTGCTGCTTCACGGCAGGATTAGCGAGCAAGATGGTGGTAGCAATCCGGGCGGACCTTGCACAGTACCTACCACATGCGCAATCTTGTGGAAACAGCTGAGCGGAGCGAGGTGAGGTAATTGAAGCGTTTATTGGGTCATGAAAAACACGACATTCGACTATATCTCAATAAGTTGTCCATTTTCAGTTGTCCACTTATAAAAAAATAGACGTTAAGGTCGTTTGTCACGGTCAGCTAGGCACTACAGTACCAGTAGATGACGTTAGTGTGCAAATTCCACGTATTTTTTTTTTTTATGAATGAAATCGTGGATATTTTATAAAATAATGTACATACGCCAATAGCGTGAAATTTGTGATATATCGTACCAAGTTTCAGATGTATTTTAATTTAGAAAATACTTTCACTTGATCGCTGCAGTTTCGACTGAGATATTTTCGCACACATGCTTGTAATTTGTTGTAAACAGAAGTCTTTGTTAATTTCGCTCTCATGATCAAAGAGCAGATTGGCCAAGGCTTGAGTTTACTCTATCCTCAGCTTAGGAAGTTCGGTTCAAACCGTTGTAAGGTTTAACTTTTTTTTGTTTTTTTTTATTGTTCTCAGTTAATGATTTATATTTTTTGAAATGTGTAGCTAAAAATTATAAGACCTAATTTAGGCACAAACATTTTTTTTTTAAATTTTAGGTAAATCTGAATATGCACAGCACAACTACAGTAAGTACTATGAGACTTATAATTCCTCACATCCACTCAAGGGTTGCTTGGTAGAGATCCCTTCGAGGATAAGTTCGCCTTTACAAAGTCAAGGAAACCGAATCACGTACCAGAGTGGAACCCAAGTGGAACCTTTCATATTCAATTGCGCTGTTGATTTCTTTGGCAAGTGTATGGGATGTCAACATGACATTAGTAGCACATAGGTTCCACCCTGGTACGTGACTCAGTTTCCTTGACCGTAACTCAACGATGTTTTTTTATTTTTTATTTACAATACACTTTACATACTATGAGAAAATTAGTCATAATCATTATCCCTATACATTATACATGCCTACATATAGAGGCCTCCTCTCACAATGAGGGCTTGGGCGTTATTATCAACGCAGGCCCAGTGGGAATTGAAATATAGCACACACCATTAATTATATAGCAGGTGTGTGTACGTTTCTTCATGATATTTAATTGGTGGGTAGTAATCGAAGGCTCTACTGAAAACAATAAAAAGTCCATCACTAAGTCAGTTTTATTTATTTATTTACATCAGTCAATTAAATTAGCCCACATACAACCACTGCTGAGTGCCTCTAGCATTTTCACGCCACTTTTCCAGTCTTGTGCCAGTCTCGTACACAGCTTATTAGCCGACAATGTATGTTATGACAGTGTTTTTCACTCTGTAATTAAATATTTTATTATGAAAATAAAACATATTTTGAAGAAGCATATTTTGTCAAATGAACTTTTCTCTGAACTCCAAATTACGAGATATGAGGCTCAAAAGTTAGTCCGCTACCAAGGGGCTGGGGACTTGAAAAAAAAACAGTAAAAAAATCTGTCCTAAACACCTACGGTCATGGAAACTGAGACTTTAGGCTCCCCATATTTTACCGTGTTGCCAATACTCGCCACGTTTGATAAGCGGTTGGCGAGCGTAGTAAGTATATGATGTGGGGTTGCTTGGAAACGCTGCTGCCCATCTTCTGATATTATCCTCAGCCGATTCCTACGCTACCCACGGGGGTGGTGGAAGTTGTATGTTGTACTCAGCCTCTACTGTACTTACTTTTAATTTCCTTATAATGCGTCTTTTTCGAGACCAGAGTATTGATGCTTTATGTATTTTTTTCGCAAAGTTCGTGGCTTCATAGTTTCCAATGTGAATTATATTCAGTTCAATACTTGAAAATATAACTGCATTCACATTATAGATTATAGATAATCATAATCCGCCAGTTTCGAGGACAAATTACGATAATTTAATTTAGGAAAAAATTACTTCATTAGTTTACAATGTCATGACAACCTATGACAACAAACGAACAAAAATTATGACTGACTTGACGAATTTGACATTTGACTTGATGTTTTTTATTTATATTTTATGGAAAAAGCCACAAGCCATGCAGCCTTTATCTGATTTTATCACTACTAATTTATAATCCGTTAATGCAATTTTCCGTACTTATTTGTAATACGTTAATGTTATGTGATTTTCTTTCTAATTTCTGTCGGAAACCTAAAGAATTGGCATACATTTGTTCGTTGCACTTCAGTCTTTTGACTGACGGACTTGTACCTATGGCCAGCAAAAATATTTAAAAAAAAGTTAAACGAGCTTCAAAATGGTAATTATGTGATTTTGATCAGACAAATGAAACGAAATCTGGCAACGTCGCTTAGCATCGAATCGTCAGCGAGTTGACAACGTAGCTGAAACACACACTACTAACGAGCCGTTGGCGTACGATACTGTCGCCGTCCACTCACATATTGACAAAAAATAACTAAATAATCATCTAGATTAAGCTATTAATCAAAAGCTTTCTTAGGTAAATAAAAATGCTCAAATAAAGAACAAAATAAAGTCAACAGATGTGATTTTAATTTCAAATTATTCTTTCAGCGCACATGATTGTGTTAATACATTAGTATGGAAATCGTTCCACCTTAATATACGCTATTTCAACACAAAAAATAAGTAATATTGTGTTTAAATATATACAAATCCTTATGGCAAAGGTGATAAAAAGTCAGACAATCTTTGTCGTTGGATCCAATAAAAAGTTTCAATGTAGTTACAAAATTACGATTTTTTCCTCAAATGATTTCGTGACGTTTTCCTAACGTCAAGAAATTTTGGATTTTTTATGCAGTTTATGTTTTATGATCTCGTCCTTAGTGTTAATAATTTCTTGACAAACTGATGACTCGATGAACTTTTTGTGAAATACTCATTCCTCGCAACACATCCCCGCACATCCCTGGTTGAAACGGAGCCCTACCGTAAACTGCTTCAACTTTGCCCTCTGGCCCCAACATTGCCTGATTCGATTTAGAGTCGATGACTAGCACCCTTCTAGGTTTTTAAACTTTGACCCCCCGTAATAATAATTCCTGTGTAGATAAAAGTTTAAAACCTATAAGAGTGCTAAGTTATCGACTCTAAATCGAATCAGGCAATGTTGGAGCCAGAGGGCAAAGCTGAAGCAGTTTACGGTACTAGGATATCCGGTCGTCCATAAAGATGTATCACCATCTGAGTTTCTCAGTCATCTGACAACAGTCGCCATCCCCCTCAGATACAAGATGCTGGACCGGATGGAGCAGGACCGCAAGCTGATGCTGTTCCAGCACCTCGGCTTCGTGCACTGCCCGATGCGGGAGCACTGCCCGGCCGGCGCCAACTGTTTGGACGCGGCGCTGCCCGTCATACTCAACACTAGAGTCGGGTGAGTGCGGGGTGCTTCGTTACGGTACGGTATCGCGGTCAGCTTCGCCTGTACACGTCCCACTGCTGGCCATAGGCAGAAACTCGGAATAAGAGGGCTTGGGCGCCAAATCACGCGAGCCCAGTGCGGAATTGGGAACCTCACACAGGTGCAGGTTTCCTTGCGATGATTTCCTTTGATTTAAAATGTTATTTTGCACATGAATTTCGAAAACTTTCAGAGGCGAGGTCCGGATTTGAACCCACGATCCTTTGTTTGAGAGGTCATAGGTCAAAGCATTAGGCCAATGTCATAGTCATAGTATATGAAAAGTAAAATGGAATATCGCAAGATGGCGGTAGTATAATGATTTTTTTTTTATTCGACTGGATGGTAAACGAGCAAGAGGGTCTCCTGATGGTAAGAGATCACCACCGCCAACACCAGGGGGATTGCAGATGCGTTGCCAACCTAGAGGTCTAAGAGGTCTCTCCACGCCAAAACACAACATTGCAAGCACTGCTGCTTCACGGCAGGATTAGTGAGCAAGATGGTGGTAGCCATCCGGGCGAATTCTCATGAGGCCCTCGTCAAATTTCGATTATTAGATTTTGAAACTTAATGTCAATTAGTAAAAGTTGACATTTGATTTGACGTATATCCTAAATTTAGGACGTTGGGCCTTACGAAGTTATTACAACTAGACCAGACGGGACTAGGTTTATACAAATACCACACGATACTAGCGCCAAATAGTCTGTCACAGAAACCTAATTACAATTAAATGACCATGATTTCACCAGGTCGTTGACGTCGACGGGCGAGTCTCAGTGCCTGGCGGGCCGCCGGCCGCGCCCTGGGCCCTCACGCTGACTCCAATCAAATCAATGTCATCATACTCGGCGTGAGTTCTTTTTGATCATCTTGTTCCCACAGGATTAATCATCATTATCATCATCCCAGCATGACAAGCACATTCTTCGCAATTTGTCCTTCTTCCTCGTATATTTGTGGTGGAAATTCAGCCGTAATCTAGTCTTGAAGGATCCCTGGAAGACATCGTTCAAAGGCGTTAAGTTGCAACGTCGATACAGTCAAACTTACAGAAATATTGCACGACCTTAATGCTATGCCAATGAAGTCGTGTAAACATATTTTTGCAAGTTTGGCTATATTGTAGGTAACTGTACATAATTGAGGAAATAAACATGTTTATATTGTATTTACGTTTAGTCTGTTATCTAAGTCTAAGTGTTTGTTACCTCTTCACGTCAAAATGCTGAACCGATTTAGATGAATTTCAGTATATACAGAGTTTGAGTCCCGGAGAAGGACATAGGAT
>NC_133490.1:8047201-8217199 GCF_025370935.1 Choristoneura fumiferana | reverse complement strand
CAAATATCTTGAATAATGTCAAAATAATCGTATAAAATGCTAAGTCCGTAAAATTCTACTTGATTTCTTATTTCTACTCCCGAAATTCGTACAATCCAAGCAGCACGACAGGCTGTATAGAAGCGTATTTTTAGTTTTATTTGTATTCCACAGGCTATATAGTGAGGCTGTACAAGGGCTGTATAAGCGCTTATACAACCTCTATAAGTAAAAATTGGGCCCCTTGTTATACAGCCTTATGCGTTATTATAGCTGTATAGTTGCTGTATAGCTAAAAAATAGGCTGTACTATAGCTGTAGAAGACTGTAGTATGATGTTGAAGAAAACCATAGGCATATAGTTATTCTCCTTTAAGTTTCTTAAAAAGATAATAGTTCTTCATTGGTTTTTATGAGAATTACAATGTGAAATTTTATGAAAACAACCGCTTATTCTTTTTAGTTATGATAATGGGCCGCAAATTTACTGTGAAGTTAAAAGAAGAATAAAATGTTGGACTTAGGTAGTGTTATTGTAGATTCAACGTGCCCGATTTTTTTTACTGGGAAATAGTGCATAGTTTTGTGGAAAATATTCACGCGCCCCGCGAAATACTGAAGAATTCACGAGGAATATTACCAAAACAAGTAAGTAAGTTTATGGTTTTTGAGGTTAGAATCATAAGATTGTTAAATAATACTGTACAACAGGTATCACTTATGATTTATTTATCTGAAATCATAACTATAACTTCAGCAATACTCAAAATAATGTAAGAAGTCATATTTTCTTTTATTGTTATTTGTTCGAAATGGCGACAGATTTTATACAGCGTAAAAGATATCTGGAGAGTATTATAGATTCCGTGGTTTTACTACGCACTTTCTGGATTCCATTACACAGCTTTTACCCTTTAATAGCCGTTAAATATAATATTTTTATTATATAGGCTGTACATCAGTTTTCAGCAAATAAATTATACAGCCTTACAGTAATACAGATTAAAGCTGTATTACAGAATTCATTTATTATTATAGTTCTATAAAATCATATCTGACAGAAGTTATGAAACTATTACACTGACAAGAGTGTACAGTTACGCATTAATAATAAGCTTTAGAAAGTAGTTTTAATATACCATTATACAGAAACAAGTATAAAGTAATACCATTTTATAACTTATAGCTGTAGTAAGTAAGTGATCACATGCAAAATACAGCCTCTATGCAGCTTGAAGGATAACATTAGATTGAAGTGTCAAAAAATGCATAGGGTTTTAAAGTGGAGTTCAATATTCTGTTTTAAAGCTTTAAGTTTAAACGGAGTATTTTATAAAAACTAAGTACAGCTTTAGCTGTATAATAACGATTTAATCACTTTTATAAGTAAATAATCTTTTCTTGACACCTTTATGGATCACCAGTAGAACTCTAAGTTCTAATAGTGCTGTATACTTGATGTCGGCAAGCTTGCGTGCTGCTTGGATAAGACTGGCCACAGTGAAAAAAGGAGTTTAAAACAAAATACAACCTGCGTTTAAAGTATGTCACTATACTCGATATCCCATTACTACTTCTACTTTTGATTCCGAACAAATTAAGGTAAACGTCCTAGTGCTCGACACGATGCCCAATCTTGCTGTCATCTCTATTGCTAATGTAATGATATAAGATTAAAGATGCCAACGTTTACTTTACTTTCATATTTTCAGTTATTTAATTAATATTTTGTATACATTTGGAGATACTCTTATTCCTGATATTCTTAAAACCAACTTTTCACCCACAGCTGCCTTCTATACGCCCTTCTTCAAGGAAGTATGGGAGAAGAAGGGGGAGATCGAGCGAGCGTTCCGCATGGAGCAGCCGCACAACCTGCCCGACGTGGCCACCGCCCGCCCCAACCCCCCGCCCCACGACCGGCACGCGCCGTACCACAAGTAAATTTGTTTAAATTATATCGAAATTGGAACAGATTAAAAATACTATTTCTCGAAAAGTTGACCATTTCGAAAAAAAGTAATATTGTGTTTAAATTAAATATATGCAAAACATTGTGGTAAACGTGATAAAAAGTCAGATAATCTTTGTTGTTGGATCCAATAGTAAGTTTCGATGAAGTTACAAAATTACGATTGTTTTCTCACAAGATTTCGTGACGTTTTCCTGACGTCAAGAAATTTTGGATGTTTTATGCGGTTTATGTTGATGATTTCTTGACCAAACTGATTTTTAGTCAATTTCATGACTGTACAACTTTTTGAGGAATACTCAAAAACTACAAAAGTATAGATGTAGTGAATAATGTATTGCCGTCGTATTTTGTCGGAAAATTTCGTATTTATCTTGCTTACTCAACTAGCTTACTAAAGTTTACTGAAGCTTGTTGTGAAAGAAAGATAAATTACGAACTTATCGAACTAAATACGATTCAATAGATTTGTATAACGCTATAATAACTCCTGATAATTTGCTATACTCAAAGCCGTATATAGATTCCAAAAAAACTACTCATGTGTTGCCATTACCAGCGCTGCAGCTCTGTTACAGGGCTACGGCATATGCTGAGCTGAGTCCTTTTGGCATCACACTACAGCACAATATCTCTTATTTTCTCTCTTTTCCTATTTATGTTTTTACTGTGTTTTTGTTGTGATGTAGTGTGTTTTTTCTTGTCAATAAATGTTGTGAGTTTGTTTGAGTTTCAATAAAATGATTTTTTTTTGCATCGGTAAGTTTTAACTTATCTAAATAATGTACATAAGTAATTTATTTATATATAATTGTAAAGCTAAAATTAAATGCAACTGCATAAATACGAGGATGCGTAGAGGCTGTGTAGTGTAGTGGCACACGGCGGCCACGACTTACAAAATACGCGTTCTTGAATCTACATAAGCACGACGAAGTCTGTACACGCGTCAATGTGTGCGTAAGATAGGAAATACAAAAATGTTACAAAAAAGTGCCGAGTACAAAGGCGGACTTATCCCTAAAGGGAGCTCTGCCAGTCAACCTTTGAGTGGTAGAGGAGAGCAATCAAAAAATTAGGATCGACAAATAGAGCAAAACATTTGAACAACACACACACACATTTGAAAAAATAGTTTTGTTTGAAAATAAATATAACATTCAAAAATGCGTGTGTGCAGAATGGAGCACAAACTGACGAACTCGCTGGACCTGTTGATCGGGCCCGACTCCCGCGCAGACATCGACTCGGAGTACAGCGACACACTCAACAACTCAAAGAACCGAGGCTTCTTGAAAGGTAACCGCTAAAACCTGGCTAAATGCTTCATCGTCACGTCAGCCATAGGACACCCCATTGTTGGACATAGGCCTCCTCTATAGACTTCCAATGCTTCGGTTGGCAGCAACCTGCATCCATGATCCCGTGGCTTTAACCAGATCCTCCGTCCATCTCGTTGGCGGAGGTCCTACGCTGCACTGGCCGATTCGCGGTCTCCATTCGAGAACTTTTCCGCCCCAACGGCCATCTGCTGTCCTTGCTATATGGCCTGTCCATTGCCACTTCAACGAGCTTATTTAAATTGAGTTGTAATGTAGCAATACACAGATTTTTACTTTCAAATTGTATTTTCGAGTGAAGTGATTTTAAAAATTGTTTCCCTGTACGGTCGATGCCTTTTGTCAATTTCGCACAAAAGTTCGAACATGAAGTGACAACGACAAGTTGACTTCGACTGTGCCCGGATTGTAAAGGCGCGGCCACATGCATATCGCTCGACGTTCGTTTCCAGCGTCAAATCTGGTCACGTGACATATAACGATAAAGCTGAAAAAGTTGAGCTTTATCGCTGGAAAAAAAACACGTATTTCGGCAAAAACACTGTTATTTTTTTCATTCACACCGATTTCTTTTATTTGTACCACCTGTCAAAATCACATTCGAAACGGGGTCACGTGACCAGATTTACCGCTGCAAACGAGCGACGAGTGACTGCATGTGGCCACACCTTAATGTGGCCGTGTCGCAGGTTTCAGCGTGTACCCCCCGCCGAGTACGCCGCCGGAACCGGCGCCGCCCGATCACCGGATACACGCCGATTTGTCCCGTAAGTGTTCTTTACCAGTTTACCATTTATATGCCCACTCCAAAAACTACTTCGATCGATAGGGATCGATGGGGTTTGAAAGGGTGCGCCAAATTTAGCATAATTTTCGCAAGTCATGCTGTAATGTTTGTCCGAATTATTGTTGGTCATCATAATTTTTTCCCACCGAAACCGTAAATTTTTCTGATATTTTGAAATGATCATTCTATAGAAAACAGTTGGTTAGGTTAGGTTTGTTTTATAACAATTTTGAACAATTATTGGATTCTGAGAAAAAATATGCGAGCTGATATGGCTCAGTCTATGGTATACCTACCTGATCGGAAAATGCCCTTAAGATTGCCATGAATGTATGAGTAGGTCCTCGGTATTGACGGGGTCGCTTTTACTAAAAAAAAAGATGCATATTAATAACTGATCTGATCGTCGACTTCTGTCTAATACAAAATGTAGGGTTAAGATTGAGAAGGAAAGTGAAGGTGACAGACAAGTTTATACAATTACTCGTACAATGGAACGTTTACTGTTTAATTTGTTTGTTAAATTAGAAATAAAAAGATTGTATGTAAATCGCAGCCGACCTCAACTGTTCCGAGGATTCGCTCAGCACCCACGAGTCAGGTGATTGCATGCGTTATTACATATAGTTGAAGGTTCAATTTTGTGTGTAGATACACCGTAATATAGGACATTGTTACGTTAATTGTACCTTTTTTGTTTTTATGCATGGAAAGTAAAGTAGATTAGATTTTTGTTCTTTTTTATTGTAGTTTTTTTTTTGTCAGGACGTATTAAACGGTTGTTTCAACATAGTGCTTTTTTCGTTTTTTAAATGTATATTTAACTGTAACTACAATTACATAGTGTGCCTTATTTATTTTGAAAAAATTCAATTCAACCTATTATTAGTAGATGCCCTGTACCGTTATCTAGTACAGTACCCGGCCATATAGATTGCATTTCGGTCTTTGGAAAGAGACTCTGCTAATTTCGGCTTCGTAGAGCGTTGTCACCCACTACTTATGTGACGTTTGTCAGTCGTTGTACACAGGTGCAATAGAGTACGGATTCATTTAGATGAAAATATATGATAAAGAGTTGTTGAAACCCCCCAATACTTTAAATTGTACGATGGCATCTTTAGGAAAAAGAGGGAACTATCCTTTTTCTAGTAGTTGCAACATTGCAACATTGTTGTTAACATGTCATTAATTTGACGTAAACTAATTAAGTCCATAAAGGTGCAGTATTTATTTGATATAAAACGTCACTTAATAAATACGATGATTGATGGACAGTGGCCAGTATTCGGAATCGTCGTGAATAGCCAGTTGTCTTTTTCCGAAGACCGATGTGCAATCATTATCCCCGGGTATTGTATTAACTCGTTTTATATTATTTGGGCTTACGATCGTTAATCGGAGTCAATAAGTTTTTAAAAGAGAACCTTAAAATAATTACATCAAAGAAACTAAAAAAAATATGTCGCGTCTGACCTAAATTTGAACTTTAGACCTCCATTTTTCAAGTCCATTACTTACATTATACCACCACGCTGATGGATAGCTCTATCGAAATTAGTTATCGATCATATTGCGAGTGAAATTAACACTAACTCAAAAACACTATATATAGGATAGGATAGCTATGAGTAGATCGATTTTTTATTCCTGAAAGCCCTCAATCGAAATGTTTTTTGTCAGTTTACGAGATCCCCATTATAAATAAGTAAAGAACTATGAATTCGTTTTTGTTAGTCTCCGAGATCACCGATATAAATAAATAAATGCACAAGAATTGCTCTATTTTAAATATGTTATTTGTTCCCGTTTTAAGATATCGTTATATTGATCAGATGGCGGCGGCGTGTGGCAGCCAGCGAGCTACGGGCACCGCGCGTTCACGACGGGCCGCGCGCGGCCGCACCCGCCGCCGCCGCGGCAGAGGCACTCGCAGACGCTCAAGGTAAACGCCACGCCGATGTTGACGCCGCTTCCACAGTAGCCCTATCTCACCGGGACACCATGGATACGTTCCAATTAACGCGCGCAACATGAATGTGGAATGTCTGCAAAAATTTAGAAACGCTTGGAACTTTTTATATCAATAGGAATAACCTTTCTAATTGAAAAAAAAGATATCAGGTTTTTAAGTAGCATCAATTAATTTTAAATGAAAGAGTTTTCTATACCGCCAAATTACGACAGTCCGGTCGGTTACGAGTTGTTCCATAGTGCAGAATAAAAAACATTAAAAAAGAATGTATGTGTCCTTGACTCGATATTATTATTATTTTGGTACATTTGACATTACTCTTGACATTGTTTATTGATTCAGAATTGTTATTATTTTTATTAGATTAAATATTGATTAGTGATTATTATTTCTTATGTTATATGATGTTATTATATGATATTATTTGGGTATTTTATAATTCGGGAATATAATTGAATGAATTATTGTTAATTTATTAATGTAAAACAAATAGACTATTGCACGTCTCTCCGAGACAGGACATGATGTACTGTTAACTAAACATATACTGATTTAACATCTATGTAATAACTCATGACCTTGCAATAAACATTTAGAATTTTGAAATTTTGTTTTTTTTTTAAATATTTTTGACATGGAACTCTTTCATTTTTTTAATTAATTGATGCCACTTAAAAATCTGATATTTTTTTCTGTTAATTAGAAAGGTTATACCTACCGATAAAAAAAGTTTCAAGCGTTTCTAAAATTTTCATCCATTCCCCATTCCTGTGAATGTATGGTTGCATTATTGACAAAACGAATAAGAGATAATGACTCAAGTTCTGATAATATCGCTCTTATCTATCATCTTTTTCGAATTCCCCCCTCGTTTTGGTGAAAGCCCGCTCTGACCCAATATTGTGTGGGCAAAGTAGGCGCGACGCGGTCGTAAGCAGTGGCGTCATCTATGCATTGGCGTGCATTGTGTCAATTCCAGGGTAGGCAATTGCTAGTTTTTTCCTGTAGCAGTGCGCCAACCCCCTACAAGCACATGCTTGCCACATAATCTATGACGTCGAGCGATCGTTCGCGACGATCACGGGCCTTAGGTGGAACGATAAAGTTGGTATTATAATCGATTCGTTGCGGGCTTTTAGTGCAACGTACCACATGGCGGCGCAACCAGTCGCCGCCATCAACAAAATGTGTATACAGCTCTATGGAGGATATCTTACCTGATGTCCACTTGGTTGCACCACAGAATGATTACAAATATGTGTAAAATTATTGTATTTGTGTTGCAGCAACCTGGGAAATTGGACTTGAACAACTATGCGATGGTGAGCGACGCACTACAGCAGATCACCATCGGACCACCCCATCCAAGGGAAAGAAAGGTATAGAATATAATCAAGCCAGATCCATCTCGTCCGGTATCCCGAAAATGTCTGTAATAACCTTCTTTTTGGCTTTGCCGTAGTCGAGAGATACCTAATTAATTAAAGATGAGAATAGGTTTGTTTTTACTTAATAATAATGTGCCAAAATCACGCAATGTTTTTAATACAAGGTATTTTGAGTTTATAAATATGTAATCAGTAATATTTCAGTAGATGATTGGATTTGACTGGGTTTGGATTTAGTTTGACTGAACAGTTCTGCAATTATTTTTCAGTATTTTTAACTAACTCTCACGTTAATCGCTCCATTCAAACGAGGCTTTACTGTCTTAATTGTTGTACAGTCGCAGCGGTCGGGATGGTCGCACTCGAGCGGGCAGGCCGGCCACCACCACCCCTCAGGAGTCAGCTCGGAGACGGAACTAGACGCGCAGTATGCTCAGGTATGTCCTAAAATGATGCGGCTGTATTTGGCTGAATAACAGAAATATTACCTTAACATTTTGGGCTAGTGTTTACAGGATCACCAGATGTTATAACTTTTAACAAAAAAAAAAAAAAGAAATTTGGATAATTTAGTGGTTATAGAACCTGACCACAAAGCTTGAGGTTCCGGGTTCGATCCCCGGTCGAGGCAGATATTTGTATGAAAAATACGAATGTTCTAGAGTCTAGGATGTATTTGTCTTGGATGTATTTAAGTATGTCTATTTAAAGTACATGAACTAATGCTTTGCTTCCATTGGGACTAGGTCAATTGGTGTCAATTGTCCAGTGATATTTATTTAGCCATTACGACTGATAAGATTGTTCATTGCCTTAATTTTTTTAGTGATAGTAAATTTTGGTATTATTGTTTCAGATAAAAGAAACGAATGAATACATGGAAGCGCCATCTATGATGAGACTAAGGAGGCACAGAAGGCACGAGAAGACGCCGCTACATCAGCCATGTATGTTATCATTTATTTTGAGACGTCTTAGACGCGGCCAATTTAGTTCTTTGACAGAGAGTTTTGAAAATCGAACTTGGAATCGATTTGATCCTATCTCTCGCTTTTATCGTGTGCGTTGAAGTGAAAGTAATAGATCAAAGTCAAGTTCGAATTTTGCTATGATTGCAATTATTATGTTTCTGTGTCACAAACCGCCTTATCCCCCCCTCCATAAATGTGTGACGTAGTTTACGTAAGACCCCTAATTAATAATTGACAAAAAATGACAAAAATTCTGCTTACGTAATACTTGAATGACCCCCAAAGGAGTGAGTCAGTTTTCAGCAGCACAGTTTTTTCTGCAGCTTTCTCTGAGACGGACAGTTCGGGGTCGAGCGAGGCGTCGGGCGGCGCCGCGCGCCTGCACGCGCGCCGGCGGCACAACGCGCACCACGCGCCCAAACACTACAAGAAACGGTCAGACACACACACACACACACACACACACACACACACGTCCACCGCACTACACTTAGGGCTACGTCTCGTCGTCTACATGGTGTCCCGTTGAGATATAGCACTAAGGTTCAATTCGCACGAGAGCTAAGACGTTGCTTTAAAATAGCGGTGGCGCTATTTTAAGTCAGTTTCGACTTGCCGTCCACCGCTCATTGTCAAAAATCCATCTGTGCTCGATAAAAAGTATGAAGTCGGTTTACCCGACTTCAAAACTGTAACTAAAAACTTTTTCAAACTTTTTGTCAGAACGTATTCAATGGTTGTTTCATAGTGCTTTTTTTCGTTTTTTAAATGTATATTTAAGTGTGACTACAATTACATAGTGTGCCTTATTTATTTAGAAAAATTTTCAATTTAACCTATTATTATTAGATACCCTGTACCTTTATCTAGTACAGTACCCGGCCATAAAGATTGCACTTCGGTCTTTGGAAAGAGACTCGGCTAATTTCGGCTTCGTACAGCGTTGTCATCCACTACTTATGTGACGTTTGTCAGTCGTTGTACAGGTGCAATAGAGTACGGATTCATTTAGATGAAAATATATGATAAAGAGTTGTTGAACACTATTACCTATAGGCTACGTGCACAACAGCAACGCCACCTAGATGACAATCCAACCATCAGAACTGCACGTTCAATTTCCATGCTTATGGTTGGTTTGGTGTTTTTTTTTATGTCAATAAATGTTGTGAGTTTGAGTTTGATTGAGTTTAGTTATGTTTGATGAACAGGTCACTGGGTAACCTGGTGGCGGTTCAGAGTCCACGCGTCCCCAAACTGGGCATGTTCGTGGGCCCGCCGGAGCTACCTACTGGCTACCGCGCCAGGCCCGTCGAGGACAAAGGTACTATCCTTTTACAATACAAATAGAACACCTAAGTGCAAAAAGCCGTAATAGTTAATCATCCTATTTTTTTTTTTCATATTTATTGTTAGTAAAGTAGCAGTAATAAATACCTAATTTAGAGGATTTTTAAATACAAAAATTGGTTGTATTTATCACAATAATTATGCTGTCAATTTAGTATTATATTGCATACATTGAATGGTTTTATGCTTGTGTCAATTTCCAGTTCAAAAATTATCGTTTTGTATGCGGAATGCAATGTTAATCTTTCAATTACAACAATCAAACCCGGAAGAAACAAAGCGGTCTTTATGACAAACAAATCCTATGGTTATAGTCATAATGGTTCTATTGTTAGATGTCTGGTCACTTTGGAAAATTTCATAAAGCTACAGACACGTGGACTGCTAAGTCTGTACAGTTTGCTGTGACCTATCTCACCAACGGATAGAAAAAAAGTCGAAATGGCATGTCAAGGAGATTCGCTGATCATATATGAGTTCAATTTAAGCATAGATACGTCAATTTCGTCGTTTTATTTGAATTCGAGTAGCATCCGGTAGTTTTGTACCCATGTAGAATCTAAATGCTTTTGCATACATTTTATTTTACAATATTTCTAAGACTGTCGCGGGTGATAACAATTTTTTTTTATAAACAGAACCAGTGACTCATGGCATTTCTTCTTGTTTTTTTTTCTATTCTGTTATTAAAAGTGCTACTCGCTGATTCAGTAGCAGCTTGTTATTCCTATATCGCTACTACGGTTACACGCGACAGACACAGTGCAGAATCATACCGAAAAGGACGTTTTGAGCCAGATTAACTGGAAAGGAAAAGGTAGTTTTTCATATAGGTTTTTCTTTATTCTTTGCAGTAGCGAGCGAGTCGAGCGAAGGCAGTTCGGACGGTGAGACGCGGCGGCCGCGACCGCTGCCGCCGCCGCCACACCACGAACCTGCAATCAAGGTAATCTAAGATCATCTAAATAGATAGGGGTACACAGCTAGAAAATGCTTGGTTCGAATCGATCTAAAGTCCTGAACGATGTAGTGGAGATTTTTGGCGAAGACCTCCGTCCAGTAGTGGTAGCCGTTTGACTCATCAGATTTGGGAAAACTCAGAGATACTTGCCCGGGTTTGAATTTTCAGGACAAATTTATAAATAAATAAAAAGTATATTGCATTATGTGCTTTATGTTCATAATAAAGAGATCCACTCCTGAAACTATTTACGATCTTAGTTAAGATGACTTAGTTGAGGTGAAGATGATGCCAATATGTGAACACGACTTAATACGAACTCCTTATCTGTACCTATGACGTTTCTGCTGTTGACTGTACACAGTTAACGAGCCAGGGATTAGTCCCTGACTTTTAAGGTTGACTATTAGATTAAATGAGTCATTGTATTAGTCGGAAGACAGAGTTTGATCATTCAAGACTTGCTTTTAATAAGCTGTCGGAAATGTGCGTACTATGTGGTATTTATTTGAAGTTGGTTGACGCTGCTATAATAAGTTTGAATCCCTTTGTGAATATGGTAAGGTATGACTATTTATTTAAATACTAGCTGTTGCCCGCGACTCTGTCTGCGTAGTATTCGTTTATCGCTATCCCGCGGGAACTATGCAATGTTTCGGTTTCGGGACTCCAAACTATCTGTATACCGAATTTCATCAAAATCGGTTCTGCACTTAAGACGTGAAAAGGTAAAACAAACAGACTCACAAACTTTCGCATGTGGAATCATTATGGTCTTGATAATAAGGGTAATATGGTGTTAACTAACTACTAAACATACAACTAATGAAGTGTAACGAAGTCAGTGTCAAATACTAGTCAAAGCCTTGTAAAATACGGCTATTCTAAAGCGTTTTCACACTATTCGATTTCGCTATCGGTAACGCATGTAAAGTGTTTGAAAGATAATAACCTAATCAACAAAAAGTTGGAAAACCCCCGACTTGGTCACTTCAAAGTTCAATATCTCAAAAACAGCTTAACCGATTTTGATGAAACATGTCTAAGAACCATCGCTAGCAACCTGATCTCAAATTAAAAAAAAACCGCATTCAAATCGGTCCACCCGTTTAAGAGCTATGGTGCTGTAGCGACACAGTTGTATAGCTACCCATATAGCGATATCTTTATATGTTAGCTATACCGACGGGCTCGCCAGTAGTCTCTCGCCCATAGGACTGTGTACTCGTCCTTTTGAGAATAAATAATAGTTAACAGTATTCTTGGTTTGTACTCAGTGACTCTCCCCAAATTGATATGACTCAATGAACACTAAAGTGCCATAGACAGACACACATAGCAGTCAATCTTATAACACCCCTCTTTTTGCGTCGGGGATTAAAAAAGATGTCCGATCCGTTATCGGATATCTCCGTTAAAGACAGGTGCATAATTCATGTGATAATGTGAGAGGGTAGTAGTACTTTCTATTGCCGACTGCGAACTCCGGATTCCAGCAGTGAGGTGTGCAAGGCCAAAACGATGGTTTTCCCATGCCTGGATGGTTTAGTGTGACGACACTACTTTCCCAAGCAAGTCGTAATGAAGGTTCACTACTAATCCTCAACCGACGGCCGCGACCACTCTGTCGACAGTGCACTGATGTACAGTCAAGTCAGTCAACATCATAATGTTACATTAAATCAAGATTTGATGCAAGTAGACATTATTGTAATTTTAATTTTTCTCGCCTGAAACACAGGATTATCCTAGTTCAGGCATCATGTGTTACTTTAAGTCTACATAAATAAGTGATCACTTTTCTACCTTGTCACTTTCAGTCGGTACATAATTTCGTATGGCTTTTCAGACATGACGTGACGTTAAAATGACAAGCTACAAAAGTTGACTGAAGACCAATGTTGTAATGGGGAATGGATGAAAATTTTAGAAACGCTTGTAACTTTTTTATCGATAGGAATAACCTTTCTAATTAACAGAAAAAAATATCAGATTTTTAAGTGGCATTAATTCATTAAAAAAAATTAAAGAGTTTTCTTTACCGCCAAATTACGACAGTCCGGTCGGTTACGGGTTGTTCCATAGTGCAGAATAAAAAACATTAAAAAATAATTTATGTGTCTTTGACTCGATCGTTTTGACAGGTGATACTCTTTACCGGCTCGGATAATACCTACATGGAAATACCGATCCTGTTTTTCATCTACACACCCATTGAAGCTCATGTCAGTTTCTATGGACGTGTACATGAAAAACAGGGTCGGTATTTCCATATCAGTATTATACACGTCTTTTTTTTTATTCTGGAGTATGGAACAACCCGTAACCGACCGGACTGTCGTAATTTGGCGGTAAAGGAAACTCTTTCATTTTTTTAAATTAATTGATGCTACTTAAAAATTTGTTAATTTTTTTCTGTTAATTAGAAAGGTTATTCCTATTGATATAGAAAGTTTCAAGCGATTTAAATTTTTCAGACGTTCCCCATTGCTTGCCCATAGCTTTGGTAGACGAAAGCGCGTGTTACCTGCTCTCACAATCACTTAGTTTTAATTTATTTTGGTAATTTCGTACAGATGTTAGCGGGCGAATACCCCTCGTCAGCGCAGGATAATTCGTCTTCCAGCACGGCAGATACGCGGCGTCGGCACCACCCTTTCAGCAAGCACGACCGCAGGCACAAGGTATGTTCAATTTCGTGGTCTACCGTCAACATCTTGATTATCACCAGGTCCCTAAGGGTCGCCTAAGGCTCCTTCTTCTATACACATGAAATCGACTTTGGCCGACCAAATAACGCTTTATATCCACGGGAAAAGAGCAAAAGACGTTTTCCCGAATTCCTATAAAGCACGTGTCACGAATTTGACAGTTGATTGGAAAATTGCTATACTCGTATGTATAGAGGTCAGACGGCAATGCGATAATAAAGAACCTACCATCTGGGAATAAAAAATTAACAAACATTAATGAAAAAAAAAAATGTTTCCAGGATTTTTCAAAGAGCAAAGATTCAAAGAAGAACTCTCAACTAGCTAGCACGGCGTCGGCAGCGAATTGGGGGCCGCAGGTGAGTCTGGGAGGCTACTCTCAAATTTATGTTCGTATTCTACCGTCCCTCCTACTCTTTTATTAAATGCTATTTGCGTGAGCGGGCCGGCACTATACAAAGTTCGAAATTGGAATGTTATGGTAAGAAATCTGCCGTCCGTTCGTGCAGTGGCCGGTTTTAGAATAGGACGGACACATCTCTTCCCGTGGGTGTCATAAAAGGTGACTAAGGAACATTTGATATAATTTTAAAGGATAGTAGCTTCACTAAACTTTTTTATAAAATAAACTTAAATTAACCTAACCCAAAGTACATAAAATCGAATTGATAACAATGGTTTTTAAGATCAATTGCATTATATGAAATGAAAATTATATCAATCGCCAACTACAAACTCCGGACTCCAGCACTGCGGTGTAGAAGGCAAAGGGAAAACAAAACACTATTGTCCTAAGAAGTCGTCATGAAGGTTCACCACTGATCCTCATCCGACGGCCACGACCACATTGTCAAGAGTGTAGAGACTTAAAAGAAGATATCAATCAAATCGGTCCACATCCACACTGGGTGCTGGATAAAGGCCTCTTCATTTTCACGCCACTTTACCCAGTCCTGTGCCAGTCTCATCCACAGTTTACCAACCGACTGCCAGATTACTTCGACCCAATCCTGCCCGCCACTCCGTAACTGCTAAGGTGTTAAAATTGACAAAGGTAGTAGGCGAAATAGCGAGACTGGGTTGGCCGTGTCTGCTGTTCAGTGGACGCCCCGAGATATCGGCTTCCATCTGACCGTTGTTTGTTTGTCAGGGCCCCCACGGCGTGCCGTTGTTCGTGGAGAAGTGCATCCAGTTCATCGAGCGGGAAGGGCTCGCGTCCGAGGGGCTGTACCGTGTGCCCGGGAACCGCGCGCACGTCGACATGCTCTTCAGCAAGTTCCATGAAGGTACGCCACTATCAACTCTTGGGAAGACTGCTGTCGATTCAGAAACCAAGATTCCATAATAGGGTATATAACTGCAATGTTCTGCCGTCAGAATATAGCATAAGACCGTAAACAGTTTTTTTGAATGTCTTAAATGACTTTTAGATGTGTATAGAGTGCGGTAATATCATATTATTTCAATTACATTTTTGGAAATATAGCTCTACCGTTACTATTGATCTAAATATCATGTTATTTCGTTACCTATAAGTTATAAATATGTCATCCGTCATGGCGACAAACGATACACTGACTGACGTTGCCATAGAGGTTTGTTTACGGTTTGTGCTAGTGTCGCCCCCTGCGCAGAGCTTTGCGTAATATTCCCTATACATTTATTGAGTTGAAAACGACCCCTGCTTAGGGTCCTGGTTCGTTCAACATGTCTCCATTGCTATTCAGCGCGGCAATGCTGCTGGTGTAATGGGGACCTTTGGGTCGGGCAGGACACTGGGCATGGATCGATGCTAAAATTTGGATAAAAAAAACCTTTTTGGGTTATAAAATAATGTTTGCATGCCAATGTATTTGTATATAAACTATTTCATTTCAATTGAACTTGTTTGACGTTTCCAGATCCCAACGTGGACATGGACTCGCTGGATATCCCGGTGAACGCTGTGGCGACGGCGCTCAAGGATTTCTTCTCGAAGAAACTTCCGCCGCTGCTCGACGAGGCTAGTATGGAGCAACTCGAAGATATTGCGGGTGGGTATTGCTAACCCTTAAATCAGAGACGATTTATCGCTCATATTTCAAAAAATCATATGTTTACTTTCAAAATAGCCTTGGTTACGTATACGCATAACCAAGGAGCGGAATTTTTCATAGCAAAAATCAAACGTCAAAGGAATTGAACAAAAGTTTTATCGACTATCGATACATTTTTCAGCAATTAATAAAACAGAAAATAGTAGGTAGTTAGGTACTTTTAAAATAGCACTTTTGAAGTTAATTACAATTAAAATAATGAAACCTTAAACGGAAATGCAACGAAACTAAAATCTAAACTTCATTCAAAATAACAATCGAAATCTATTTCTGTACTTATCGCATTTTCTTAATCTTCTCTGGAGTACGTACTGATTACCATCAGATACCTTCATAGTAAGGGATGTTTCTTTACCCATTCGTTAATGGTTTTTCTTTTAGGATCAACCATTTTAATAACACGGGAATGACGTAGAAAAACCCAAGGGACGTAAATGTCATATGCGACGTTGACGGGATTTATTTGATATGGAGATGCAAATCGTTCATCAAAGAGGTCCAATGTTACAGAATAATGTTAAAAGGCGATAACAAGCGAAGAGTCGTTTCGATAACATCGATTACTGGTATAGTCGATAAAACTTATGTTCAATCCCTTTGACGTTTGATTTTTGCTATGAGAAATTCCGCTCTTTGCGCATAACAGTTTATTGAATTAGGCGTTACTTTGCGGAGGCCCATATCAATGAACTGCAACAATTATTTTGCCCACACGCGACCTTATGATACCTACGTTTATGCAAGAAATGTGTGTTCATGCAGTTCCTCTACCTCCACACTGTAAGAGTACACACAAACATCTAACGTCTGATAGCATGAAAATGAGCTCTGGTTGAGTTTATAACGCGTCAGTGTAGTGTGGTGGTGATAGATGGGTTAGTGTGATTTGTGTGTATTTTGACAGTGTGGAGGTGGAAGCGTTGCTAAACACACATATCTTGCATAAAAGTAGCTATCATAAGGTCACGGGTGAACAAAGTAATTTTTTCAGTTCATTGATATGAGTAACAACCTAACAAAATTTTGTTTCTAAAATTAGCAGTTGAGATTTGTATTGTATTGTAAAACTCTTTATTTTACATAAAAACACATGAAATTAACAGATAACAAGGTAATAAATAAGATGTACCATGGCGAACATATTCCTTAAAGGGATCTCTTCCAGTTAACCTTTGAACGATTGACAGGATATCAGAAACAAGAGTAGGCACTACGACTACCATGAAAAGATAAAAGAACAGAAATCGATTTCGATGTTTTACTGCGTGCTTTCCAAGCCCGTGGTAATACTGGAAAACGGTGTACATCGTTGGAATGTTTGTAGCGATGCGTGGCTGCATCGCGGGCGGCGTGGAGCTGAAGGACCGCAGCTGGCGGCTGCTCGCGCTTCGCTCCCTCCTCAACAACAGTCTCACCTGCGTCGCGCGCGCCACGCTCGACTACCTGCTCGACCATTTCGCCAGGTACGTTAAGCTGCACCATACTACAATTAGCTCTCTTATTCTGAGAGGAGGCATGTGCCCAGCAGTAGGACGTATATAGGCTGGGATGATGATGATGATGATGATACTAAAATTACGCTACACTATGAGTGAATTTCATCAAGTTATTTAGTAATTTTCTCAAAAAGTCAAAGTTAAAATGGTAAATTCGTTGTTAACTAACATATCAGTGGATTGTTGACGGTCAATCCAAAAATAAGTATTGCTGAAGAGCTGAGCGCATACAAATAATTGAAATTGTTGTGTTTGTAGTCGTTGTCCACTTATCAACTTTAAAAAAAATTAAAAACACCAATATACATATAACCTAACGAACAAAAAGTTGGAAAACCCCCGACTTTGTCTCTTCAAAGTTCAATATCTCAAAAACGGCTAAACCGATTTTGATGAAACATGTCTAAGAACCATCGCTAGAAAACCTGATTTCAAATTAAAAAAAAACCGCATTCAAATCGGTTCACCCGTTTAAGAGCTACGATGCCACTTACAGACACACAGATAAACATAGCGGTCAAATTTATAACACCTCTCTTTTTGCGTCGGGGGTTGAAAATAAGCACGGACTTTAGTTAGTATGACTACGTTTTTATTTGTGCCTGAAATAGCTTCCGGTATTTTGGCTTGAAAAATACTCTCTTCAAACGTCATTAACAGCAATTTAATGACGTTTGAAGAGAGTTATTTAATATTAAAATACCCAACTGTCTTAAAAAAAACAAGTTTAATGGTCTAGACCTCAGTTAGTGCTTAAAGTTCAGCTTTAAGTTATGATTGGTCCCGTATCAGCCGGAAAGTTGTCGTATAAAAAGTAAAACAGCACCCGATGTACAGTCGAGTTCATAAACTTGTGAGCAAAAACTTGATCAAAAATATCTGAACACGCTTCTACGCCGTCAACAATAGAGAGAGATATTTTTGATCAAATTTTTGCTCACAAGTTTAAGAACTCGACTGTACATTTTTTTTAAATTAATTCGACTGGATGGCAAACGAGCAAGTGGGTCTTCTGATGGTAAGAGATCACCACCGCCCATAGACATACCCTATCTATTGTTGTGCAGGGTGGCAGATAACTCGAAGCTAAACTCAATGGACAGCAAGAACCTAGCCATATGCTGGTGGCCGACGCTGCTGCCCGTCCAGTTCTCAGACATGGGCCGGTTCGAGATGACGCGGCCGTATCTAGAGGACATCGTGCAGACCATGATCGATCAGCACCCCTTCCTGTTCCGCGGGCAGGAGGCCTTTGTTATGGTGTGAGCCCCGCCTGTGAGTATCGAGCCTGTATCTCTCATCATGTTAGTATCTCCAAATACTCCTTCTATCTCCTGGTTTCACAAGAACATCAGGGTCGCAATGCTGGGCACAGGCCACTCAGAATGAGTTCTTGGACCGTAGTTCCCACGCGGGCCCTGTGCGGATTGGGAACTTCATACGGGTCCATATCGGCTCGCATATTTGTTGAAAGTCAAAATTCAAATTCAAATCATTTATTTAGTAAATAGGCCGCAATGGGCACTTTAGTTAGTCAGAATGTATTCACTAACGAAATTTTTGACAAACAGTACATTAGGAGTTGCTAAAATTAAGCGACTAGATATGCAGTGCACTGACTTCACGCACACCATTGAATTGCTTCGCAGGTTGTGCAGGTTCTCTCACGATGTTTTCCTTCACCGTAAAACTCGTGGTAAATTTCAAATGTAATTTCGCCCATGAATATCGAAAAACGCAGCGTTGGTAGGGAGGCCTTAGGTCAAACCCAAATTCTGAGTTCTCTTCTCAGACCTGTGGACAAAAATGTCGCTCTCACATCGGTCTAGAACGCCAAAAGACGTGCACAGGCAACACGCCAAATGAATTTTAAAACACTGAGAATAAAACGTTATCTAACCCTATTGTCTCTTATATAGGAGCCCACGATGCATGTCGCATTCGTGTTGGACGACGTGTGAGACGTCGGTTGTAACCGAAACCCGGGACGCTGGTCCAGTGAGCCGTTCTATTAGCACGTAAGTTTGGCTGTCTATGTAACGCTACGCCATACTAGCCTAGCTGTTACTCAAGGATCCCGCAAGTATGAGCAACATTTAAAAATGCTCATTGCTCATTTTTATTCGAAAGAAGCGAGCTAAGCCCAAGCCTCTGGCGTATTGTTCCTTTTGCATCGGTTAGGTATAAGTCTGGATAAATGTTGAATGTAAGAGAGACTATACATCAGAATAGAAACGCCGTGTAGCCTTTTGTTTTCAAAGTCTGTCGATATTTCATTGTTTTTTTTTAAGCGAAAATGCCAGCATTTTCATATCATATGCTTTGAAATTACGATGGACTTGTTTTTGCACGACGATCACATTGTTTTGGATAAAATTGAATCAGTATTTTAAAAAAAACTTAGGTGTTATTCAAAATTATATCGCAATTTAATGTAAGGTTGAAATTCATGCACAAAAAAGTATTTAATGGCAAATTGAAATGTTTTTAAGCGTAAGTTAAATTTAATCAAGCAATGGCAACACCACGTAATGAGCACATTCCGTTCAGTCGAATAATATAAAGTAAGTAATTGTTAATTATAAATATTTTTAAATAGTGATATTCGCATAATCGTTGTTTTAAAATCGGTATCATAAGGTTCGATGTTAAATAAATGCTTGCGAGAGGTTAATGTTCTTTTTAAGCACTGATAGGGGACGTATTCCGTCCTATTTTTTGTTTCACACAGACATTAGACGCATATTGGTAGATACACACGCTAGTTAGACCTATTAGGTTACAAAAAAATCTTGCCCGTTTAATGATAAAGATATGGTTTAACTATATGAAAAAAAAATTGCTATAGAAGTATTTTTTTGGCAGCGCTGAAAGCACGACACAACGTGTTTAATATTCTAAACGCAAAGCTAAAGCTAAGGGTACGCTGCTGTAGAAACAAATACGGCTGATCGTATTAGTTGAAAGCCTCGCTTTGCTCTTTTGTGCAACGCAATACAAACATTCTTTATTGAACACCACAAAGCAGAATAACGAGTTTACAGTGAAGACAGGGTAGGTAATGCGTTAAGGTGCTTGCAATGCGTAAATGTGCCGCAGAAACCAACTGGGGGGCTACTACGAAATTCGAAAATCGAAGTTTTTATCGTACCGTCCCTCTCACTCTCGTATTATATAATATTAGCGTTAGCGGAACGGCAAGATACGAAGTTCGAATTTGCACTTTGTAGTATAGCGTCTGATGTGGTTAGGTTAGGTTAGCTCATGAAAGCTCATTCTAAAGCTGGCATTACACATTCGCCATTCCTTCTTCGTATTCCCTTTCAATGTCCCTCCCCGACCGTAGGTAAAATAGATACAAAATTAAAGCACGCGTTAAACATTCTATTCTCTGAGTCAAGGATAGATTTTGTACAGACATCGTTAATATCGGAGTAGTCTGGGCGGTTAAAAATATCTACACATACTTGCGCAATGAGGGTCTGTTGACAGGTGAAAAATCGCGAGGTCGCGAAAAGTCCATTTGAGAAAACGTGAATTCCATTTGACGTTACAGTCTTGCTTGCTATTGGCTCATTTAATTATTTAACCAATCATAAACGTGACGCAAATGTCAAAATTGTCAAACTGACTTCACGATATTAGTGCCAACCTGCCTGTCGCAGAAACCCTTATTCACAATACGGTCGTGTACAGATATTGTTAAGCGCCTAGTCGGCATTGAGGTTTATGATGGAGACTGCACCTTGTCGTTTTACAGTCGTACACATCGAACAAGACTGTCGAACGTGTTATAGTGACTGGGTAAAAAAAAATAACTTTGGGGGTATCTACCATAAGGGAAGCGGCATGGCAGCTTAGTAAGTAGAGTATTAATTTTGAGACTGATTTTAACGTTTTCATCACAAAAAAAAACTTAGTTTATTCACCACACGCGAATTATGTGCAGTCAAGGGCAAAGATATCGACACGGGCAAAGTTGCAAAAATATGTATACACGGCCTTAATGTTAAGCGCAGAGTCGCGTATACATATTTTTGCAAATTTGGCCGTGTCGATATCTTTGCCCTTGACTGTACGGTTAATATATTCATGATTGTATAGCTGATGGCCTATTTTGTATATTTAAGTGTTTATAATAGAGACTGACACTGAATGTGCTTCTGCCCTTATACCTTGGGCATCGCTATTTGATTGTTATCTCATATGAATGCGATGTCGATACTCAGGGACCCTATGTTTGTTTAATCCTATTCCATGTTGATTTTGCCAAACGATATTCTCAAAATGACTTTTGTAAAAACATTATTTTCAATTTTTTAATAGAATAATGCAATTGGATGGATTTGTGTTACAATTATGCAAGGAATAAAATCAATGTAACTATTTATAAGTATATTTAATATATTAGGTGTCTCCATTAAGCTATAGTTAAGGTGTATCTACGTAAGTTTTTATCGATATAATGTCATTATATCATCGTCCCGTTCGCACACTCGCTTTGGTCGTCCGCCAAGCGAGTGTGCGAGCGGGACAAAATATCATGTCCATTAGGGGAATGATGTAAGGGAATTTTTGATATTTTACTATGAATCGAAAAAGACATAGAGCCTACCTGTCTTCTTATTTATTTTTCTAGAAAATTTCGCTTTTTCCTAGATCTCACGACGCGGGAACTAAACGCTTTTAGTTTTACTCACAAAAGAAAACTTCCCCTAATGTTTTTTTTTATATTTCTAAAAATGCAATTTCTACGAATAAAGAAGGTAATTCGATGTAAATATTGTACATTCGTTCATTTTACGTGTTTTATTTTTCATAATTTATTTATTGAAGATATTTTTTTATGAGAAAGTTGAAAGTCATTATTTTTTGTTACTATATTTTTTTCTTTCAATTTGTTTCCGCAATCCGCACTGGGTGGAACTTGTGCCATTTTTTTGGGAACGCTAAGTAATTGCGATGATTCCTGGACGTCCTAACATTTGTTACGTTGCGTTCGTCCGTTTTGTGTAGGATCATAAATGTTCTAAGTAGAATCAATGTATGCTTGGCCGACTGAAACCTCATTGCCTGTTGAACAAACTGCCGTGGACGCTGAGGAACGTGGCAAAACTGTCTAGAAGAATTTAGAGGCTTCTAGAATCTTCTCGAATTTGATCAAGCTTGATACAGTAAAACATATCCGCTTATGCTTAAAATGTGCCGGTTTGCAGTAATAGTTAATAAAACAGTAAAAATGTTTTATTACCAAAGAAAGAGAGAACCGAGTACAGTCAAGGGCAAAGTTACAAAAATATGTATACACGACTCTATGCACTTAACATTAAGACCGTGTATACATATTTTTGCAACTTTGGCCGTGTCGATATCTTTGCCCTTGACTGTACAATAATTTGGCGACACCCACACTCGGCTGAACCTCTATCGTGTGAGTCGAAAGTTAATTAATGGGTATTTCTTTATTGTTGTCCCGTTTTTTCATTCTTCAAATGTGCAAATATACGCCTTTTAATAGCTTCCTTAATAAAACATTTGACGGCATTCGACGCGAGACGCGACTCGATATTAAAATTTAACAGTAATATTGCACTATTTTTTGTCATAAAATCAGCCGTACTTAAATCAGCGTGCACAGCGGTTTGTTAACATCGAGTACTATCGATATATTCGGTCCATGAATGTGATTAAAATTTGTTATCGTTGTGATCAGGACGCGAAATTGCCTTCTATTGTAAGAGTAATATAATCGTGAAGGAAGGAATTGGTCTCGTGTAGATTTAAATAGGCTAGGTGTGACTGGCTGTTTACAACAGGTCTTACATTTAGGGGCTGTTTCACCATCCATTAATTAGTGTTAATTGAAGGTTAAATGTGATGCCGTCTCTATTTGTTTTGTTCGAATAGACGGAGACGACGGCATCACATTTAACCGTCAATTAACACTAATCAATGGATGGTGAAACAGCCCCTTAATGTAGCTACGTATTAGATGATATGTCTTGGATGAGGATTATGCAAGTTTTATCCGAATTTGTTTCCCAGTGCCTGCTGCAGTCAGAATCTAGCGACGTCGGCTGGTTATTCCTTCAGAAGAACAAACTGTCTCAATCGTGGGCGTAGGGTGACGGCACCAATCATGGACATGTTAATCACAGTAGTACCTGGTAATGGACAACAATGATTCAATGCCTTATAGCTCACCATTTTTGAACTTTATTAGTTATAACATCAGTCATTAGTGTTATTAATTTAAAAAAAGTAGGGCCCGTTTCTTAAAATTCGGGTTACCGGAAAAAAATATTACCTATTGGTTCTTGTCGATGACTGGTGCCATCCCATCACCCTAGTATGCATCATGTAACAATAACATACAAAAGTAACCCGAAGACAAACAATGAGAAAGATAATTTACATTGGTTTTCTTCAAGTTGAGAGCGTTAGGGCCTGTTGTAAATATGCCAAGTCTTCGTCTTCCCTAATGTGTGCTAAGGGAACTAACACATTGTATTTATTTTGTGTCACGTTGTTGACAGGATTATTGTAAAATTAATTCAAACACGTTCTAATCGAAATGATTCTAAATAAACACTGTAATGGCAGCTCTATATATCAAAAATGTTGAAAATCGGCGAGCGGCGCGCCGTGTGCCAATGCGGGGGGCGCCACCGTCGTGAACGCGTTCACCTTTGAAAAAGATCTTCCGTATAGATCGAAACTAGTCGGACCGTTCCTGACTTATAACTGTGAGTTGAACCGTTTAATTTTGTAATTTTCCAAATATGTCTTAGGAAGCTTAAGTAATTTTATGATTCATTTAATTAAATCGTGTTTGAATGAAATATACTCAGATCGGTAATTCAGAATTGGAAATAAACCCTACGAAAAGGTGTGCTCATTCATGATTTACATCATTTTTTTCCAGAGAAATCTTAATAAATAGGGAAATAAGAAGTTAATAGTACATTTTATACAGGCGTATAAGCGACATGCTCTTAGGGGATAAAATTGTAGGCAGTTTTATTGCTTATTTGTTTAGATTTCTGTGATTATTTCTAATTCGAACTGATATTCGATTTGAGTTTAGAAACTGTCAGCAATGAGTTACAAAGTCAGTCAAATTCAAATTCATGTCAAAGAATCCACCAATGACAAAGCACCGCTGAGCGACGCTAAATAAATGATGTAATCCTATTGGTGGACATTTTCCGCGCACATCTCTCGTTAGGGCCAACGCTGGCTAACGCGGTTTGCACGAAGCGGTGGACGCCTATTCAAAAATAGTAAGATCAGCGCTAACTGCGCGCGTCGCGTGCATAGGATTGTAGCAGTGCACCCGCGCCAGCTAGCGTAGGCATCTTTGCATTTAATTTTTGAACTTGGCTCACTTTGCAATGCACTTTGTTTTGATGATGCTGATTGTACAGTAGTTGTTTGTGATAAGTTCGATGTAAATGGCGGTTCAGTCGGTACGGAAATTTTGCTATGTGCGTCTCGATTACTGTTAAACACAGTTCAAAGGAATGTGTCATATTTTATAATAAATAACCATCTATGTAATTATGGCGGGTTTTATTTTACCTACAAGAAAAGTGTTAGAAAGTGCCTATAGCTCAATCGCATCAGAATTGACAAACAATTTTCCTCAGTGGCTTTTGAATATATTGTTTCGTAGGCCACCAAAGAACCGTGTCGTACTGACAACGTTTTATATTCTTTTTTGCACACTATATATCATTACCAATAATTTTATACAGAGACGAAATGCAGGGTAGACAATAGGCAGTATTGGCGCTTTAAAGTGATCTCTTCCAGGCAACGATTTGGATACAGAAACTGATACAAATACGTCAAAGTAGGTGACATTTTATGTCATTCGATAAATATTCTTAGAGATAACTAAAATTATTTACTATACTAAAGATCTATCGTGGCTCCTTAATTAAATTGGCTGACTACATCACACCTAGTTCGGCAATTCTTGCTTAATAAAATTTGAGAGTTTTGTTCCAGTAAAAGTCAAGAAATAACTGTACAATAAATATTTTATTAATCATACAACAGATATGTCTATTTATAAGTGCACCATTTTTAACGCCATGTTTCTGACATTACAATACAATTCTCTGAATTTCACATTATAATTCTTTATTAAATAACTAATACTGTAACGTCAGGTATAAGATTATCTGCTTAACGTGTCGAAATCGACCTACGTGAATACAATTGTCGCGTTTTTATTCTTCAATTTCGGTGCGCTATAACGTATCTGCCTAAAGTTCATTGAAAAAGTGACACTATTTACCGGCCGGATAATGCCGACATGAAATACCGACCCGATTATATGTGTACATGCCAAAACAAACTTGTGTCAAACTGACATGAGTTTCTATGGGGGTGTCACGAAATATCGGGTCGGTATTGTTCGGGCCGGTATATAGTGTCACCGCATTGAAGCTCTTATTTATAACGTGGTGCTCAAAAATATTTACACGCTTTCTAACACCCTTTAGTGTGTGACAATAATAGACCTTTCTCATTAAACACTTATACCTGAAATCACTGATTTCAAATCAATAACGAACACAAACGAGAGTGCGGTCTGCAAGTCATCGGTTACACGGTAACGCTCCTGTCAGTTCAGTCTACAATTCTGGTTTTCTATCATTCGCAACGGATAGACGAATTTTATTTAAAGTTGGTGATAATCTTGATCATTCACTTGTAACCACAGGTATAAGCTCACAAAATATATAGGAGCGTATAGCTAGCATTCTAGCGAGCATTCAAGCGAAACGACAGTAAATTTGCTTCCAGCTTTTTGCCGAGCATCCGTCCGACATCTGTGTATGGACTGTATGTTTCTTAACTTAAAATTTGTTCACAGCGCGGATTTGTGAACCTTTCACTTAGTTTGTTGACGTCCGTGGGTGACACTCTTTCCCGGCCCGCATAACGCCGACCGGCTTTGTTTTTTGTGTACATGCCCACAGAAACTGACAGGACCTTCTATGGGCGTGTAGACGAAAAACGGTCGGTATTTCCATGTCGGTATTATCCGGGCCGGGAAAGAGTGTCACCCACGTCCGTGACAGGGGTTGTGTCAAAGTAATATTGATGATTAATGCGCTGTGCGTTTTGTTCCAAGCAGTCAGTCTAGTGCCGTAAGGTACCTACATAGATGTCAATGCATCTATCTAACTAGAATAATAAAAATGTTGACGAGCTTTTATTAGAGCGTTCTTTAGAATGATCATGTACAGATGAATATAGCATGTGAGGTATTCCATTGGCTGTCACGACTGGATGACTGTGGCGGTCTTGATGTTAAATACCAATCTAATTTTTATCAGTCCGTCAGTCCGAGAGGGTTATGCGAATACTCGTCATTTTCATGAAAATTTGCGTGCAACCGATGTCCAAGAGAATAATAGGTGCGTAATTGCTGCTGGTTATTAAACCCTCACACGCATCCAGCACCCCAGCAGCCGCACCAGGGTATGGAGCCGTCAGGGATGGGCGGCGCGGATAGCTTCCTGGACTTGTGCGTGCAGGCGGACGCGAGGGAGTTCATCGACGAGCAGACGCTGTTGGTGCGCTCATGCTCCGAGTGGGATGTCGTCATCTCCTGGAAAATGTAATAAGTTTCACTGGACAGGATAAAGAAGGTGATCTTCTGCCCTGAGGCCGTTTTGTAACACGCGTTTACTTTCGTGGTCGTATTCACCATCTCTTTCGGCGCTGTGTGAGTGTGACCAAGATAAGTGGTGAAAACGATAGTGATTCCAGGTGTATTAAACCTGCAAGAATCGTGCAAGCTGCTCGATTGACCACTACAAACTCGTTGGTTTTATGGCCTCGCAATGTAATGCAACTTGAACGATTTTTCTTGCAGGTCTAAACCGGGCTGAGTCCAAATAGACCAGCTGGTTTCACGATGGTAATCATCATCATCGTCATAGCAGATTTATGACGTCCACTGTTGAAAATAGACCTGTTGATCGTCAACGGTGGGACATACCTGTCTGCAGGGACCATAACACTCTTAGGTAAGTATAGCTACTGAAAGGTTTGTTGCTTTCGTTTTTCTTTTGCTAGATCATCTAAAACTAAAATCGGCGTACCTCCGTTTTGATTGTAGTTTTTGATGATTATTGCTGCTTTAGTCACCTCACAGAAATAAAGCATGTACCTACGCAATATACTAGTAATATTTAATTTACCTGATAGCTGTCCCGCTTGTACCGCGGGCCTGAACTTGATGACGACAAGGTATTCCGCGGCCGATGTCGCGTGCAATGCTTAGGTTTCGGCTCTATTTCCCTCTCCCTGTCTATCAATCTCTCATTGTCACTCTCTAATAACACAGGCGCCACTTTCTGCACCCCATTCTTAACTTCCTTTTTCTTCTCCTTTCTTTTTCTCTCCCTCTTTTTAAATGTCAAAGAGAATCTCTTCCGTTTCTTTGCTTTCGGTGAATCAGGTCTTTGCGGAACCGTGGACTTTTCTCGTTCAGATCTGCTGGTGTCGTCATCAGGAGGGGGCAATTGAGATTCTGAATCGGTCTTGAGAGTTATTTCTGTGCGCGTTGAGGAGTCCGGCTCTCCGGATTTGTATGCGACTTCTTTTTCCAGATTAGCTAGCTCCATTCGTCTTAATCTTTTCGGTAATTTGTTGACAGTAGCGTAAATTGGTTCCTCGTGGTCCCCGACTGGTGCTGATCGGGATCTGAAGAAGAAATCGAACTTCTTTGGCTTTACTGGTATTCGTCGTTCAACGAACACAACAGTGCTAGCGACCTCTGTTGTGGTTGTAGTTTGCTGCTCGTCTCCAGATTTCGGGCTCGGGCTGCTTGGAATGGGCGTGTTTCTCGGATAATCGTAGGTCAACTCTATATTCTTTTCTGTTACGTAATACTTAGGCTGGTCACCGTTTTGTGACGTCGTCGGTACTGGTTCCCGTTTCTGGCAGCAGCATTTTTGCGTGACTTTCCTGGTATTGCACATGAACACTGAGTTCTGCTGTATGAATGTTGTCTGCATATTAGGACAGTTTTGGACGTCTCCCAGTAGGTCTTCTACGTTTCCTCCTGTGTGGAAGCGTGGGGCCTGGTACGGAGCGAGTACGAATCCAGGTGGGGGTGGTGCGGTCACGTGGTAAGGTTGTGAGGTCACGCTTTGGAAGAATTGTGGTTGTGTTGGGTTGTCGTGAACGAGGACATCGACGGTTCGGTCTGGCCGATTGTCTCCCGTATTTGGTTGCGAGCCATTGTGTAGGGGCATTTGCGTCATAGGTTTGCTGGTTGGCTGGGTCGTAATGGGAATGTCTTCGGGCGGTTCGGTTTGGCAGTCGTCGCATGTGCACGGGGAGTCCACGCCGCTCTGGAAATTTTACAGACTTTGATTAATTTCTAAATAATGAAATCGTTTTAGTTGAAATTAGGCTTCTCTTTTACTCAAGACGTGCTAACGTGCAAACAGGGGTTGTTTCACACAAGGGAACGTTGCAAGCATAAAGCCAAATTGGCAAAACTCCGTCAGCATTTTTTAATTAGGATGAGACACGGTCGTTCTAAGTAACAACGTTTAGATGGCGTGCGGTTCGCGTCCATATGGTGTTTATAGGCGACGTCCACCTACCTATAACGCGGGGCAGAAATTTATCCTGTCTATTTTAATCATATCGTGTAGGTATTTATCGGATCTGTCTGTCATGCAATTTATTCCAGAAAATCCTTAGTTTGCGTAACACGTAAGTACGTAATTTGTCTATGTATAAAGCCTTTTATGGCACAAAACTTTATGGTTTGTGTTAAAAGTACCAAAATTTTTGGATTCCGAAAATTTATACCAAAATGTCATGCTGGGAACCGATTTTTTAAATTACTTACGTGGCTCGCAAATTCCACTTGCAAACATTAAATATCAGCCACAAAAAATAGACTGATTGAAAAATGGACTAGAGCTGTAATTTTCTACTACCTACCTACTCTACTCGCATTTCAAATTCAGCACATATTGTTACAATTTCCTTGTGTAATTGAGTGTTATTTCTAAAATCGATCCAACGGACCTTTTATAAACTTATCTTCATTTTCTCTTCATAACCCTAATAAATTAGACAACCGGCCAACATTTTTGAGCGATGACTCGTCACCGGCAGTTTTGTCACGGAGCTAATATTACGGGTTTACGAGGACGCACCAGATATTATTTACGAGTTTAACGAGTTACCAACCCGCCTCGAGGGTTACCATATCTCAGGATTTGTCCTGAGATCTTAGGATATTGAGATTCTCAGGAGTCCGGCCCGATTTTGGAAATCACGGAAAAAACTGGATTTTTAGAATTTTCAATAAAATAGGGTATTTTTTTTACATATTTTTATTAGAAATAAACAAAATAAAAAACAATCTTCTTTATGCATAATAGTGATTAATTAAAAATCAATTCTGTTCATGTTAATTGCACAAATAAAATCAACTAAGATCGCAATAATATCAATACTTATAATCATAATTGACTTTTTTTAAATTGCAAATTATCAGGCTTTTCCTCCGGACTTTGAAATTTTTCATCTGGTAACTCTAGTCTCGCGGGGTTTATTGGGATCTCATCACGTCCTGAATATATGTTGGGTAATCCAATTACTGTGACATGTAGGGTAAGACCCTTTGTACATTAATCCAGTAAAATTGTTCCGCTATTTATAGCGATACATTTAGCATCATCATCAGCCGGAAGACGTCCACTTTTTAGGGTTCCGGAGCCAACATGGCAAAAACGGAACCCTTATAGTTTCGCCATGTCTGTCTGTCTGTTTGTCTGTCCGTCCGCGGCTTTGCTCAGGGACTATCAATGCTAGAAAGCTGTAATTTTGCACGGATATATATGTAAACTATGCCGACAAAATGGCACAATAAAAATTTAAAAAAAAAATTTTTTTAGTTTACTTCCCATAGACGTAAAGTGGAGGTGAGTTTTTTTTATCCAACCCTATAGTGTGGGGTATCGTTGGATAGGTCTTTTAAAACTTAGGGGCATTAGGCGTTTGCTAAGACGTTCGATTCAGTGATTTGTTTGCGAATATTACTTTAAAGTGCAAATTTTATTAAAATCGAGCGTCCTCCCACCTCTAAAATCTAAACCATTGGGTGGAAAAATTTGAAAAAATTCATGATGGTAGTAAGTATATCAAACTTACAAGAAAAACTATAACGGCTAAGTTTGCTTGATAATTATTAGTATTTTAAGAGTAAATAGCAGCCTAGAGTATAAAATATTACTTATTTTTTTCGTACCTAATGGCTACGGAGCCCTATTTTGGGCGTGTCCGACACGCTCCTGGCCGGTTTTTTTATACAATATAGGCCACAATCACGCCTAGAGCACGCTGGCCTAGTAAATGCTCATTCACCCTAGGCTTGAAAGCGGCCAAATTGTAGTGTTCAGGAAACACAGTCGCAGGCAGGGAATTCCACTCCTTTGCTGTGCGGTTGATGAAGGAAGAGCGAAAACGCTTTGTGCTGATTTTGGGAATACTGACAACGTAAGGGTGGAGACCCGGCCTACTTCTGGTCGACCTGTGGAAGAAAGGAGCAGGTGGAATAAGGTCGTCCACTGCTGGACAATGGCTCTCTTAGAACGTCACAATGAACGACAGCTCGCCACTGCGTCCACCGGTTGCCCGCAATTCTAATGACGTCGTCAGTCCACCTAGCGGGAGGCCTGCCAACGCTTCGTCTTCCAGTTTGTGGTCGCCTTCCACAATGCGGGGTCACCATCCTGACGAGATTGATCGAGCACCGCAGTGTCATGCTAATAGAACGATTCTATTGTCAGATTCTATTGTATTCGGTTGTCAGTATTCTACTGGATTAATTTATAGTGTCTAGGAGGCGGTTTCGGTTAATGTTTTCTCCGACGGGTTTTCTAAAGAAGTTTTTTTTCCTTAATTTACAGAAATTGATATTAGAACGACCAGATGGTTTAGTTGTTACTGGGACTGACTATGAGTTAGAGGTTCCGGATTCCAATGCCGGTAGAGGCAGGCATTCTTTATATACCTGTTCCCTTCATAGTTATTTAAAAGCTATTCTACCTCTGGTACAGTAAGGGTGCGCTGCTATAAGAGCGGCAGACGTGCAAATATTATTGAACTATGGAAGCGAATTTTAAGAGTCAGTTCTTACGTGTCTGGACTAATAACTGGAGTCTGAATGTTTAAAAAAACAAATTACCAATTTTTGTATTTTTTTAGATGATTAAGATGCATTAAAATAGTAACGACGCTTTGAGCTGCAAGGATTTTACATGTCGCTCGACTCATTCAGTACCTACAGTAAAGCTAACGTTAATAAAGCCAAACACTAAAGTACCTGTATATTTTTTATGCCACAATGAAAATCCAGAAGATGGGTTTGCTCAATCAAATAGTCGTTGCACTACTAAGCCACTTGAAGTCGAAACACAAAAATAATTATGCCGTAACCTCACGCACAAATTTCAACTTTATTAACATTGAAAATCGTGCGTTGAAAACAAGCATGTCTATATAATGCTTTCACATTTTTACACTTATTTCAACAGTTCTATGTTAGTCAAAAGATCACGTATGATAGCGAAAAAGTGTCTGAACGAAATGGTAGCTCTTCTTTCAACACTAGAGGCACCTATATTTTAAAATCCGACTTTTCGTAAACACATTAAAAACCACTGTCGCGCTGGAGTCGACACGCGCGCCGGCCGAGACTCGACTAAATTTATTTATAATCTTACATTAGGTGTTATATTTTCTAGCTTTGCCCTTGACTCACATACAGGTTAACTTTTTCCCATGCAATAAGGGTGAGTTTGGACCGTTATGGGTGCTAATGGAAGTTATTTTGGTGCTGTCGGAAGCTGGTGTCGATTCATACGTCAAGACGCAGAGCTAAAATAAAAAGCGGGGGCACTGCAGCAGGGAACGCTTGTCAAACACGCACTCGTCATTGGTAGCGTTCGTTGTGACACCAATGTCACTCTACCCTTTTTCAGGCACCGCGTATTTAGACTCTACAAAATTATCATTGTTATTTTCAGAAGGTGTCTAAAAATTCATAAATATTTTGACATGTGGTTTGGTTAGTTTGAGGAATACTTTTTATCAGAGTTTTTGGTTCAAAGTGTGTCATTGACACAGTGCATTGCATTGCATACATACATCGATCAATGTATGTATCTTAGACTATAGAGGTCCACCTTCCTCTTTGATGTATCTTAGACTATGTATGTATGGATTATTTGACAACTAATAACAATAGTAACTAACCTAATCCAACCACCTGCTAAAATAAAACGGATTAATTATTAGGAAGACACTTCTTGTCTATTTATGAAGGATTAGTTTGAAAGCGAATTTTGTATAATATTACCATCCTTTTGTAATATAATAATATTGAACCCTTCTCTATATTTATGGTCGATTATTCTACCTGAAAAAGGGTTAAAAGTAAATGTCACAATGGTTTAATTCCTCGCTAGGCCGAGATGACATGATATTGTCTTCAGATCATTCGACGACTTACAATATTATTTGACCATAACATCAAGGGTCAGAAAAACGCCCTTCATTTTCAAAACTTAACCTTGTGTAGTTTAAAACTTAAACTTATTATGTTAGCATGCCCTAATGACATCTGTAAATGAATATTTTCTACGCGTAAATGGATCCTAAATCGTCGTCGTTATACAAGCGAAATGGTCATTGACGAAAATGACGAAATGATTCTCGTTTTTCCGACCCTTGATCATAGGGAAAGAACGCTACCATGATAAAAACTAAAAGGCAGAACTCGGAAAGGTTGAGCTATTCTTATGCCAATACTGTCATGTGTAGATATGAACATGGATACACCCTGAAAATCAATATTAAAACAAAACAAAACCTTATTATGATAAGAGAAATGACAATACATGGCGAAACGAGTAGGAGATACTGATTAAGCTTTTAAATTTATTCTAAAGTTGCTATATAATTGTAATAAAGGACTAGGTATGAGTTTTCTTATATTTTTTATTATGCATTTCTTCTTGCGTTTATTATTCAGTTATAGACAGAAAATATTATGGAACAACTACCATTAAATGACAAGGTATGTCCATGTTATGCAAACTCTCAAAAGCTCTATTTTGAGGCTTACTCCGAAATTCGAAAATCGAAATTCGTATCGTGCCGCCCTTCTTACTACGTATTAAATAGTATAAGTGTCAGAGGGACGGAATGACACGAATTTCGTAGTAGCCCCGCTGTTTCTTTCCGAGTTCTGCTAAAAGATCACACGGGCTCGCTAAAATATACGTACAAAAGTTTTTATTACGGGGTTCTTCGTTGCATCTTGAGGTCTTTGCTTGGTTGCCTTACCCGTTACTTTTCCCACGGCTGTTTTCTTCTAGATTTGGTGAAGAAAGAAGTATAGTGTTAAGTTGTGTTATATAGATAGAAACAAATAAATATTAGAAAAGTTGAAAAATCCCTGACAGTGTTATTTCGAAGTTCAATATTTCAAAAACAGCTGGACAGATTTTAAGGAAACAGCTGAGAACCACCACAAGGAAACGTGATTTCACGAAAAAAAACCGCATTGAAAACGGTCCATCCGCTTGAGAGCTACGATATCACAGACAGACAGACATTAGCGTCAATGAACTAAAAGAATTTCCTTATTTAAATCATTAGCGTCAAGCTTATAACACTCTTTTTTGCGCCAGGGATTAAAAATTAAGAGTGGAATAACTTATTGGCGGCAAGGTAGTGGCAGTGGAGATACCTACCTACTGTAGTACAAGAGAAATAAAATCGAGTCTGATTTCTTAACAAGATGTATTAAATTCTACCCGATGTTATATTTAGTGTAAATATTTTTATTTAAAAATTTCACATAATATAAAACAAAATAAAGGTAACTAAAACTACATACAAACTAAAATTATAAATAAAAAAGTTGCCCAAAATCACTGCCAGGTGGTAAGGTGCCCAGAAGGCTGGCAGCATTACCACGCTGTATGGCAATGCTTAATCTTTGTGCTAAGAAAAAGCCAGCCCTCTGGTCACCCGAAGCCGTAATCAATTTGGACGACAATGATTTATAAATATTAAAAGCACTCAAACCCCAAGGACACATGGTTTCTACCCCAAACGGCTCAAAAATGTAGGCACTACTGATGCCTACATATTTAGTTATATTATTATTATACTTTTGTAGATACAGTGTATGACAAGAAGGTTGATGATGGCGATGGCAATAGCTACTGCCCGCGATTCCGTCTGTGGATAATTTGAACTAGTATTTATTTTGCGCGAGATGAAAATGTATGTGTTAATTTAGGTTATAAACTGTGTACCAAAATTACATCCAAATCTGTCCAGTCGTTTAAGTGTGAAAGAGTAACTTTCGTATTTACCTCTAGTATTCCAATTTTCAAAATCATAGTTTAAATACTTTATTCAGGCCAAGCACTTATGAATGTTTAAAAATCTACCACCGGTTCGGATAACCTTTGTTGAGAAAATACAAGAAAAAAATAAATGATAAACGTGTTTTTTAACAGTGCCTCTAAGCTGTTGTTTTAAGCTGTGTTCTCTAGAACATTCGAGCACGTGCCTAATTGAAAGAGATTGTTTTGAGCATTACACCCGCATTGTTCCGGGAACAGAGCACGAAATTAAGCCATTCCGGCTTTGTTACTCATCACATCGGATTACAATTGCTTGTTCTATTGTTAAATGATTCTACATAGTTCCTAATTTAGTGTCACTAAAGCTTTGGTTGATTCAGATGTTAATTGGTATATCAATGAATTTAAAGCTTTTATTTTGCTACACCTCGACCATTGTGCAAGACAGCATGCATTGTATTCACGAATTGGTTATTTTTTGTATTATATTGCAATTTTTTGTCGTCAAGCACATCTTTAATGGTACCTACTTACAGTCAAGGAAACTGAGTATTCCAGTTTTGGTATAAGTAGTATATAATATAAAAAACTGATTGTTCTGTTCTGTTGTAATGTGTATCAAAGGACAACGACGACTTTAACGACACATTCAAGTTCCATACATTGTATTGAAGCGGAAATTAGCCATCTGGTGACCTGATAAATTCTTTATGCGAAAGCCCACCCAGACTGAAAGATTTTATGACGGGATAAGCTATAATTTGCATTGCATTTTTCTACCGTGGATACATAACTACAGCTAAAAGGGGTCTGTCGAGAAGCATTTCAACCGATGTATTTTTTACGTTACCAAAACCAACCTTGGTTCTGCTACAGGAAGGCTACTCCGAAATTCGAAAATCGAAGTTTGTGTCATTCCGTCCCTCTGACACTTAAACTATTTAACACGAGAGTGAGAGGGACGATATGATACGAACTTCGATTTTCGAATACGAAGTAGGCCCTCAGGTGTCTGTGCGTGACCGTCTTTGTAGAAATGTCATTGTTTTTACTCCAGAGGCCGTATTGTCTAAAGCGCTGACGTTCGTGATCGCATGCACCATCCCTTTCTATCCTCGTCTTATACCGTGTGACTGAAAGAAAGGGGGAAAATGATTGTGATTCCACTTGTGTTAGACAATAAAAGGCCTCAGAGAGGTTTCGATAGTACAGAAGACATGACGGCTGAACCGCTTCGCCTTACCCACTACACTTCACTCAAAGTAATATAGACAGCTGAAGTTTATATGTAATGTGTATTTCTATTGCATCAACAAAAAATAAAAAAATCATGGGCTCCTAACCAAGACATTATGGGTAAAAGTGACTCTACAGTCACTGAAAAGCAGAGCTTTGTTAATACGGATTTTTTATGTATACACTTAGTTTATAACGTATATTTTGACTATTGAAGTCTACAAATTTGTACGGAACCTGAAAGTGATTGTTTTTTCGACTTAGACAATATGGCCTCTGATCGATGATATAGGTACAGAAAATAAAGCATTGGGCCCAAACAACTCCCTTGCGGAACCCCTTATTTCATACACAGCTAATCCTAACAGCATCTACAGTATTTTATGTATTCTTCACGTGAACTAAAACCAACTATTACTACGTAAAGAAATGTGTAATATAACGCGTTTCAATCTCCATACGAGTATAGATTTTTTAAACGAAAATTCTAGCCCATATCTCCTGGCTATGCGCGCCAAGTATCCTACTAACTATACCAACGGGGTTCCTGTTCATCCTCTTCGAAAATCTTGATCGGTTGCATGCACCAACAGTGGCGAGTTTATACGAGTTCATTCTCAAATCTGCAGCTGTCCTAAAGTTGTAGTTGTACAACGACTGTTCTTAATCTTTGTCTTCTCTCGCACGTATGGTTGCGGAGATCTCAATATCTTTTAGTATTCAGCTATGAACCGCAAATTAACATCTGATTCAATCAATTCTTTTAACCCTCTTTTCTCACCTTGTTCCCCTCCTCCCCCTCCTCCCCTTCGGGCACCACGCTGAGGTCATGGAACACGCGCTCGGAGCCCACGCTGGCGCATTCTGGACAGGCACTGCACACAGACGCGCTGTCCTGCCGACACAAACTGTTTATTTATATTATAGACCGCGGATCGGCAAGCGCAAGGACGTCCACCAACGAGATAGACGGAAGACCGTTAAAGCCGTTGGTTCACGGTGGATGCAGATAGCTTCTAACCGAAGCAGCTAGAGGACTATAGGGGAGGCCTATGTCCAACAGTGGACATTCTACGTATGATTCTCTGTTCCCGGTCTGTTACCTCGTTTATATCGGTAGAGCACATGGCGGATTGAATTCGTGCATTCTAGTCTGGTAACTTTGATCGCGCGATGTAGACAGTGAGTGACGTCGCCAGCGCTAAAGCTACTACGGTTCTTTAAAGATAGGGTATGGTTATGGTACTTTCTGTTTACACAAAATCATAAAATTTGGTAAAAAGTAAGACCTAAAAAGAAAAGTTCGAAAATCAATGAACAGTAATCATTTTGTTTTTCATAAAATTGTATTGAGTGCTATTTATTGTCATTTTTTACTTTGTACATATTGCATGGTTTCGATGTGGGCAGTTTTAAATGATCCCCATTGAATCTCCAACGCGTACGAGTTATATTGTCTTATAACTATGAATGTCTGATATAGGTCAAGAGGCTAAGTCGGTCGTTAGCCCCAGTGCCCAGTGCCCCTGGCCCCGCGCCAAGTCTTCAAGTGCCGCCTGATTGTTGCCAAACTTGGCAAGCAACTGGTGACACAGCGAACGATGTCCGATGCGACGCGACGTTTCAAGTTTAAGAGGACCAACTTTGGAATCACGCCGCTAGAAACCGTTTGAAAGCGGCAAAAGTCTGTGTCACTAAAGTTATTTAATGTTGGAAGGACTAACATAAATTATTACAACACCTAGTCGTGGTCAGTTAATATGAATTGGCCGAAGTGTTAAAATATTGGCCATCCGTCATGCGGAGTTGCAGGGTGTGTTGAAAATGGCCAGAAGGCCGGTCGAGCTGAGGAGCCTTATTCTTTCCGAGGGCACAGTCTTCAAAAGAGCGATTCTGACTGATACCTACTCAAGTCCCTTATCGTGTGAATTTGATTTAATTTGTTTGTAAGTACTCATATTAATATTGTACTGGGTGGCCCATTTAGACAGGCCAGTAAGGGTAACTCTGAAAAATCTCTTCTCAAGAACCATGTCATCGATTTCAGTAACGTCAAAGGTCATGTTGAAGAAAAAACTCACATTCTAGTCCTGGTGCCGGTGTGTCGATAACTAAGTCTCGAAAGTAAAGTTTGACTAACTACTAGAACACGTTGATGTGTCTAAGGCAAGGTTCGTCTTGGGTACCTAAGGACTACTAAGGACCAAATTTTTGGCCCCTCCGTTTCACAACGGATATCACACTGGAACGTGTCACACGAGAAAAAAAAAGCTTATCAAAATTTTAAAGATTCGTGTACATGGTTTGAAGATCTTACGTAGGTAAACTTTCGAGTGCTCGACACGCTAATGCCCAATAGACGACACCCTGCGCTGTCATCTCTATTGCTAATGACAAGATTAAAGATGCCAACTATTGGGACAGTGACGAGCACTCGTACGTTTACCTAACCTATTTTAAAATCATATTAAAAATTACTGCATCACGTAACTTAAGGGCCTGCCTAAACTATACAATTTTGAGTATGTCAACGATCCGTATAAGCTTACGTCAGAGTTGTCGGGCGAGGAGCGGCGCTCGCGCAGTAAATGGTCGAGCCGGTCGTACTCGTAGCGGAGCGCGGAGATCTCTCGCTTCAGCTGGTCGTTCTCTCGCTTTAACTTCTTTATGTCCGATTGACCTGCAGGCATGTTATTTAGACGACTTTGTTACAGGCTGGATAGAGACGAAATTAGGGTCTCCCCAAACCTATCGACGCGGAATTGGCTTTAGTCGATCAAATAGCTCTTAATGTCCACGCAATAAGATCGAAAAAGACGTCGGTCGGCTCGGCCGACGCGAAACAAAGTTTACTGACGGGAAGACGTCTTTTTCGCTCTTACTGCGTGGATATAAAGCGTTTTTTGGTCGGCTCAAGCCGATTCCGCGTTGATAGATGTAGGGACTCTTAGTCTAAAAAAAATTACAGACTGACAACTTATCTGTGAATCGAAAAAGTTTTAATGTCGTTCGCATAAAGTGTACCTTACCTATCTACATTGCTTGGACTGATTGGAAATAACTGAGTGTGACATTAAATAAAGGGGGAGGAGGGGGAGTCAAAATATCACGACATCTCACCAGGGGCTGTCGTAAAATTGTCTCCCGTAATAGGTAGGTATAGGTAGTGCCACGAGAGTTGAAGTGAATGATTGATTACGCAAACAACTACATGAAGAACTGATTGCACAAAAGGAGAATGAATAAGTAAATGTCAAAATCTTGAAAATGTCAAATGACTTGTTCTTGTGTGCGTGACCTCAACTCTGGTGGCACTACGTATAAGTGATGATGTTGATGGCTTACGAGTACCTCTCTCTACTTCAGCATTGATGTTGATTGTCCGCAGCCGCAACTCCTCGTTCTCGAAGAGCATACCACGCGAAGATTTGCGGTCCAACCTGACAGGAAAGAGCACAATCAATATCCACCTGGGCGTCAGTTTGCTCGGAGTTCTTTAGATGATTATGTTTATAAGAAAGATAAGACCAAGCTAGATCGATTGCTTGCCCTAAAAACTCCTAGGTACCTAAAGTCACTGAAATGCTTTAGAACCGATTCCGAGATCGTATTCTAAATATGATTAAACTATCGAAATTTTTCAGCTCGGACGCATATGAAACAGAAAAAAGAGAGAGGGGGAGAGAAAGAGAAGGAGAGTGTAGGAGAGAGAGGAAATGTTAAAAAGGGGGATAGGGTGAGAGAGGGGAGGGAAAGAGACGGAGAGAAGGAGAGAGACGGAGGGAGAGAGAAAGAAAGTGAGACATTTATTTATATCACCGGATAGTATAAATTGAGTCCCATTCAGTCAGTATAATGTTACAGCAAGTCGCAACGCTCTTTTTTGTGTGTCCCATAAGTATAGGTAAAACTAAACACATAACAATATACACACTTCTGTTACACGCACACTGCGACGAGACGAATCCCATAATAATATATAGCTACAACTTCCAACCTCCCCCCTTCGGACTTCGGCTCCCCAAGTTTAACTACATGGAGAGAGATCTCTCTATTGTCTACCCTTACATAACTACAGCCAATCTACTGCTGTTAAAGTAAAGAAAAAACTAGTAAGGCCAGTACTCACTTGCGGTTGGGCTTGAGGTTGACATCCTTGCGTCGCGTGCGCAGCATGCTCGCGCCCGTCATGCCCGACATCCTGCCCCAGCGCACGCGCCATGCGTCGAGTAACAACTGCCGACAAAACATACTAATTAGGACGCCCAATCAAATCTGCCCGCGATGGAGACCGCGGATCGGCAAGCGCAGCGTAGGACGTCCACCAACGAGATGGACGGATGCCTAAAGCCGCAGGTTCACGGTGGATGCAAGCCGCTGCCAACCGAAGCAACTGGAGGTCTATGGGGGAGGATATGTCCAACAGTGGATGTCCTACGGCTGAGATGATGATGATGATGACGATGATGATCAAATCAGTCCACATTCACCCACTGTCAGTAGTCATACCTTTACTCAGTAAAGGCCTCTTCATTTTCATGCTATTTTACCTGTGCTAGTCTCATGCACAGTTTACCAGCCGACTGCCAGATGTTATCCGACCAACGGGCGTCTGCCCACCGTTCTTCGACCCAATCTTGGCCACCACTTCGTAACTGCTTTCGACCACCTGTTGTCAGTGCGTCTCGCGAAGTGGCGCACCCATCTGCACTCCAATTAGGACGGTATAGTCGGTTGACCAATGTTAATAACCACTTTAAGGCAATAGTCCCCCCGCCTGCGAGTAGCGAGTGTTTTTAGTATGAAAACTTTATCGCTTTTGTCGCCGAGCAACAAATTTTTCATACTAGAAAACACTCTGCTTGCTATTCGCCGGCGGTAGGGCTATAGTGTCTAAGTGAGTATAGTGACACTATATGCATTATAAAAAACCGGCTAAGTGCGAATCGGACTCGCGTCCCGAGGGTATACAGTGTAGGTCTCTATGAAAATCCAGTGTTAGCAGATCAAGATACACGCGGTGTGGGGTTTTAAATTAGTTAGTGACAGACAGACCGATATAACAAATATGATTTTCAGACCTTTTTTAGTAACGCTATAAGAGCTACCTTCATTCTAATTTTCTGAAACACAACAACAACTAAAAGTACCCTGTAGGTTTGGAAATCCATGCAATTTGTTTGAAAGCTTCTCTTTAAATGACTATTTCTTCTGACTTTTTTGGAATTATACTTACATATAGAAGTTTATTTATTCACTACTCTAAGGGGTAGCAGACTTGACTTGATATCCACGCGTACCTGAGCGGACGCACAACAAAGTGACCCTATAAGGGTTCCCTTTTTGCCGACTGAGATATGGAACCGTAAAAACTGTACAATGACCATCTAAACAGCTCCAATGATCATGATGATGATTGTACCTACAAAATTACAGTAAGAGAGAGTTTCACCACTCGCTGTCAATTTTTATGTGACAGATATGATGTCGTTTCTGTTTATTCGGCCAAAACAAACAAAGACAGCATCACATACATCTGTCACATAAATTTCACAATGAATGGTGAAAGAAGAGGTAAATCTCATTTGCACATGCAATGTCAGAGGAATAGTAAATAAAATTGCATTCTAGGTGAAATCTCAGGGACAAGGTTACTAGGGTTTCCCCTAATAGGGCTTCCGATTGCTTCCGTATGAGTAGCACTGATATTAACACTGAACTAACGATAGTATAATGGCGTTTTATATTAGTTTTGTTGTTAAACTCACACTTTGTTGATAAACACGATTTGTAAAATCCACTCAAAAAGTATTTCTGTAAGCAAAAACAGTCGATTTTCGTTAGATATCAGTAGAATAGTGGACGTCAGCCATAAAAAATAGATCTCCTGTAAAAATAAGAGACAGAGATACCTGCAGGGCTACTACGAAACTCGAAACTCGAAGTTCGTGTCGTGCGGTCCCTCTGACACTTATACTATTTAATCCGAGAGCGAGAGGGACGGTACGATACGAACTTCGAGTTTCGAGTTTCGTAGTAGCCCTGCTTCCAGGTAACCACTACGCGACGAGTGAGAAATTGCTTGATCGCACGCAGTCGTAGCGGATCCTAATGTACCTACTTCAGAAAAGTTTGTGCAGATAGGTAGTACTAAGTTAATTAGAAAAGTTCAAAAGTTAACTTAACATTCTACAAAACTATTTTTAACAATCTAATCGCTCAATCGTCTACCATGGACTTTAGTATTAAATATCTAAAACCTAAAAACATAGGTATTTCTTTCTTAATTTACCGTACCTAACTGTACAGGAACGGAAACCATCGTGAGGACACCAGCACGCATAACATGCGCAGCAATTCAATGGTGTGTATAAAGTTCCCAATTTGCATCGGGCCTGCGTGGGAACTAGGCCCCCAGATCTCTCATTTTGAGATTCTGTGACCAGCAGTGAGACGTTTAGTCTGGTGATGATGATATACTACTAAGTAGATCACACCGAATCGAACCCTGGTCTTCAACAATCCATTATGATTCGTGCTTTTGACGGATTCACGAGGCCCCAGCATTTCTTCTGTGCTCTAGTTACAGCATAATTAATGAAAACCATTCTTGATCGGAAAATCGTAAAAATAGGAAAATCGAGGAGTAAAATATATATGTTTAGTCTTAAAAATACATACAGTCGACCATAGAACCTCCTCTTTTTTCGAAGTCGGTTAGAAATATGTCTAGGTCCAACTCACCGGATAAGTCAGCTCCTCTAAGCAGATTAACGCGATACTGACAAGTCTTATAAAACCTAGCAATAAAAATATAGGCGTTAGACAGTGACAGCGCTATACGGGAAACAGGTCGTGTCTCTCTCACCGGGTTGTTAGGGTCTGATGACACTTGACGCCGTGCATGCGCGGTGGCCCGCTGACTTTACAAAATTGAAGAAGGTTAGTCGATATGCCGAGAGGTGCTTGTAAAAGTTTGAATATGGATGGATATTGTAATTATCTAAGAGGTTGAACGTACTCGCTGTTATTGTTTTATTTATTTATCAATAAATAATTGCAACATTACAGTTATAACCTAACCAACGAAAAGTTGGAAACCCCCCGACTTTGTCACTTCAAAGTTCAATATCTTAAAAACGGCTGAACCGATTTTGATGAAACATATCTAGGAACCATCGCTAGAAAACCTGCTTTCAAATAAAAAAACTGCATTCAAATCGGTCCACCCGTTTAAGAGCTACGGTGCCACAGACAGACAGACACACATAGCGGTCAAACTTATAACACCTCTCTTTTAGCGTCGGGGGTTAATAAAACCAATTGCGCTGTAAAATTTAAATTTATCCCACTAGTATTATAAATGCGAAAGTTTGTAAGTCTGTTTGCTTGTTTGTTGATTCCCTCTTCTCGTCTAAACCGCTGAACCGCTTTAGATTAAATTCGGTATACAGATAGTAGGATTCCCGGGGAAGGGCGGATAGGTCTTATCCCGGAAATTATCAAAGCTCCCGCGGGATAGCGATAAACGAATTGTGCGCGGACGGAGTCGCGGCCAACAGCTAGTATTTTATAATTTAAGTATTAACTTATGAATGAACTAAACGAGTTTCATTGCTCACCCGCGACCTTATGAGCGTGGAGGTGGAGAAACTGCATGAACACGCATATTTTGCATAAACTTAGCTCTATCATAAGGTCGCGGGTGAGCATTGAAATTCTTTTAGTTCATTGATATGGACCTCCGCAAAGTAACGCCTGATTCAATAAATTATTAACTTATGCTTATGTGACACCTTTAAAGGTTTTTAGGTTATGTGTTTCTATGTTATAAAAGTAGTATTCATGCTGACTGTATTTTTAATGCAATTACAGATGCTGAGGGTGACCAAGCGTTGGATTTATTGAACTTTACAGTACAGGATTTGATTACATGGAAAGTATGTATGAATTTGAAATTGACGTTTATGTAGAGCTAAAATTTGTTTCGCTTTTGGGTAAGTCACATCACATCAGTCGAATGATGTCCACGGCTTCTCTTATTCTCCTGAGGACCACCATTATAAATAAATAAAAAGTCAAAGCAATTTGAATCTAATTGTTTCAAGAGTAATGTTAAAACTGCCGTGGTGTAAAACAACAGAGAAACAAAAGAAATGTTACTTTGTAACATTGTCATAGGTCCATGATTTCCTTGAACTTATTGTGAACATTCTATTCAACTTTTTGGCTCAGTGTGGCATTATTTAAGATTTTATTTCATGAAAAAAAAAACAGGAATTAAGTACTCAAAGATATAAGTCATGGTCATCCCATTGCAATGCTCGTGCGTCTTCTACGCAAAGCCCTAGGCTCATTCATGTTCTAATTCAGTTTATTTCTATTGACGGAACTGAAAAGGTTTCGCATCGTGTTTTCAAAACACACTACAATATACTTAGTGAATACAAATATACAAAATGGTGAAAATTTTTGCTAAAGATGTAACTATACAGCGTGTATTTTATTATTTTCACTAACTTCGATAAACGGCTCAGTTCATTGAAAGAAAATACTTGGTAATTAACTTTACGCTCAAATTAAACAAGAAAACTTTTTCATACATAATTATACCTAACTTCACAGTCATCAAACTTGATGAGTGAAATAATGAACGTGACACTAAGAGACATCACAAAACTCATTATTTTAACCTGCTTTTGCTAAATGTGTGTGAATTAAAAACACTTTAGTAGCGGACTTTCAAAATATGACATAAATTTAGAACTTTTACATTGTTTTACAGCTATAATTGATTATCTTAATTCTTGATTATCTTTTAAACAGAAAGAGTTAGGACACTAGTGTCTTGGACAAATTAACTTTATTTGACCTATATTTAAGTTAGCGGAAATCAGAAATAGCACGTTGTATATAGATACATGGAACTGATGGAACAATAACAATAAATATATAAAATTAACGTAACCCTATTGAAATATGGTCACAAGACTTTATATTTCATATGGCGCGCTATTTGAGCTATTATTGCCTATTTTATTTAGATTTCTGCGGTAGAACTCAACTAAATATAACGTGCATACTTTAATATATTAGACATCGTAAATGTCTAAGTGATACTTCACCGCGAATCGCATATAAATATGCAATAAACGGGCTCTGAAACTATACTGGTGCATCGCGGTATATCTAATAGCTAATAAAATGCGAGGCCATGGAAACAGCGATCTAGATGCGTCATATCGTAGAACTGTCAAGAAGTATTAATGGCCAGTACTTTATTGGTCGAGATTTTGAATGAATGATTGAATGAACGAACTTCAAGTCATTGCCGTTTCTTATATCTCTTATGGAGGTTTCATAATTCCTATTTTCTTCCAATTCATCTTCATCACAAATAATTTAATCTAGTACCTACTTATTTTTTGAGACAAATAAATTGTCGGTGCACGTGGATTTAAAAAAATAAATAAAATGAAGGCTAAATTGAATATATGCTGTTCCTGAACTAATGTGCGATATTTAATCACGGGTCAGTTTTATGCAAAAAAAAAAGCTAAATCTATTTTTAGTGAAGTGAAATGTGAAGTGAGCATTAGTTATTAACTTTTAAATGGTGATTAAAAACACAATGCTGCTGGCTACAAGTCTTCTTGTGAGTCGCCATGGGCTGAGAGCGCAGAGGGTGAGTCAATTCGGATTACTCGTAGTAGTACTTTAGTTCCTTTCTTTTCATACTCATCATCATCATCATGTCAGCCGAAAGACGTCCACTGCTGGAGATAGGCCTCCCCCAAGGCTCTTCACTCAGACCGGTCTTTCAGACGGACCGGTTTGCTCGCAGGACTGCTGGCCGATGGGGTCAGAAGGTTCTCGAATGGCGTCCGTGGACCGGGAGACGAGCTGTCGGTAGGCCTCCAACAAGATGGAGGGACGACCTGGTTTTTCATACTAATATTTTTTCGTAATAATTCTACTTTTTGTACTGTTAAAGGAACTACTGCGAATAATCCTTCCATTCTAAGTGAAGTGAGTTCAATTCTATGTAAATAAAATAAATTCACCGCACCGTACTGTCGCTCGATTTTATTTACTTCGGTCTGAAACACTGAAGTTGTGTCTTGATAAGGTAAGGAGGGGTGGTTTTCGTATTTAAATATTAGTAGGATAAATTCCGAGCTAATTCCGAGCATACATAATTATGTACATGAAAGCCGTGGTGGGAAAGCCATGGTTCCCAAGTGATTTGATCTATGGCTTCTCAAGCAGAGGATCGTGGGTCCAAACCCCGGCTCGCACCTCTGAGTTTTTCGAAATTCATGTGCGAAATTACATTTGAAATTTACAACGAGCTTTACGGTGAAGGAAAACATCGAGAGGAAACCTGCACAAACCTGCGAAGCAATTCAATGGTGTGTGTGAAGTTCCCAATCCGCACTGGGACCGCGTGGCAACTACGGCCCAAGCCCCTCCCATTCTGAGTGGAGGCCTGTGCCCAGCAGTGGGACATGTACCTATAGGCTGGGATGATGATGATGATGACATAATACGTATTGTAATTAGATAGGTAATAAGTTAACTGTTAAAGTCATTTCGATATAATTGGTTACTTTTCCCATGTCATTAGAAGAGTCTCAATATTGTTTATATACAGAGCGGCAAAAAATCTGGCCCTCAAATGTATGCAGAAATAGGTTTTGTATGTAGAGTAGACCAAATATAACCTACAAATAATTAATTGTAAACTACAAATAAAACTGGAAAATGTACCCGGTAATCAGATAAGACGTGTCCTCAAGCGATATTTCCTAACTAAATAAATAAACTACCAAATGTGTATTCTACCTATTGTGCTAATAAATAATGTTATATTGTATTAATAGTAACAATTAATAATGACAATAATAAAATAATAAAGAATTGTATTAAAACTCCTTAACTTCAATAATCTTTAATACCTGAATTAAGATTAGAAGTTAAGCTATGTAATTTAAACAAAAATAATTTTCAGAGCAATAAACAGTTTTTTTTAATAAATATTTTTTTATGTAGAGTGGCCCAAATTTTTTGCCGCTGACTATATATAATTTTGAATGATTATTCACTCTTACCTTTAATGTACAGTCACCAATACCTGACACTACAAAGCGTGCACAAGTAAATCTGATACGACTGCATTTGCATACTCCACTGTGGCAGGCCTTGTACTACGAAGTGCAAAATTCGAACTTCGTCTCTTGCCATACGAGAGTGAAAGGGACGGTACGATACGAACTTCGATTTTCGAATTTCATAGTACCCGCAGGTGACTGAACGGAGAGGCTACAGTAAGGTGATCTCCAGGTGTAGGTAGTCAGACGCGTGGCGTGGCGTAGCTACCAAGGGGCTAGGCGGGGCAGTGCCCCGGGGCCCTCAAGCTCAGGGGGCCCTCGAAATTCTGCTTTATAGCTGATTGATAAAGTTGCTTAGCATTTTTAAAGTAGGTATTTGTATATATAATGATTTTACTTCAAAAAACCTTACCAGTTTTGATAGCAGTGGGCCCCATTTTTTTATTTGCCCCAGGGCCCTAGGCTACCTAGCTACGCCACTGGCGTGGCATGAATATTTCCGTTAGGCAAATCAGCTCAGAAAACAACCTAACCAACAGGAAAACCCGCGACATTGTCACTTCAAAGTTTAATATCTGAAAAACAGCTGAACCGATTTTGATAAAACATGTGTATAACTATCGCTAGAAAACCTGCTTTCAAATTAAAAACCGCTTTCAAATCGGTTCTCCCGTTTATGAGCTACGGTGCCACAGACGACAGACAGACACACAGCGGTCAAACATAAAACGCCCGCGAATTTTAGCATAGTTGTAGGGAATGGTGTTTTAAACCATATACTAAAAGTACTAATGGGTAAGGGTGGAGCTTACGGGTGGAGGGGGGTGTAAAGGGCCCCTTTTATTAGTTTTTCGTAAATAACTCGTAAACGGTGGCCTATAGCATAAAAAATTCTGATATATGAGTAATCTAAATAAAACTTTCTCCAAAAAAGTTTCTATAATTTTATTCTCAGAGATCAATATTTCATGAGATATGGAGGGAAGAAGATGGACAATAAAAAAATAGTCTGGTTTCCATAGTAAGTCAGCACTTACATCAAATGGGCATGGGTATTTTGGTACTACTTTTTTAGAGAAGAATATTTATTTATCAAGAAACCTACCCTAAAGCTGCGAATGAGAGTTTTTTTTTTTTTTATTTGACTGGATAGCAAACGAGCAAGTGGGTCTCCTGATGGTAAGAGATCACCACCGCCCATAGACACCTGCAATACCAGGGGGATTGCAGATGCGTTGCCAACCTAGAGGCCTAAGATGGGATACCTCAAGTGCCAGTAATTTCACCGGCTGTCTTACTCTCCACACCGAAACACAACAGTGCAAGCACTGCTGCTTCACGGCAGGATTAGCGAGCAAGATGGTGGTAGCGATCCGGGCGGACCTTGCACAAGGTCCTACCACCTGCAGAGTTGTGTAATCCCTTCACAATTTTGGTCAATGTAGGTAATAATAGTAACAGTGACCATAATGGACGTGAGAGAGCGAGTACATTAGACATAACTATTTGTTGAGAGATGTAGACCGCTATTACTTTTGATGTGCTCTCGATATTTCGACTCATCATGATCACAAGGACATTGAAGTAAACTTAAAACTGTTTGGAAGTGGGAATGTAGGAAAACTAAAAGTTTGTTAATAACTAGAGGAAATATTCAGAAACTACTCTACACACACATCATCTACAATTATTTACTCGAAGCATAAACCACCTGGCAAAGAGTATTATTTTAATAGCCTATTTTGTATCCGTTTTTGTATCTCTATCTAGCTACATTATAAAACTTATAAAGATTCCCTCGGGAAGTGTGCATTTTTCCCGGATAAAAAGTAGCTCTCTAGCCCATAAACTGTCTCTATGCCAAAAATCACGTCGATCCGTCGCTCCGTTACGGCGTGAAAGACGGACAAACATACAAACACACACTTACGCATTTACAATATTAGTATTGGATTAAATCGAAATTAATCTTTTTTGTGTCTTAAGTTTGTGAGTGTTTGAGTTTATAATTAAAAATGTGCGAGGAGAGTCGTATTTACATAGTTGTGATTAAGTACTACTCCATAAAATAACACGACGCGGCGTCTGTTCTAAATCGCTACAGCGCGGCACCGTACTTTCCCCTCGTGCCGTGCCTCACAGCCACACTCTAACACAAAAACTAACCGCTCTTTCGCTAATATCAACGTTCATTTCGCGTTTTACACAAAACAACGGCCAGTGAATCTTAACAAAACAAGCAATGGATTTATCAACATACACAAACATAGTGTTGAAATCGGTGTTTTGGTGAAGATGACGAGCGGATTACTCGGCGAGGCGTATCGCGATGGCGGGAGAGGGGAGCGGGGCGACGAGCGACCAAGACGGGTATAGAATGCAGCGAGAGCGGGAGCGAGAGGCGAGCGGGCGGCCGGCGGGCGGGAGCGTCAGTCAGTTCCGCGCCGCGCGCCGCTCACGTCACTCGCTTCCGCTAGCGCGCCCGCTCACAATGAAAGCTAAAGGGATGCGGTCCAAAAACATGGACAAGCTTATTGCTGCCGTCCAAGCCAGGGAATGTTTATGGGACAAGAGTTATAGAGGACATCGGAATCGGTTCAAGTTGGAGCGGTACTGGAACGAGGTGGCCGCTGAAGTTGGCACGAGTAGTGAGTATTGTTTGACTGGTGAATGTCCGCGCCCGCTTGCGCCGAGCGAGCGGCCATATTGCGTTTGTTTGTTTTGCTTGGAGTTGCGCATTGGGGTGATACCGCCAATGCTGGCTCGCTACCGCCGGTCAATTAAATAATCGCGCTAACTGAATTTGAATGCCATAGATTACAAAATGCGACCGTTGGTTTTATAAGTTGAAAATTTAGTCTTGTCCTCAATGCCAATTTTTTTTTTTTTTATGACAATAGGTTTACAAATTCAGATAGAACGGTCAATGTCGATTTCTAATGAGTAATGACAATTGAATTAAAAATTAAACAAATTAGGGAGTAAAATGACCGGAGGAAAAAATTGAATTTGAAAAACGGAATTAACACGACAAGATAGCCGGGTTCGAATCCCTGTAGGGGCAAAAAGATTGGGAATGTTTTTGTTTTCAATGATATTTTAAAGCAATTAACAAAAGAAGTAAAACATACATCATTTTTGACCTCTTCTTTTATCTTTTGTACCTAGAATCCCGTCATCTGAGGGCAAATTTATATCCTTGGGTTTTTTATTATAAAAGGGAGGAAAAGGATCAAGCGGGTCATCTAATAGAAAAGGATTACCTCCGCCCGTAAGTACAACCACCAGCATTAATATCTGCCACGGCGGAGCGTGCAAAAATATCTGACACGTCCTAACGGCCCTAGAAATAGAGTCGTATCAGATATTTATGCACGCTTGTTGTGTCAGATATTGGTGTTGGTGGCTGTACTAACGATTGAAGGAGAGTCACTGGTCTGTTGCCGTATTAGCCCTTTTCATGAAAGCCCCGATGTCATAATGAATCGGTTACCTATTCATTGGTAAACTGAACGCTGAAAGCAACGACTTTAATGTCAGACCAGCTGCCGCTATTCGGTATAATTATATCAGAGGGTTACTGACTTGTGGAGTGTGTGGCCGGACATTCGGTTCAAAAATCGGGTACGGCAGCCACCTAAGAGAGCACATTAGCGGAGCTCTCAGCGTTATGCGATAGTTGCAGTAGCCAAACGAACGGCTAGGAGAAGAAGATGATGATAAAAATTCAAGCGGCTATCCAAATACTAAATACCCCTGCTTCCTCAATTCCAGGTCTCAACTGCCGCAAAAGATGGAAGAACCTAAAAGACCAATGCCGGAAAGAGATGAAGAAAAATCCAAGCGAGTCCGAATGGCCGCACTTCCCGAAATTGAAGTTCATCCACCACCAGTTCTTGGCTGAAGATGAAGAAGGCGACGATGACACAAATGACGAAGTCTTCAATGCTCTAGACGAATCCATCAAGCGTCCAAAATTGGGGTACACGATGAGAAAGAAGTTCCTGATGAATAAGAGGAGGACGATAGATGTGGACATGAATAAGCTGATAGATCTTGTGCAAGCAAGGGATATAATTTGGAATCGTCAGCTCAAAGGGCACCATAATTGGTACAAGCTGGATGAGAGCTGGAAGGAAATTGCTCAGGAGTTGGGAGTTACTCGTAAGTGTTATATTATTCATAGACGACCAGATGGCCTAGTGGTTAGAGAACCTGACTACGAAGCTTGAGGTCCCGGGTTCGATTCCCGTGTCGGGGCAGATATTTGTATGAAAAATACGAATGTTTGTTCTCGGGTCTTGGGTGTTTAATATGTATTTAAGTATGTATCTATCTATATAATTATATTTATCCGTTGCTTAGTACCCATAACACAAGCTTTGCTAAGCTTACTTTGGGACTAGGTCAATTGGTGTGAATTGTTCCGTGATATTTATTTATTTATTTATTTATTCATGCACAATTATTATGAACCAAAATGTTATATAGTATAAAATACTAAAATTACAGATATTCATATTTCAAACCTTTATTATAACTGTATTATATTTGAAAATAAAAGTTAACTTAAAAATCGTTTTCCGTTTGTTATAATAACACGCATTGTCAAACTTTAGATAAAATAAAAATAGTCAAATACAGTATCAATCAAAGTCTGTGAATAAGCATAAAAAATGTTATATTGAGGTGATTATCTAATCTTTAGGAGTATTAACAGATATCATACACCTCGAAGAACATTAAGGAAGTCTTTAGCTCTATTAGTTAGATTGATCATTTTCTGATAGTCAGGCAGTAACTTTACCCTTTTTTATTGATGTTTCAAATGTATTTCAAAAAATGGGTATCAAAAATACTTACGAAATGCGAATTCATGCGGCAAAATAACTCCCGGAACTCGTTGAAATATAGACGTCTAGCCGCCTTGTCCATATTTAAGAACTCTTCAATAATTCAGCCATTACGTTTCCAGGCGATGAGGCCCGGCTCAAATGGAAGTACCTCAGGGACCAAGCGAGAAAAGAGGTCAGGAAACAAGACTCCGAATGGGAGTACCTGCCGAAACTACAGTTTTTAACAAACCAATTCAACGACTACGAAGGCAATGAGGACCATTTTAACCACGAACAAGATTTCGATCCACCAGAACAAAGCAGCAGTTACTACAACTTAGAACCCGAGCCTGAACCAGAACCGACGACAGAACCCAGTGTTAGAGACGAAGAATTTGATGAATTTGACACGAAACCTATTATAATGGAAACTGACTTTTATGACGATGATGATGACGTCCCTAAAAGTCCTGGGACTACAACAGGTCAGGAGTCAGGAGAACCGGCTAAGGATGAAGATATTGGTTTCTTCAATAGTCTCTTGCCACATGTTAAGAAATTAGGACCTGCGAAGAAACTAATGTTGAGAATGAAGATCCAGGAATTAGTCTACAATACTGTTTATAATGAACCTTAGACAGGATTGAAAGTAGAATAACTGCATTAAGTTTCGATGTACCAAGATGTATATTATTTTGATTACAAGACATTTAAAGTTAAACAGGCGTGTGATTAGCTGATTCTTGCGTGAAATTTAAAGAATTATGTACAAATGTTGCAATATTTTTGAAGAGACATTCCAACGTTATAAAAGGTATTAATTAATAGGCCGAATAATTTTTAAGATTTTTGAAAATCAACCGCCTTGTGTTCATTAAGTCTTCGATATATATATTTCAATGGTTTATAAAATTTCGTAATTAGATTAGAATTTTGGTTTCGGAATTCAATAAATGCGAATTTTAATTTTATTTTATGTTAAGATCACAGATTAGGTCTTAAAAGTACTAAAACTAATACTCATGTGTTTGCTGTGCTTAAAATAAATCATTCCAAATTATATTCATTATTTGTTATTATCTATGGACCATCAAGACAAAATATAGCTGTAGAATGACAGGACGGACATAATGACAAGTAGGTATTATACTTCAGCAGATGGTTAGGTTAGTTTATGAAGTTCCCTGCCTGTAAATATTTTAAGGTTTTTTTTTAATTTCATTGATCAATGTTCAAAGTATATCGCCACAAAGGAGTGACTGAATATAAGTTGAATCATAAAATCCATCGAAAAACCTTTACAGGGATGTAAAGTTAAACTAACCGTTTTTACGTTTTTGTAGTTAAACTAACCCTTTTATGTAAGAGGGAAAACGATCATGCGGCTCACCTGCTGGGAAGCAATCACCGCCGCCCATGGACACCTGCCATCACGAGGGGAACAGGTACATTGCCAGCCCTTTGAGAGACTGATAGGCTTGTTTTTTAAAGATTCCTAAATTGTAGCGCCACAGAAATGCTGTCCTAGGAAGCTGGTTCCATGTTTTTGTCATGCATGTTGTGCGATATTAGTTTATATTCCATATAACAGTAGTACAGTGTGTCTAACGTTATCTGAACCTAATAGTATAAGCGGATATTCACATTCAGACCGCCAAAGCTGTATAAACAATCACACATTACGCCAATCCAATGATAACCAAAAAGCAGAGGCTGATGTTTACAAAAACTGCAAACGAGGTGTCAATTAGAAGTGTTTCGTTTAAAGCAATTCATAACCAGTATATTCTGAGGCGGCGTTGTAAACAATAACAACGAGCGTACAGCTCAAGTCAAAACAGTCGATTATGATGTAATGCTCTAAAAGCGTTTGCACCGGGATCTGAATTAGGGCCTGCTTCCTTGTTGATTCTGGTTTAATTGTGTACAGTATAAATTAAGGGATTTAGTTCAACAAAAGAACAGGAGGCGGCGGTGTATTGCAAACACAATGTTGGTCATAAAAATGGCACTTTACAGCAGTGGCTTGTACAGTCGCCAGCACCAATATCCGACACAGCAAAGCGTCCATAAATATCTAATGCGACTCTATTTCTACGGCCTCCTAGAGTCTAGGGTCTCCGTAAAGGAAAAACATTTAAAGGTACATTATGTCCAAGTAATTCAATGGTATGTGTGAAGTTCCTAATGCGCATGGGGCACGCGTGGGAACTATCGACCAAGCTCCCTTATTTTTTAGGGAGTTCCTTTGGCTGTTCCTTTGAAGGAACTACTTATTGCGGTTTTTTGCGCACTATTTTTTTATATCAAAGACATAAAAAAAGCTTTTTTTATTTGATCGTCATCATGGGTAGGTACAGTCAATTGCAAAAACAAGTATCTATTCGAACCACTCAAAAATATTATGTTACTAACGGCCTTATTGCGTCGTAATAAGAGTCTGTGGTACTTATTTTTTAAACTTTGAATAAGTTCATATTTTTACACTTGACTGTACCTTGTCTAAGAAGACTGTTTTAAATATTTTTTATGTATTTTAAGTTTAGAATAGTCGAATGTAAAATATAGTAAATAGACATAATTTGATTGTTAGTATAATTAAGATACTGGCTTACATAATAAAGATTAAGACATACGCGAAGTTAACCCCTCTTAAATTCAAACCAATGTTTGAAAAACAAACATACAGACTTCAATCCCATTTTGTTACGCAGTTTATATGCGTAGGCGCACGGGAAGTGATCCGAAATACTGTTTATTTGTTAGTGTATTTACCTGCGCGAAGTGATGTAGGTAGGTACTGGCGTCCCAAGGTTGGCTAACACCTGGATATCTCTAAATGTAATTTGCTCGAAGTTGAATCGATTATTTGTTTGATTTTTGCGGATTGGCAGCTGTCAACGTGTGTCTCGCACATTCCCATTAAGAAAGAAAGAAGAAAAATATTAAAAATATGGGAAAATAAATAAAATAATATAAAAATGGTCATCTCACCAATCAATTTCAAAACAACAATACTACACACTAGAGATGCAACGTATATCCGGCCAGTATCCGGTATCCGGCCTATCCGGCCACTTTTTTACTATTTGGCCGAATACCGGATAGTTGCGTAGTATCCGGCCGGATACCGGATGGCAAAAAACTTATAGTTATGATTAAAAACTGGTATTTATTTATGAATTTATCAATTATTGACATCAGTTTATTATTCTAAGGGGCTGTTTCACCACCCATTGATTAATTTTAATTGACGGATAAATGTGATACCGTCTCGCGTCTATTTAAACAAAACAAACAGAAACGCCATCATATTTATTCGTCAGTTAAAATTAATGAATGTGTGGTGAAACAGCCCCTAAGTTAATTAATTATACTCTACAAGTTGCAACCTGCACGGAGTGTCATGCGCCCACACATGCCTCGTGTAAGGTCCGCCCGGATCGCTACCACCATCTTGCTCGCTAATCCTGCCGTGAAGCAGCAGTGCTTGCACTGTTGTGTTTCGGCGTGGCGAGTAAGACAGCCGGTGAAATTACTGGCACTTGAACTTGAAGTATCCCATCTTAGGCCTCTATGCAACGCATCTGCAATCCCCCTGGTGGTGATCTCTTATCATCAGGAGACCCACTTGCTCGTTTGCCATTCAGTCGGCAAAAAAAAAACGTAAACTAGGCCGAATATACGGTATCCGGTATCCGGCCAAACCACTATCTGTTTCATCTCTACTACAAACATTTTTTATCTGAATAAAATCTCCTTTATGCCATGGCAACAGCTTCAACTGCGACGGTTTCGCTCATGCACTCGCAGGTTGGCTTACGTAACCAATCATCTTAGAGAAGATCCTCCACAATGCGGGCACGTGAGCACACCGTTGACATAATTATAAGAGATAGCCGCAGATGGTGGGGCTTTCAGATTATCGCGTTTTGTATCTAAGTCACAGCGCCATCTCAGTTCAAAGTCGTGGACTTTGGCCTTCACCTAAACTCACCACTCCTGTCGATTAGCAGCCTCATTCTCCCACTGAGACGGCACAATGTTGCAGCTCTTCATGTGCCTTTTTAGCACGTATCAGATGTGTCAGATATCGATGCTGGTGACTGTACAAAACGGTGCTTCACTGGGGAAATTCTCAAAAGAGCATCGGCATATTGCAATCCCCCATCAGCGCTTGATATCTTCATGCGAGGTTGTTCACCCGCGATATGGTTCGCACATTTTGAGATCAGCGAATACAGAGTGGTCACAGGATTGCAGTTATGGTGATCGTCTTACTCTCGTCAGAATACTCGTATTGCCTTTTTTTTCAATTGCTGGCATGGTGTTCTAGTGTTGGAAACAGTGACGGCACAGGACCTAAAATTGGCGTAGGCAAAATAAATTTTGCGAGGCCCTATGATGGCACACCCTACATTAGATGACGGATTTATGAATGAACAATAACCTAACCATAAAAAAAACATTTTTAATACAAGCTTTTTATGCTGACTATACTTTTGTTGACTGTACTTGCATTGTCACCCAAACTACATTTTCATACCAAATTTCAAGTCGATGCTATTAACCGTTGAAGAGTTCCGTCCTGCGGAGACGATCCTGGCTGGACTACTGGATGTCATTACTAGATTATTGTATTGTCACGCGATTTACATAAGTATTCCAAATTTCAAGTCAATCTGACTACTGGAAGTTGCAAACTTTCGTGATTCTCACTCATAGTCAAAATACGATAACGGGACTTATCACGCTATTTTTACACGAGTAATATTTACCTCGACGTTTCGGTGACGTTACAGTTGCCGTGGTCACGAGTAGACTCGGGTGGGTCTACTCGTGACCACGGCAACTGTAACGTAGGTACAACTGTAGCGTGATAAGTCCCGTTATGGTATTTTGACTACTGGAAGTTGGTCAAATTTAACTTGCAACAGACAGACAAACAGACAACGGGACAGGTGAAACTAAATAAAGCTTGTAAAAAGACGAGCCTCGAAAGAAACTTTCGACCAGATGGCCTAGTGGTTAGAGAACCTGACTACGAAGCTTGAGGTCCCGGGTTCGATTCCCGTGTCGGGGCAGATATTTGTATGAAAAATACGAATGTTTGTTCTCGGGTCTTGGGTGTTTAATATGTATTTAAGTATGTATCTATATCTATATAATTATATTTATCCGTTGCTTAGTACCCATAACACAAGCTTTGCTAAGCTTACTTTGGGACTAGGTCAATTGGTGTGAATTGTCCCGTGATATTTATTTATTTTATTTATTTATTTAGTACTCGTAGGTACTTAAAGGTAAGTAGTTTCGCGTCTGCTCTGATTTAATCTTTGCGTTGCACTTTGACGATTTATTGCAATCACAACGAATACATACCAGGCTAAATATGAATGTGAATGGAAATATTGCATGTGGATTGTGGATGTAAAATGAAATATTTCATTAAGTTTAGTATGTGTCAGGGTCGCATTCGTTGATTTACAAGAATTGATGAATGGTGAGATGATAAGTGATGAAATGAACAAGACAAAAAACAATAGAAAATTAAAAGCGTGTTGCGTGTTTATTCAGCGACTTGTCGGATCTAATACATCAATGTTAAAAAGCTTTCAAAATAACGCATCACCAAGCCCATTATCGATGGAAAATGTTTAATGTGTGTACTTTGCAAACTTTCCACTTAGACATGTTTGAGATTTAACATCCTCATTCTCACGTTGCGGAAGGTATTGTCAGATTTGTGATAAATTATAAAAATACTGTAGTTACCTTTTATTTATAACATGAAAATCTTAAATTTTAGACACAAATACAAAATATTATTCGCATTAAAGCTTTATAAATAACGGAACCAAAACTTCAAATGAATCAAGGTGTTAGTAAAATTAAAATAAGCGAGTTTTCATTTGCGAAAATGGTAGTTTTTCCGTACGATATGTAGTCGCGTACAATGGCTAGGGAGGTACACAATTTATAAAGTTGCTGATCGGGACGCAAGAAACTTTATAACTCAGAGAATAGAATTCTATTCAGAGAGCATTTTCAAATGTTCTCAGTTCTTTAAATTGCACTTCACTGCAGTCTAAACACCACGCTGAAACAAGGTATCTGGTATTTATTTCATGTCAATATTATTTTAGCAGTCGGCAAACACACCTACGAAACTACTTAGTTTATTTATTTTTTTTTTTTATTCGACTGGATGGCAAACGAGCAAGTGGGTCTCCTGATGGTAAAAGATCACCACCGCCCATAAACATCTGCAACACCAGGGGTATTATTTACCTGTAAAAAATCAGAAAAATTCAGGATTCATGGAATTCAGTAGGATGCGAAATTTAAAACATAGTTAATACGGCATTTTTATTTAGGTATAGATTATCAGGGTTCCGTCTTTTTCATTTGAGATAAAAAAGCCGTTGGTCACCGTCTGAGTTTTCCGAAATTCACGTGCGAAATTATACTTACATCACTTTTGCCACGTCCGTCACAAAGTTTGGTTCCTCGAACCTCGCACGTTGTATGTTATCAACATAACGTAACTTCGGTAGAACAAGGGCATAATTCCACTTTTTTTTTAATTTTCTCATTTTTCGGTTTTATGGAATATTATGGAATTCTTTGGGGAAGTTTCGCAGTAGCGGAGATAGCGGCGAGGTTCTGTTAGAATACTACTTCATCATCATCATCATCATCATATCAGCCGTAGGACGTCCACTGTTGGACAACTACATACTTATAATGTGTAGGGGGAAACACTACTAGCCGTTACCCGCGACTCCGTCCGCGTAAAACTTGTTTATCGCGGGAACTTTGCAATTTTTCGGGATAAAAACTATCCTATGTTCTTCTCCGGGATTCAAACTACCTGTATCCCGATTATCATCTAAATCGGTTCAATGGTTTAGTTGTGATGAAGTAACAAACAAACAGACTTACAAACTTTTGCATTTATAATATTAGTTTTTTTTGTTTTTTGTTATTGTTATTAGTGGTAAGTGGGATGGGGGAGGCTTATACTACTTGTGACAGCGTCAAAATTCCACGCAGCCATTTCCTACCACACGCGCGCGGATCGCAATATTACTTACATCAACTCATAATTTTCTAGCACGGTGTTTGTTTATCATAATGGGTTACGAGCATCGTAAGGCGAGGCAAGGCCGTCTGTCCGTCCGTACTTTTATGTGTTTATGTCCAGGATGGACTTTGATTTGCTGGGTCAAGTTCGGAAAATTTTGCTCATTAGGATTCCATTTCATGAAACCATAGTTATCGTGTATTCGTTTTAGAATAGCTACAAACAACGTTCATCCAACAGAATATCGACACAGTTATTATTACTTTGTGACGATTACATAAAAAAGTGATTTAAAGATACTTATCAAACCGTAAATTTAAAATCTAAAACTTGTTTTCTTGTAAATATATCATTATAATACTGTATGAGCGAATAACTTAAAAAATAATACATACAGTCGAACATAGACCCTCCTCCATTTTTTGAAGTCAGTTAAAAATAAATAGAAGTTTTGTCGTGCGTAATCCTTTCCGCAAATGATGTCGCCACGTTTTCGAATCTCCTGCTTTCAATGTTTCTCTCTGCTGATACAACATTTCTGAAAATGATGCCGTTTATAGTTTTGAGATACGAGTACCTATACTACGTGACAGAGATACGAAATGCTAAAATGATGCAACTATAGCCCAATCCTTATCTATGGTTTTAGATCTCAGTAGGACAGACATCGCTGTCAAAATTAAACATCACTTTGGTTTACACCTAACAATTAGGTCAGACGAAAATTATGTTTAATAGTACAAAATATAAATAATGTTTGAAAAAGAGCCAAACGGATCTCAGGCGCTCCAATTAGCGGATATTCCAGCGTTTGGTTTCCAGAATAACTCTTACTGTAATAGTAGCGCGTGTAAACTCGCATGTTGTTTTGCGAATAGGCTTTGGTGATACAAACGATATGGTGATACGTTTTTTCTTTTAGCTCTGATTATATCGCAGTCTTCATGAGAGATACAGATGCGTAAAAATATACAAGGAATTGTAAAATTTATTCAAAATATGTAGGTACTTAATTCAGCAGTGGTTAGGTTAGGTTGACGGTACCTAGTAGAAGTTTTCGTAGAATTATTTTTTTCATATCACATCAAAGTGCGCGAGTCTATTCGTACATGGCCGGTTTTTTTCTAACGATGTCACTATATTAGCAAAACAGTTAATGTTCACCCTATTATGTTCAGAATAATCCCCCAGTTCGACGAAACATATTATATTGGCGCCGAGCGGGGTCACCCGCGAGCGTCTATTCTAAGGACGTAGAAAATAGACGGAGCGAGACGATGTCCCTTTCTTTAGACTTAATCCATATAAACTTATGCTCAGCTGACGGTGGTGCCAACGGAGAATGAATATGAAAGCATTTTATTTTATTTAGAATTGACCCGCGGCTTCGCAAGTATCATCTAAATCCGTTTAGCCGTTTTTGGCGTGAAAGAGATTTATAATATTAATTTGGGATTATTTTAAAGTTGTAAGATTTTAATAAAAGGTCTCTGAAAATAGACTGGGAGATATGGATTAAGTTCTTAAACTTTGACGAAGATTTTTTATAATATCTTAAAAAAATGGATTTTGATGGACGTTTTAGATTGTCGTTTACACAGAGAAATCCGACATTATGGACGTGCCACGATTGCTATAAAAAGTTCGTACTCAATTTTATTTTTTCTAAAAGAGATGGAATGAACATTTCATTCGCTCATGTCTTTCTTATTTGTTTTTTCTAATTTCTTTTGTCTATTTTTGTTTTTTATTTTTTTTTTTCGTTTTATTTTTCAGCTTTATATCAACTTAAATTATTCCAGTAACTTGTATGAGGTCGTGTTTAGTTTAATAAGGGAAATACTTGTATGTGGCTCTGCCGTACTTTTAGGTATATAGTCGCACAAAGTTCGTTAATGTAGGTATGTATCCTACTAAAATTTTATAAATGTGAAGTTCTGTGAGTAGGTGTATTTAATTGTTGATTCAACACGCTAAAACAGCTTGCAGCTTGTAAAGATGCAGGCATGCACCTAGATCATCTTATAAGTCATTACAAAAAGGGTGTGTACAAATTGCCGTAATGGAAAAACATTATAGGGTACTTCCGGTTGTCCGTCCTACGAGTAGAAACTTGAAAATGGGTGAAAAGGTAGCTCTTATAACCCAATCAATAATAAAAGTCTGAAAATCTTAATTTTTTATCTCTGTCTGTGCCAATAATCTTATAGAATAACCCCACACTGCGTCAATTTGCTTAGGAGAGGGGCCCGAACACTGAGTATTCAAAGATACCTAGAAATTTGTACGGAATCCTTGCTGCGCGAACTCGACTCGCACTTGGTCGTTTTTCTTTATAAGTTCACGTAGCTCCAGGGTGCAGTTATTAAAAACTTTTAATGACTAACAGGACCCTAACCTGTCTTTTTCTAAACCTTCATCGAGTTTTACGGCAACTTTAAACGCCTCTAAAAACTTCTTTAATTACACACTAAAACGTATTTTAAAACGGCGTCTTACATCTTTTGAGTATCGTTGAGTAATGGAGCCAAACGATTTGCCATGTTTACTGGCACATAAAATAAATGCTGGGCTTATGTACATTCTTGTGTTATCAAGGAGACATTAGTTTGAAAAAAAAATCGTATCTTAAATCAATTCATCAACAAAATTAACCCTTTCGTCGCCGACCCTTTGCCGCCTTATGCAAGTAGGCTACAATGCATTTAGGCGGTTATTTTGATTGGGCGGACAATACCGTCTAAATCACGATTATCACTTATAAGCATTTACCCGCGTCTCCGTCTATGAAAAATTCGTTTATCGTTATCGGAAACTATGCAATTTTCCGAGGTATAAACAATCATATCTTTCAAAATTTCATTTAAATCGGTTCAGCGGTTTAAGTGCGAACAGGTAACAGACTGACTTATATATTTAATACTTTTGCATTTACAATAAATACTACTAATTCCTAGTAATGATTGACTCATCCTGGATTTAACAATTTTGTGATGCACACATAGACATTATCATTCACTTATTCGATTCATTCGTGCCAGCTCTAGTGAATCGACCTGTACAACGAAATACATTATGGAACCCTCCGTGCGCGAGTCCGATTCGACAAGTTCTTTGCGCCGCTCGTGCTGAATAATCTTCCATCGAGAGGCTCGTAACGTTTACTGCTGCATTTGTCTAGGGATGCAATTTATCGATCGTTCGATAATATCGATCTTAAAATAATAATATCGATAAATAAAATCGTTTTGATTTTTATTTTATATCTCTAAATGAGCAATGCTTGTATATTTATTTATTTATTTACATCGGGGATCTCTCTATCCTGGGGCTAACAATCTATCTTGATTTTATCTCTGGGAAAAAAGCGTGTTTTTTTCTAAATATATTAAGTATATTTTTTGTGGTGAAAATTTTCGCGCAGTAAGATCGGTAATTTCGATAGTTCTGTCATCGGTGTGGTAGACTTGTAAACTGGAGGTCTAGAGTTCAAATCTATTTAGGTCGGACGTTTTTTTTTTCTATATTCATTTAGTCTACGTTTTTCTTAATAAAAAACACAAGTTAACAAAAAAAAGCGAGCAAATCTCGATTGCCTACGTTCTATGTAATAAGTAATAAAAATAAATGTAAAAGTTATGGCACAAAACTTTCAAAGTTTCGATGTAAGCTTCGCCATCCACATCGATATTTTTGCTACTCCTAGGGATGTACCGACATAAATCATCCGTAATCAGGTATTAGTATGATTACTAGCATTATTCTAGACAGTGACGTCGGTGCCTCGTGAGTGAATGTTTTCAGCGTGACGCTATAAGTTCCGGTCTAACAATGAGCTTGTTGAACGATATTTATAATTTTATAGTAAATTTTAACGCGTGGAGCGAAGCGTGACGTGTAACGTGAATGGTTTGGCGCCGCTTGGAAAATGTTCTTGACAAAACTAACCGGGGCTTTGCCCTCGTGGAAAACTGATGAATGAATGGTTGAATGAATGATTTATTTGTTTAACATAGGTAAGTTACAGAGATTTTTATGATTTAAGGGAGAAGTCTCTATGTTTTGCCGTTAGGCGTACAAATTATTCTCGAATGAGACGGCTTGGGCCGTAATTTCCACGTGAATCCAGTGCGGATTGGAAACTTTACATACACCATCGAATTGCTTCGCAGGTTTGTGCAGGTTTCCCCGCGATATTTTCATTCACTGTAAAGCTTGTGGTTTTCAAATGTAACTTCGCACATGAATTTTGAAAACTCAGAGGTGCGAGTCGGGGTGAACCCACGATCCTCTGCTTGAGAAGCCATAGGTCCAACTATTAAGCCACCACGGCTGCCTTGATGTCACGGTGACCTTGTTGAACGATATTTATAATTTTACTTAAAGTAAATTTTAACGCGCGGAGATAAAAGCGTGACGTGTAAACTTGAGAAATGGCTTGGCGCCACTCGGAAAATGTTCTTGACAAAACTAACTATCGTGCAAAGGTTAACTGGAAGAGATCCCTTTAAGGTATAAATTCACCTTTGTCGGTCTTATTATCCTGTTATCTGTTAATTTCATGTGTTTGTATGTAGGTACAATAAAGAGTTCTGTTATACAACGCAATACAGGCCCGCATGGGAACTGCTGTCCAAGTCTACTCATTCTGGGAAGAGGCCTGTTCCCTGCACTTGGACGTATACCGCCTGCTTACGTCTGTCGAATCAACCTATTAAGTTTTTATCGACTATCACTCCTTTAATTGTTAAGCCAATAGGCTTTACAGTCCACTTCTTAACAATTGCAACGATACAAAGGATACTTTCTTATTTCTAGTTTCTAATTACACAACCGCTTGTCCGACGATGTGCAGCATTTAACATTATATATTAGTGCTATAACCGTCTCCCTGACAGCTGCTTGCTACTAGATTAACCTCTGCCTGACATTCAGCCGACCTGGATTCGATTCCAAGCATGAATGGCCGGCTTAGTGGTGGAATTTATCACTTGCTTTTCTTTTCTATACAGATATTGGGTTTCGCAAGTTCTAATAACGCATTTAATAGGCTTGTTTATCTTTGTAATAAAACTAGCTATGACCCGCGACTTCTTCTACGTAGAATTTGTTTATACGCATCTGTGTGGGTAAAAACTATCCTATATACTTCTTAGGGGATTTTAATAATCATGTCAAGTTCTTCTTCTTCTTCCGGTGCGCTCTGCTATCGGAGGTCGGCGATCATTAAGGCTATCCGTACTTTAGAGACTGCCGCTCGAAAGAGGGACCTGGTACTCATTCCGAACCAGTCTCTAAGGTTTCTTAACCATGACGTACGTCTACGGCCAGGTGGCCAAGGGGCAAAGGCAAGGGGTGGGGTGGGGTATGTCAAGTTACAAAATTTAAAATAAATAACAAAAAGTTCAGATAAATACCGGGTGGGCCCTGTAACAGGAGCAAAAAATGAAAACACAGGTTCTGCTACTCAAAACTACTTTAGTTCTGCAACTTTAAAAAAATATGTTATTTTATCATTATGCTTATTCCAAACAAATATGGTATTCTCGCAATACATTGCTTGTCCAATTAAACTTTAAACTATAATAAAAATCATAATACAAGTTATTTTCAAAAGTTGTACGAGTAGGTAGAACTAAATTAGCTCAAGATTAAGAGTTTGTATACGGATTTTTAGATAAGTGAGTAGACAGATTTGTGGTAGACATTTGTTCCGAGTTCTGTGTAAAAGAATCCGTGCGCAGGTTTGCCACCCTGTGGCAGGGGATCCGGTGGTATGGTTTGGAGGACATGTCAGTCCCTCTTGGCACGAGTTGTTACTCATTTAAATCTAATAGCTGTTGTGGTGTTTTTATAGTTAAGGCCTTTGGGAACTGACATGTTCATTATCGTTTGATCAAAGTTCCATAATAAATAAAGATTAAAAAAAAAAGATTAAGAGTGGAAGCTGTGATTTAATTTCTTGCTCCTGTTATAGGGACCAACTTGTATACAATCAGTCAAATTAAATGCCCCGCGTCATACCAGGTATAAGGGTTGAAAATACAGTTGCCGCGTGACCACCACTGACCGCGACTTTACCTTCGAAAATTCATTTCTGACGCGCCCGCGGCAACTTTATAAGTACAATTTTCCGAGATGAAAACTATCCTACACCCACACGCACGCACGTGTAAAATATGGAATGGACTCACTGCTGGGCTTTTTCCATCTAGCTATGATTTAGGTACCTTCAAAAGGCGAGTGTATCGTCTATTGCAAGGCCGGCAACGCACCCCAGTCCTAATAATGCTGTAGGTCTGTAGGTGTCGCGGCGAGGCGGTGATCACTTACCATCAGGTGACCTGCTTGCTCGTTTGCCAGCTGTTTGATAAAAAACCTGTCTTTCTTAGGGTCTCAAATTATCTCCTTATATTATTTAGTTATTATTCAATTTGTTTACACGGCATCACAGCGAACCAATACACCGAGAAACCATTGCAGGTTACTTATAATAAAGCATTAATATTATATCAACTACTTAATAACAATTATAACAATATTAACAACAGACACAAATAACACTTATATAATATTTTATCACGATCGGTTCAGTGTGTGTATTTTTAGTTTAGGAAGTTAATTTCTTAAATGTTAGCGTTTTCTAAGCCATATTGTCGGAGCCCTGGTCATAGGCTGCTAGATTTGTAGAATGGATTTTTTAATAAGTGAGTAGACATGCTTGTGGTAGGTATTTATTTGTGTATTTATTAGAGAATCCATGTGTATTTAGGTTTGCCGGTCTATGGTAGGGGTTCCAGTGGTATGGTTTAGATTAGTTTATAAGATACATCGCTTGGTTATTATATTATTATTTTTATAGATAGGGCCTGTGGGAACTGACATCTTAAAAGTTTCATCCCGCTAATATTATAAATAAATGCGAAAGTTTGTAAGTCTTAAGTCTGTTTGTTTGTTTTCTACCTCATCTCGTCTAAACCGTTGAACCGATTTAAATGAAATTCGGTACCGTAGGCGACAGGCTAGCAACCTGTCACTATTGTACCATTTGTGACAAACTTTAAACCTAAAATTGCTAAAAGTGGCTCCGAAGCGGTAACGTTTCGTGTGCTCTGCCTACCCCATTTGGGAATACAGGCGTGATGTTTGTGTGTGTGCGGTATACAAAGAGTCTGTGTCCCGAAGAAGGTCATCGGATAGTTTTTATCCCGGAAAATTGCATAGTTCCCGCGGGATAGCGATAAACGAATTCTGCGCAGACAAATAAAGTAAAAAAAAACTTTCCAGTTTCATACCTGTGTGTAGAGATAGCCGGATAAGCAATTGGTAATTTTTAGCAAGGGTCATATTAGTCATGAAGGCGAATCAAGATCAACCCCCGAATACACCTAGACACCCACCGTACAGTCGCTATCAGATATTTCGAAACAGTCAAGGTAATCAAAAATATCGCGGTTAGTTCCGAAAGAATGTGACGTCTGTCGACGAAACATAGATGTCGCTAGTGCTGCTGCTTAAGTAGCATAGTAGAAATAAGCAACCTGAGATATGTATGCATAGGAAAAATTCGTGACTAGATTCCTGTCCAGCAGTGGTGTAGGGGTTATAGCACGCAGCACGGATCGCTGAGGACCTGGGTTCGATTCCCAGTGCTGGTCTCTTTTTCTGGTTTTTCTGTGCATCCATGTCTCAGTTTGTATTTTCAAAAATATCGGAGCATGAACTCTAATGCCTTGAGAATAGAGTGCATGCTCCGATATTTTTGACTACCTTTGCCGCTCCGAAATATCTGGTGGCGACTGTACAAACGCGAGGAAAGCAGCGCGTCGGATTAGGGCCGGCTATTCCCGACGCCCTTGACATGCGATTGCGACAGCGTATCAGACAGACCGCCTATTTATATCTAATATGTTCAATCACTACTTATTCATGTACTCGTAGGTACAGTGAAACCGCAGGGCTACTACGAAATTCGAAAATCGAAGTTCGTGTCGTTCGGTCCCTCTGACACTTATACTATTTAATACGAGAGTGAGAGGGATGGTACGATACGAACTTCAATTTTCGAACTTCGGAGTAGGCCCTCTGAATCGCGTACCAGGGTGGAACCTTTTCATAATGAATATCGATATAGTTTCTTTGGCAGACGTAAGAAATCTCAACATGACATTAGTAGCACAAAGGTTCCGCTTAGGTACTTCGACTGTACAATGGAATACAAATTTGAAGAAGTCGCAGAGCTCATCATTACAAAAACATTAACAAAAAAACCGGGCAAGTGCGAGTTGGACCCGCGCACCGAGGGTTCCGTACACATTTATAGGTATGTAAGTAAAAGGAATCGTGACTTGAAGATATTTCTCGCTTTTTCCGAGTGATTTAATACATCCAGTGTATGCAGAGCCCTAGTCTTAAATAAAATGTACGCAGTGTGGTGTCAGATTATATTGGTCATCGATATTTTCAGACAGACATGAAAAATCAAGATTTTCAGACTTTTCTAGTTGGTTGTGTTATAATAGCTACCTTCATACCAAATTTCAAGATTCTGAGTTCACGGGAAGTACCCTGTAGGTTTTGATTCCCTTGCGAGTTTTGAAAATTTACGGAAATTTGCAGCATAAACGGTTGCATCCTTTGATTGCGTTGGCTTAGAAGTTTGATTTTTTCACAGCTCCAAGAGACAGTAGACCTCAGTATTTGATATAAATTTTAGCTTGATACCTCCACGCGTTCCCGAGAAAAAGGGTCTTGACAGACAGACAGACAGACGGACAAAAAGTGATCCTATAAGGGTTCCGTTTTTTCCTTTTGAGGTACGACCCTAAAAACGGCAAAAAATCAAGTTTGTTGTACGGGTGCCCCCCTTAAATATTTATTTTATTTTAATTTAATTATTTATTTTAAAGTGATTATACAACTAAAGATTCTTTGAATATTTCAAGCGTCTACCTGTTGCCGTTATTAATATCGATCGAGCAAAAAACGGCAAAACAATCACGTTTGCTGTATGGGAGCCCCCCTTAAACATTTATTTTATTCTGTTTTTAGTATTTGTTTTTATAGCGGCTAGTAATAATAGGTACATAATCTGTGAAAATGTCAAGTGTCTAACTATTACGACTCAAGAGATAGAGCCCTGTGACAGACGGACGGACGGACGGACAGACAGCGGAGTCTCAGTAACACACTACATCACACTAAAAAACACACTACATTGTGATGTATGACAAAAACACAGTAAACAAATAAATGGAAGAAGAGAGAAAAATTAGACACGTTGTGCTGTAGTGTGGTGCCAAAAGGATTCAGCTCAGCATGTGCCGTAGCCCTGTAACCAGGGCTGCAGCGCTGGTTTTCAGCTGAACCCCGGTGAGTGTGCACCCACGTAACTCTAAAATCTCTCTTTCTTTCCATTGATTAGCGACTGATAAACTATCGAAGTTTTCGCTCACTGTATATGTCTGTTTTTTGGCTATAAAACTTATTATCATAAATTAAAAAAAAACTCGTTCGGTCTGTTTGTTACCTCTTCACGCTTAAACAAGTCGAACCGATTTAGATGAAATTTGGTGTGCAAATAATTTGGAATCCTGAGGGCCAATTGTGTAACGTTTCTGACACTTGCGATCACAATCAAATGACAGTTATTGTATGCGAAAACTGTCATTTTGATTCAAAGTCAAAGTCAAAGTCAAAATATCTTTTTTATTCAATTTAGGCTAAAACAAGCACTTATGAATGTCAAAAAAAAAATCTACCACCGGTTCGGAAAAACCTCTGTTGAGAAGAATCCGGCAAGAAACTCAACGAGGTATATTTCTCTTGTGAAACAAGGGTGTTTTGAAATCTATTCTGTGGTTAAAGTGTCTTTCTTCGAACAAGCTTAAATAATCTACTCGTCGCGGTGATAATAACAACTCTAGTTTACGTCTCAACGGCAACAGTTTAATTTCAAATAAAATTTCGAAGCAGAAAATCGGCCGCGGAGCGTAAACCAATGAAATCGTAATAAAACCCGAAGGCCGATATCATAACATCGGTATGATATTCCGAATATTTTTTAGCTAGAACTTGGCCTATTTCAGCGTAGTTAAAATAAACAAGCTTGGTAATTTATTAAGAACTGCGAACAGCCAAGGCTGAATTATTATACGATAGCATATTTACTTTGCTGTAACGGTTTCCTGTTTACAGTGGGAGAACTTGGCCCTTCGATGTTACGCGGTTTTATTAACAGAACGTTTAAAAGTATATCAAAATTCCGCTGCATAATCCTATTTAAAAATATTAAACAGTAATATAAAATCCCGAAATCTCAACTGGTGAAGTCTAGAGTCATGAAATCTGGTAGTGTTCTTCTTGTAGGTAGTGGCGTGACGTGAATATTTTCTTGGCTGTATACTGTCTTTGGCTACAACTTAACGCCTCGCAACAACATTTGCCTTACTTGTCATGTCGAACTGATAGAATAGAGCTGTTACAGCGCCACGCTGCTGTAATTTTTCGCTAAGTATTTAGGGAATCACGCGCAGATCACCGGCTTATAGTTGTTTATCTATTGAATCCGTATCATGACAATCTTTGGCTGCATGGAATATTTTTTAATTGTCAGGAAAAAGTATGTTAAACAGTAATTTATAAATGTAATTTAATATGTCAGTCAAATCAAAATATCTTTATTCAATTTAGGCTATAACAAGCACTTATGAATGTCAAAAAAAAAAACTACCACCGTTGCGGATTGTGTCTGTTTTTTAACAGCTTCCCATCAAGGAAACTGCGCATCTAACGTTTAAATCCGTTGGTCTTTCTATGTCTGTTTTTAGGGTTCCGTACTGAAAAAGGAGAAAAAGAACCCTTACAGGATCACTTTGTTGCCCGTCTGTATATCAAGATCCTTTTTTTCTCAGAAGAGTAGTATAACAATACAATGACTTTTTACCTATTGTACACAGTATTAAACAATTTAGTGCAGTAGTATATGAAGAAAAGAAAACGGTAAGCATGGGCGGTCTTATCGCTACACAGAGATCTCTATCAGGCTACTTTTGGAAATAAAAAGAAGGAAACGGATTGAAGCTGTTGGTGCAATGGGGAATGGATGAAAACCTTTCTGATTAACAGAAAAATTAGCAACAATTAATTTTATAAAATCAAAGAGTTTTCTTTACCGCCAAATTACGACACCGGTCCGGTCGGTCCGGTCGGTTACGGGTTATTCCATAGTCCAGAATAAAAATGTTATGTGTCTTTGACCTTTGACTCGATCGTTTTGACGGGTGACACTCTTTACCGGCTCGGATAATACCATCATGGAAATACCGACCGTTTTTCATCTACACCCCCATAGAAGCTCATGTCAGTTTCTATGGGCGTGTACATGAAAAACAGGGTCGGTATTTCCAAGTCAGTATTATTCGACCCGGTAAAGAGTGTCACCTGTCAAATCGATCGAGTCAAAGACACATAAATTCTTTTTTAATGTTTTTTTATTCTGGACTATGGAACAACTCGTAACCGACCAGACTGTCGTAATTTGGCGGTATAGAAAACTCTTTCATTATTTAAAATTAATTGATGCTACTTAAAAATCTGATATTTTTTCCTGTTAATTAGAAAGGTTATTCCTATTGATATAAAAAGTTTCAAGCGATTCTAACTTTTTCATCCATTCCCCATTATCAACTTTGTCAACATGAAAGAGAATTAATTAAATACTTAAAATAAGCATAATAGAATAAATAAATATCACGGGACACTTAACACCAATGGACCTAGTCCCCAACTAAGCAAAGCTTCTACTATGGATACTAGGCAACGGATAAACATACTATACTGATATTTATCAATAGTATGTATTTACATACTTAAATACATATTAAACATCAAAGACCCAAAAACGAACATTCTAACGATCGGGGATCAAACCCGAGATCTCAAGCTTCGTAGTCAGGTTCTCTAACCACTTGGCCATCCGGTCGTCTACATAATCCATAATCTGGTAATAAGTACATAATGACAGTGATATTAAGTTAAAAATAGTATGAAAAACTTAAAACTAATGGTCCCTTGCAATTAAAAAAAATGAAGTTTCTTCAGACGGCTTAAAGATACAACTTTATCATATCAGCTACCCCTACGGGCAATCGAACCGACCCTTGTAGCTTTGCAGTAGGCGTCACATAAAATGTTTTATAAAAAACTAGACTACTTATATATTTACTTAGACTTATTTTTACTTACGTCGTCGCTCATGGTGATCTGTTCTGCAATTCCTCAGGTAATGCAAGCAGGAAAGAAACTCGACGTTAGTATGTGGAACCTTTTAAACACTTAGGACCTGTTACACCACTCCTAATGTTGTTATTAATGTAATAAACGAACACAACTTCATATAATATGTCACCCAAGACAAGTCTCGCGAAACGCAAAACGAGTAATGCAGGATTATTGGACTTAAACTAATTAATTCATTTGTTTTTTACTAAATTATTTTAATGAACGAATAGCAGTCAGTAAAAATGCAAATATTAGAAATCTTGAGAGTCACTAGCACTTCTCAAAGCTCACGAACTGAAAAACAAACGCTAGTAAGAAAAAATAAGCCTGTTTAAAAACGGCGGAACTTGTAAATAAGATTATAAATACATGCGACTTCTTCAATGAAATGTAACAAACTGGGATATTTCTCGGATTGCTTCGAATCATGGTTCAATGTCACATACGTTTTTTTCATCAGCATTGGTCATTCATAAAGTCGCCAGATGTTTTAGTAATCAAACAGTTCATAAATGTAGGTAATTTATCGTGTCAAAAGTTTGTCATTGTTTGTGCTAATTTGCTTAAAAGTCAGAACGTTTACTGTGTTATTTTTTATGTTTAAATAAATGATAAAACCTTTATTTTTATATTCCTCTACTTGAATTAAATTAAAAATCTTCGTTTGCTGGCTATACTTTTAATTTTACTCACATTGTCATCCGAACTAAGAGGTCTTTTTTCAAGGGTCTTCAAGGCTAGAGTGAATAAGATGTTACTGAACTAGTGAGACAACTAACACCTTTGGCCTCGTCTGAACTTTACTTTAGACCTATACCACGAAGTGCAAAACTCGATCTTCGATTTGCGAGTTTCGTAGTAGCCCCACAGGTGAGGTAGGAGTCAATCACGGGTCGGGTTTGATGTAAAAAAAAACAATATCCGCACGAAACAAGTCCTTCCGATCACTGGAAGTGGGTGGAATGCAAGATGCAAAGTAAAAGGCCACTTGCTAAAATACAAATATGTATTGCGTGTTAAATAAAAGCTTGTAAAATCAGACTAATCAAATACTTAACTATCCAAGCAAACAAAACGCGTTAGAGTTTTTATAACTGCAAGACAGTTTCACGTAGATTTCGACTTGAATCTGTACCTTTAATCTCAATACACTTTACCTACGATAGCAAGAAAACAAACAGTTACGTTCTATGTTTATTATACACCGGGTTTTTCTTAATTTTTTTTTTTTATTCGATTGGATGGCAAACGAACAAGTGGGTCTCCTGATGGTAAGAGATCACCACCGCCCGTAGACACCTGCAACACCAGGGGGATTGCAGATGCGTTGCCAACCTAGAGGCCTAAGATGGGATACCTCAAGTGCCAGTAATTTCACCGGCTGTCTTACTCTCCACGCCGAAACACAACAGTGCAAGCACTGCTGCTTCACGGCAGGATTAACGAGCAAGATGGTGGTAGCAATCCGGGCGGACCTTGCACAAGGTCCTACCACCTATTCCTAGTCCTATTTCTGTTAACTTAGACAGAAGGCTCAGTTCTTTGATATAACTACCTAATAATTAGCTTTTTTGACAAATAAAAAAGATTACCTACTGCAATACATTATCCAGTAAGCTAAGAAATACATGCAAATTCGTAATGACATGTATAATTTTAATGTATGCAGTATATAAGTAATAATATATGCCGATCGGAAGATAGTGCGTCAAGACAATCTAATTGAAACGCTTTGTATGCAGACTGCAAACGTATGGATAACGTATGGTACGGAAATAATAAATATACAAACAATAGAGCCCTAAGTGAGTTTTTGCCAGAATAATTTTGAATATATTATCACTTCCTACTTTTATAAAGCATTAAATTAAAAAAATCAAAAACCCGACTGCCTTAACAACTAAAACGAAGAAAATAAGTTTAGTGGTCTAGAACTCTGTTAAGTAGCCAATTTAAAGTTCAACAGTCGGGACCCGTTACTAAGAATTTTTGAGCTGGTCACGATTTAAACTTCACTTCGATTTAAACTGTATGTCACTTCGACGTTATGATATGGCGAATCCAATGAGACCTAATATGTTAAAATCCGTCCAGCCATTTAGGCTGCAGCGAGGACCAAATAAATGGACATACATACCCACATACATACATACATACGCTCGAAAAACATAACCCTCCTTCGGGCAGTCGGGTAAAAATCAGCAGTCTTCTCAAAAATTAGGATCTTAGGTTCAAACCCAGGCTCTCAGAGTTTTTCAAAATTTATGTGCGTTATTTCATTCGAAATTTACCACGAGCTTTACGGTGAAGGAAAACATCGTGAGAAAACCTTCACACACATTCGAAGAGATTTAACGGTGTGTGTGAAGTTTCCAATCCGCACTGGGCCCGTGGGGGAACTACGGCGCAAGCCCTCTCGTTTTAAGAAGAAGCCTGTGCCCTCCAGTGAGACGTTTATAATAAGAAGCAATTAATTCTACTAATTAATAAGTTTGTGAGCGCGTGTTTGCGTGTGTTTGTTACTCTTCGCGCTAAAAACAGCTAAAATGATTTGGATGAAATTTGGTGTGTAGATAACTGAGCGTTTGGAACACATTGGCGGTTTTTATCCCAATATTACCACGGTATCAGCATAAAAAGGTCAAGGAGACTCATATTAAATTACACACGTATTTATGCAACGTAATGTTGTACCAGGATGTCAGATTTTGGCAATTCACAAGTTTTTTTTCGGAACCCCTGAATTTTAATTCAATTGCTAGATGTAATGATTTACGTGTGCGCAGCCGCAGGTAAAGGCTAGTCTAAAGCCGAGTTTATACCTACTTGCGAGAAAAATCGTGCAAGTTGCATTACATTAAGAGGCCTTCAAGCCAACGAGTTTGTAGTTGTCAATCGAGCGCTGCAATGTAAAGCAACTTGCATGATTTTTCTTGCCAGTCTAAACTCGCGTCAGTCAAAAAATTACAACACTAACAAAATAAAATGTAGTCAATTAGGTAGATGTAGTGCAGGTAGTTTTAAATAATTGTTAATAATACGGTATTTGACAACTCTTGAGTTTGCCATGTCTTATTATGAAAATATAGATGGATGTTTTGAAAAATATGTATACCTGTCTCTTTCTCAAACGCTTTTTTCTATGCGGAAAGTATGGCGCTACTTGTGTGTGACGTCACATGCAAATGTCTTTCCCTGTCTAATCTTGAATTTCACACTTTATAACTTTGTTATTTGTAAAGGTAGCTTAAAAATTGTTTCTCTATTCGATAACAGGCATTGTGTAGTTTTAATTTATAAAACATTATACAATATACGAGTCTAATACCGTATTAGAAAAAATCCAGAAAAACGGCCACCATTTTGAACTTGTGACGATTACGACAATTTAGAACCCTTTTTAATGTGTATTTAAGTATTAATTTATCTATCTCTTTAAGTATGTTTATCCGTTGCCTAGTACTCAAAACACAAGCTTTGCTAACTTTGGGACTAGGTCGATAGGTGTCAAGTGTCCCGTGATAATTATTAATTTATTTTATTTATTTATGTGTCGAAAAAGTTCAGTTCATTCTTAAGATGTCCGGTAAGAAAATCGATAACCTGGTGTGGATCGACAGATTTTAGATACGTTGGTTTAATTATAAATTGCGTAAAATTCACCTGTTTTTGAACTATATATTTACCTTTTTTATTTCGGTTATTTTGGTACCTTTAGTTGGATTTTTTGGGCAAATGTCACAATTTTAAGGGTTTCTTTTGTTTTTAAGTATAAAAAAAATCAAACTTCAAATACGAAAATCATGCAGAATTTTCAAATAGCCAAATGAAATAACATCTGTAACATCATAAACAACTGTCGACTATAAGAAAAAGTTATTTTTTTAAATGAATGTACGTTTAAATTAATGTAAATAACGAGTTTGTAAATTCACATCCCATTTTGTATTATAAAAACATTCGTAGAAAAATCTGTGCGTATAAAAACCTTACGCCCGTTAAATCGTCATGTCATGTAAACACAATTAGGACCAGGTATTTTATTTGACAACCCTTCTACCTACAGGTGGACTGTAAAAATTTACGGTCCTCCGTTGTCCCTTTATTACTTCAATTCGGACCGCTCAGATAAAATGGTGTGGAAAATGTCGATGTCGACATGCTTCAGCGTTTATCGATGATTGAACCGATTGTAAACATTCGATTATTGTAAACAAGTAACGCGATTTGCAACTCGTCGATGCTGACGTTAAAAAAGGGGCAGATTTAATTGCTTTTCTATTCTATATCTATTTTCTCAGCCAACGACACGTTAAAATGTGAGTCTATCGCTGAAAGGGCTAAAACTGTCGGATTCTGCAAAACATCTGAAGTTCACGTTCAAGTTAGTTGCAATCGAATAATCGCGACAGTAATTAGATTTGATTTTATTAAAAAAAAAAGTGAAAGTTTACCTTAATTCTCAAAGCTTTCTGCTGCCTGTGAAACAAATCCGAATCACTTCAACACAACCACAAGCACGTTATCGCTGTTTAAATAACACTGTCAACAATCATCGCGCATAATGTCTTTTAAGCGAACAAATCTGGGCTCCGATTTCGAAAAGTGCCGCAACGACCGCACGCCAACACTCTCCAGGCAGAAGAGGCCAGATTTTCACTCATAAAAATAACTCGCGGACGAAAAACATCGTTTTCCGTGTAATAACGTAAACATTCGTAACGCTTTTATCGTACGGTATCTTTGACATCGCGATTTCGACTGGCTAAATTTAACAGTGTTGTTTGGTGTGCCGCTGCAGCGTTCGGCGGATGAATCGATTGGTAGCTATGCGCTTGCGATTAATCGATGCTAGTAGCGAGTGATCGCCCGATAACGTTGTGCAGATGTTTTTTTAAATTGTAATTTTGGAACGCGGAACGGTCACCTTTTTATGAATGGTTCGTGTTGTTTAAAACTGGTGGTTGGTTAGTGAGTAATCGCCCAAGTATACGCGTTGGTGTTTTGTTTTAATAAATTGAACGCTGCTAAGTATCTGCAGACAATTAATTAAGTACTACTTTTATGCATGGTTTTGGACGCGTAGGATTAGAAATTGTATAACGATTTTTTTCAAATAAAATGCAGCATACTTTAGTACTTATGTGTTAAATTTAGATTCATCATCAACCGGAAGACGTACACTGCTGAACAAAGGTCTTCCCGTTTAGAACGCTACAATAAACGACACGGCGCCACTTGCATCCACCGATTGCTCGCAACTCTCGCGATGTCGTCAGTCCACCTAGTGAGAGGCCTGCTAACGCTTTGTCTTCCGGTACATGGTTGCTAGGTGACCTTTCTTCCCCAACGGTAATCTATTCTTCGAACGGTGTGCCCATGGCCACTTCAACTTGCATATTCTTCGAGCTATGGCGGTGGCTTTAATTCTTCGGCGAATTTCCACTAGAGCCATGTGGGGTAAACGTACGCACTGGGTAAGTGTACGCAATCACATACATTTCGGACTTAAATAAGTATAAGGTGCTAACGAATTAGGTACCAATATCTTTACAGCTGATAGTACTCGTCTCTAGGAGTAGACTTAGTATAAAATATTTAAAAGTTTATGTCACTTTTTGGAGATAATTGGAGAATCAACTTTACTGCATAAAACACCATGTTAATGAGATAATTAATAGTAAGCGATTAAAACTTCTTTGACTGCCTTGACTGTCACGAGTAACTGGCCACTTCACTTAGATACATAAATGTCAAAGTCACAATGCTTACTAAAAGTTTTCCCGCTAATCGTTGACGGTTATGACAAACGACGCTTCACTTGACAGAAAGTGTTAAATATCTTGTCACTCAAATGCACAGGCTGATTATGTTTGGGCGGAATGATAATATATTTATTTTGTTCAGGAAATTAAAACAAAAATATCTTATAAAATGTTTTCTTAATTTATATTTAAAGTTAATTGTTTTGATCTAATTTAACGTCTCTTAAAATATTGGTACTTAATTACATATGGGTACACTTGTATTGCGTACACGTACCCACAGTGTACGTTTACCCCACATGACTCTACAGTTAGGTATTTTTATTGGAAACAACTTTATAACACTTACATTTTTTTCAATTATGAAACTAGAGGCCTAATTGTCTAACACACCAATAATCATAATCGTTTTTAACTTTTCTTTCTGTTATATGGTACAGGATGAGGGTAGAAAGAGATGCTGAATATGACCACAAACGCTCGGGCGTTAGACATTACGGTCACTGGTTCAGAAGAAACAAAACACAATACAACCCGATTTTGATTTATTATGTCTTCTACATAATTTATGTGCTTTTGCTAATTATTTTTGTGTCTGCGTGATAATAAAACAAAGAAATAAAACCGGTTCATTACAGTATATTGACTTAACGTTAAAGTGTTTGATCTTGATGCCAAAATCTAGAGCGGTATACCTAGGTACATACCACATTTGACAATAATACGAGTTGTATATTAATAACTCTACTAATCTCGTAGTTGCGGTAGTACTTAAGATACTTTTTAGTAACTGAATTACAGGTAGGTATTTACTAAAAAGTGTGAGTGGTGTAGGGGTAGCACGCAGCACGGATTGCTGAGGACCTGGGTTCGATTCCCAGTGCTGGTCTCTTTTTCTGTTTTTTCTGTGTATCCATGTCTCAGTTTGTATTTGCGATATGGTTTCACGGGATACCCGTAAAAGTAACAAATTTGTACTTGAAATAAAAAATACAAAAATACTCCAAAAAACCAATCATAAAAAGTGTGAATTAGACTCGCACGAAAGGGGTTCCGTACGATGGTTGGGTCCATATCAGATCGTATATAGCTACTATAATATTAACAAGCTCTTATTTAACTTTCCCTGTTTTGGATCAAATCTTTTAAGTTCATTTGAACCACTTCCAGTGGTCGGATTGACTTGAAATTTGGCAAACTTATGTAAGTTGGATGACAATGCAAGTAGTTAGCAAAAAAGTACAGTCAGTTAAAAAAGCTTGCATTAAAAATGTAATGTTTAATAAAAACTTATTTTTTTCTATAATACAATACAATGACTTTATTGTACACTACAAATAGTAAGCGATACAGAAAATAGGTACCTACACAGAGAGAAAATTACAAGGTAAGCAATAGGCGCAATAATATTTGTTATAAATAATGATTTCTCTTACAACCAGCCGAGCGGTAAAGCACTGCGGTTACGGAGCGATTGAATTTCTAAAAGAACGTTGTTATCTTTACAAGGTTAAGTGCGCCGAGCCTTTTAGCGTTCCCTTCTCCGAAACTACAGCTAAATATCTGAAGAATAAGAAAGATTTTTGGTTACAGATATGGAGAAAGGAAAAACTACATTAGTTTATAACTTTTACTGTACAAAAATAAACAAACAAAAATATTATGATTTGTAAAAACTTATTTATCTCTATATGATATTTTTGATCTTAAAATAACGTCCTTTTGCGAGCCCTTGGTGTACGAGTCCAACTCTGATCATTGCCAGTATAAAAATAAAGATTGTCTTTTTCTCTGCTTTTTAATAAATTAAGTAACCAAAGCCTACAATTGCGCTATCTTACAAAAAATATAGTGTGATGTGAGAAGAGAAACATGTAAAAGAATACAAAACGAAAATATTTTTTTATGGTAAACATCAACAATGAAAATACAGCCTGGAAGTTTTTAACGTTTTTATTTATATAATAGTCCCAAAGTTCCATTAAAACGATATCGTGCTTAATGTAAGTGGATATTTTGCGTGTATATTGAAGAAGGTAAATACCCCAATGGTTCAATTCGCTAATAGATTAGTTTATGTTTGACCTAGTTATTAAGTATGTCCTACGAATAATTTATTCGTAGAGTATGTCCTTACCAGACACGAAATTCATTGCTTGACTGATTTAATTTCCGTTTAAGCCATACTAATGCTTTTCTAATTTTTCGCCGAAAATATGTTTCCCAAATGAAATGATTCATATGAATGAAAGTTTTTAAACTGTAAGTACTTCAAGACTGTTATACAACAAACCTAACCTAACCTTGTATAATATTGTATTATAGTCCTAAAATATATCCTGAATAGTTTACGGTTTCAGAAAAAAAAACGTTCGTCTACATGGGTCCATATAAAAACGATGGGACATTTATTTATTCACAAAATTACAATAATACAACATGAATCATTTGCGAAAAATATTTTCTGCAAAAACCCAGGTACCCATACTAATTGAATGCAAACAAATAAATTATTTATGATTTATACCCCATGTTGAAAACAGGACCAATTTAACTCACATTAATATAAAAAATTGATTATTTTTATGAGTGCAAGTTAATTTATTAAAATTATGAAAAAGAAGTGGCTGAATGACTGACTGACTGACCGATTTATCAAGGCACAGCCCAAATTTCTGGTCTTATTTAGGAGCTTGAAATTTTGCACACGATTTCTTTCAACAGGAAGCGAGCAGTAAAGAGGGGATTTTGGAAATTCAACCCCGGAAGGGGTGAAATAAGGGGTTAAAGTGTTTTACTGAAATCCGAAACTTCTGAAAGTAAACATGTGAAATCTTAAATACAGCTTAAATTCAGCTATGTTGTTCATTTGTTTTTGAAAATCAACAATAGAGGTGAAATAAGGGTATGTTCACACAGTAGTGTCGATGACAAATCAGCAAGGAGGGGGACCAATTTTTTTTGCGCGTGCTAAGTCCGGGCAAACGCTAGTCAGCGATAAATGAAATGGCAATATCTGTCGCGGAACGATACCAAAAGCGGTAGGCCCGACAGCCAGTCTGACATTTCCTACCATCTGAGAGTTCTGCATTATCGATTGTGTTTGTGAATACATTCATCAAAACCACTTTGTCTTGAGCCGTGGCGCTTTGGCAAACGTCCCCTTTCGTATCCAAAAGGGTATTTCAAGAGGGGATAGGACAAAGACCAGGTTACACTGGCCGGGATAATAGCATACACGCATATCACGCACACAATAAAACACCCCCGCGCAGCCGCAGTAGCTCACTACCCCACCCTCACTTGTCGACGAAAGCCGGCGAAATTCTTGTACACCCCGTACTTGTGTAAAGCAACAACTTGCTTCAACTTACTGTGTAAAAATAACGTTAAAAACAACCTTTAAATCGCGCTAATTTAACGCTTACGGCTTTTTAACGTTGCTTTGTGTTTATATAAAATAATCGAAATATTATTTAACAAGTGCGGAAATGGAATTGTATTTCGTTACGAAAATGGCGGACAATTCGCGTTCGCTGTAGGCGTCACGATTCGAATTTGAATTTAGAAAAATATGTTAGTGAGGACTTGGGCTAAAGTATAGCGATTGGTCGGTAGTGCAGGGACGCTTTAAAATCGATATTGTAGGCTATGCCTTTGAGGAGTTAGGTGGTAGGTTTTACGCTGTCGTTGGGGAGCTGCTGTAGATGTCAGAAGAAGAAGAAGAGTAGATTTGCGAGCGTAGAAGCCATGACGACTGAGACGACGCCTACCCAGGTAAGCTTGCCGCACTGGCGCTTTGTTTCAGCGATTCAAGGACAGTGCCCTGTCGGATTTGTTATATAATACTTGCTAACTTTACCTAATAATTTTGATGGATTACACTTGTTTCTGAACATAATTCGAAGATATTTACAGGTTTTTCACGCGAAAAAACTGTTTTGTCGCGAGAAAATGTTTAAAATCATCAGAGGACTGATTTTTAAATCACTTCACTCAAAATATCAATCAAAATGTGCTTATGATATAATTTTTGCTACAGGACGAGAGCTGTAATTCAATTTTCTGACAGTAGACAGCTGTAATCTTCTACAACTATTACAATTCGAATTCAGCACAATTTTTCACCTTTCCAATATTTCTTGCCGACGGGGGCTAGAGCCCCGTCTCGTTTTAAGTATCCTATAACTGATTTTATGATAAGGATTCCAGTATGAACATATAATTATGTGCATTGTATACAGTGAATACCTTTGTTTTACTAATAGCAAGCATCAAACTCGGTATTTTAACTGCCTCGCGTTTCTATACGTTGTCTTTGGCATTTGATACAGAACAGAAGTTACTTACGCGATCGAAGCAAATTTAGCTACTTACCTAAGCGAAGTATTGGCACCAATCAACATAACACGGGTTAGAAATACGATGATAGCCAGAAATCGATGGCTGCTTGTATAGAAAAGAAAAGTGGTATAAAAAGGTAAAGTAACAAGTCTATGATAAAATAAATCCATGGAATTATTGTGAAGGTATCATTAACGTGACGCCGGAACAACCCAATTCCCATCGGATTGCCTCAATTTTCATTTGACGTCAGTATCTGATCTGATCACAAATATGGCAATGGTTGCGTATAGTTACCTGCATTAATATTTTCTGCCACAGTAGAGCGTGCAAAAATATCTTACGCATTCTACAGGCCCTAGAAATGAATATTTATGCACGCCTGTTGACTGGTCCTCTGAAGCTACGGTTTTTTGGCTGTGATATTTAAGTAGCTCAAGTGGAATGGTTTGTGCTTCATTCTGACGTATAGTGAAAGTAGGTGTTATTTCTATAACACATTCAGGGAGTTATACAATCGTGAAATAAGACACTCGGGGAAATACACATTCGAGAAGGTAGACATTCGCAGAATTACGCATTCGAGGACGTAGACATTCACGGAATTAGGCATTCGTCTCCACGAATGCATGAATAATGATAGACATTCGCAAAATTACACATTCGGCAAGGTAGACATTCGCAGAATTTGATATTCGGGGAAGTAGACATTCGCGGAGTTAGACATTCGAAGAATTAAATCCCATGGACCGAACGTTGCCGATGCATACTGTGACAAAATAGAGACCGTTCTAGAGGTTTTTCATACGATTATGTGTCGGACACTGCATGCCGCATACTGTATCGTTGTATGTTATGATCAGGAGACCCTAGCTTAAAGGTGTCGCATCCGGAGACGTGCCAAATTCACACTTGTCTCTGGGTTAAAAAAAAAGCCTTGTGCTGCTGCTTAAGTAGCGTAGTGTCTCTGGGTTATTGAACGAAAATGTGCACTTCACGCCGCTGGAATGTATCTTCTTGTAAGTTGTTATGTAGCGTCCAGATAAACCATTACCCCCCTAGCCGCAGTCGGTTCCACGTGTTGGCAATACTGTCTAAGCATCTGCACACCGGCGCGTGGGAACTGCGCAGCGTATTCAAAGTTATTTGAATTGCCCAGAAGGCCAGTCGAGAAGCGGAGCGACATTCCTTCCGGCGGCGCGGTCCTGAACAGAGCTCTATCTATTACGCGAAACTCATAACCTTCTATTTTCCTAATCTCATATTTCATTATAAATACTTTCCTTTTTGATATTATTAATTATACGTTCGTGTGCCTCTAAATTCCTTTTTATTTGATCATCGAAGCCTCAGAGGCGCACCTACAGTTACACCACGCTTGACAGAGTGATCGCGGTGGTCGCTTTAGGATCAGTAGTGAACTAAGATTGGTTTTTGGAATCTTTTTGTATTTTTTATCATCCCGTAAAACCTAAATTGAAAATACAAACTGAAATATAGATGCACAAAAAAACCAGAAAAATAAGACCAGCACTGGGAATCGAACTTCGATCTTTGACCAGCAGTGGTGTAGCGGTATAGCACGCGGTACGGAATACCGAGGACCTGGGTTCGATTCCCAGAGCTGGTCTTATTTTTCTGGTTTTTCTGTGCATCTATATTTCAGTTTGTATTTTCAATTCAGTAGTGAACCTTCATGACAATTTTCTTGGGAAAACTGTGGTGGTCTCCCCTTGCCTTCCACACCGCGAAGTCTGGAGTCCTTAGTTCGTAGTTGGCAATAGAGAGCGCTGCCCGCTCTTACATTAGTTCCCTAAGTCGCCTTTTACGACATCCACGAAACCTTACATACACTATATATTTGACGGATCTGTCTATTTCACATATTTATTTCAATTTAATCAATGGACGGTGAAACAGGGGGTTAATGTGAAAATGTTTGGATGTTTGGATGCTTGTTACTCAATCACGTCTAAACCGCTGAACCAATTTAGATGAAATTTGATAAATAGATAGCTTGAGTCCCGTGGAAGGACATGGGATAGTTTTTATTCCGGAAAATTGCATAGTTCCCGCGGGATAGCGATAAACTAATACTACGCGGACGGAGTTGCTGGCAACAGCTAGTAAAATATATAAATAATAATAGAATATTTATTCAAAAAAGACAAAATTGCACAAGAAAGAAAACAATTATAAATGAAAAATTTGCGTTTAACATAACGTGTACGAGCTAGTTAGAAAAAGATTAAAGAGATAAGTTAGAAGGTATATTTATGTTTGCCTTAACCTTCACTTAAAATACGAGTATATTTCTATTCATGTCCACGATGACGACAAATTACTTCACGTAATTTCCGACAGAAACTGTTATGAAACGAATGTGACTAATAGTCTTCGTATGTCTACACCGTCATTAATTATATGTTAACAAATTAGACTCTTGAAAAATACATTTTTTTTAGTAACATTTTTGAGTGTGCGTGCGTATTCTAAAAACAAAACGAAATTAGTTACTAATTACTTCGATTGTTATCGTGTACAATATGTCACTTGTTATTTGTCCTTCGCGCTACGAGAATAAACAATAAATACAGAAAATAATCAGGGGAATTCAAGGTAAAATGTACAACAATACCTCTCCTTGCAGTCGGGTAAAAATTGACTTTGAAACGATTGTTTTGTCAAATTAGATATTCCTGAGTAACATTTTAACTAAAACTAAATTACCTAGTACTGTGTTGTAATATATGCTTATTATTGTCTTTTCTCATTGCTATTATCAATCAATCAATATAATTTATTTATTTGCGAACATAGGTCATTAGTGGTACAGGTGTATTATACTTAGGGGCCGTTTCACCACCCATTGGTTAATTTTATTTGACGGATAAATGTGATGCCGTCTCCGTCTATTTGAACAAAAAAAAACAGAGACGGCATCCCATTTATCCGTCAGATAAATTAAATCAATGGTTGATGAAACACGGGGTAAGTCTATCTATCTATTTACACATAGGTATATGACGAGTATTATACAAATTAATCCTTATTTCCTTTGGTCACACCAATACTTGAGAACATCCTTACAAATGTCATCCATCTTGTTTTTTAAAATTTTCTAATACTTTTTAGAAGGTTCTTATGAAAAATAAAATTAAGAAAGTTTCGATAAAATTTGAAAATTCAAGAAAACACTTCCAGATAAACTTTTCTAATGTACTTAGCGCATTAAATGACAACCACTAGGATAAGAAACAAGTTGGCAAGGATTTTTTACGCAACGTTAATAAAATTCACGATATAATTTTTGTGAAAGCCCGGAATTTCAATTCAATTCCTAGGCCTTGTATTGGTTTGTGCGTACGACACCTAAAGGCTTGAAGAAATAAAACTCAAGCATAAAATAATACAGATAAATGTGTTATCTAGCACATGGTTCTTCCAGTTCGAATTCTGTCTGACAAAGTTCCGACTTGCGAGTAATCGAATAAATTAAAGGAAGAAACGAACTGTCATCGAATTTGTCTGCTCTGATGTTCGAGTATAAGTAGGAAATTAGAGTTCCTCCCGAGTTCAAGGAGTTTGTAACACAATTATAAACAAAATTAAGCGCTTCACCGGCAACGGCAATTTGTTGATTCTGAGGTGTCAACTGAACTAAGCTTGATGACTGACTTCAAGTTAATCTGTTGAGCAACAGGCCGAATCGCAAGAGTTGGCACGAATGATGTGAACGAAAGTTATGTCAACTGTCACTGTGTGAGTGCCGTTCTTATGTAGGCCTTGCCTTCTAATATTTTGTAAACAAGTACTTCTGTCTGTTTAAAAAAATATATACCTCGTTGAGTTTCTTGCGGATTCTTCTCAACAGAGGTTTTTCCGAACCGGTGGTAGTTTTTTTTTGACATTTGTAAGTGCTTGTTATAGCCTAAATTGAATAAAGATATTTTGACTTTGTCGTATAGTATAACACGATTATCACATTGAATCAACCTGCATTTAATCATTATGATGCACACATAGACACCATCGTCCGCTCATTGAATACATTCGTGCCAGTTTTTGTGAATCAACCTGTACCTACATCATCTATCATCTGTTTTAAATAATGTAAAAAAAAATAAAAAATGAATTTCAAAATTTTCAAACCACAACATACGAACGTTGAATCTTGTCTCAGTGGTTAGAATTATTAAAAAAACTGATTACAAGTCTACTTAGAAAAATTTTCAACATAAAAATATCTAAGACTGAAATTCTTACATAAACTAAAAATTATAATAAATAATAAAGTAGACGTCACAGTGGCCCGAAGAGCTGGCAGCTTCCTCGGAGGTTTACGTTGAATTAAATATAATTTATACATTTCACTTACACTTTTAGGGGACAGGTTTTATTTTTAACCCTATTACCGCTGTGTTCAGCTGGTTAGATACCGGGGCAAGGACGCTGCCGGAATTGCCTGATCGATCCAACGCTCCCGGGATCCCGGCAGGCCGTAACGAACTTTCCGGTTTCATTTCTCGGGCAATCATATTGCTTTGTTCTTTGAAATCAAGTTGGAATAACTCAATGTTACATTGCCCATTATTTACCTTGGGAAATTTCTATATATATCTGTGTTTTCTGTACTGCTTGGTGTTCAATAAAGATTATTGTACTATATTGTAATGTTACATTTTTTTTTTTACTTAAATTATAGGCGGCTCAAGAGATTTCTACCACCATGTTTGAATGCCAGATAAAGCTTAAAACATTACAGACTATTTTTTACTTGCAACTCTAAAATCAACGTTTTATTCGGATGTAGGTCCGCCCGGATTGCTACCACCCTCTTGCTCGCTAATCCTGCCGTGAAGCAGCAGTTGCACTGTTGTGTTTCGGCGTGGAGAGTAAGACAACCGGTGAAATTACTGGCACTTGAGGTATGCCATCTTAGGCTTCAGGTTGGCACCGCATCTGCAATACCCCTGGTGTTGGAGATGTTTATGGGCGGTGGTGATCTCTTACCATCAGGAGACCCACTTGCTCGTTTTCCATCGAGTCGAATAACAAAAAAAATGTAAGAACTGTCATGATAAATGTCATACGATTTTAACTAGTCAACAAAAATTCAGGTTTCGCAGTTCCATTGACTTATAGTTACTATAATAATATTAAAACGTTACATAAGTTACTTTTACATTTAAATTTTCATTACGATTGATGCCTATTCAAGTGGTCTCTGCCGCTGTCCCTTTAAATATTAAACGCGCGTTTACTCGAACGTTTCAACCGTCTCATTTTTCTGGACACTTTTCTGTTAAAATAGAAATAAGTACAGGAACACTAACAAATAATCGAAAACGACATCAAAATCTACAGCCAATTCGTAAAAAATGTGACCAGAAAAACGAGGTGGTTTAAACGCTCGAATAATCGCCCACGATATAACTCCCTCTAAACGTGATCCTGAAGCGAAAAAACTGGCGAAGTATATCCCAGTTCATTATTTCATGCCTTTATTACATTCTGCTACATATTTCATACCTCTTCCCTGGCGTATTTAGCAGCAATTTGCCGACCCATTACCACCGCCCTTGACTCGTATCTGGTTACAGTATTATGTGCCGATTATAAGCGTTATTTACAGAACAGCTGATGTTCTATAAAAAGGACTATTGAAGGAGGGGCGTTTGCTTAGCGGGGTAAGGAGGAGTGCTCGTGGTGTCAGGTTTCTGTTGACCTGGTATCAGTTGTATTGGCACTGGACTCTGAGCTTTGGTTCGTGTCTGGATTTTAAATCAATAGGTGACACCTGCGAAGCAATTCAGTGGTGCGTGTGAAGTTCCCAATCCGCAATGGGCCCGCGTGGGAGCTATGGCCCAAGCCCTCTTGTTCTGAGAGGAGGCCTGTGCCCAGCAGTGTGACGTATATAGGCTGGGATGGATGGATGTATAAATGTGGCCGCTATAACATATAGATTAATATTACTTTCTTTTCTTTTGAAATTTATGGGTGTATAATGCCTGCAATAAAAGGAATTATTATTATTTTAAATTATAACAACAAGTACTAAAAACAGAATAAAATAAATATTTAAAGGGAAATACATGAAAATACATATAGCAAAATACATAATAATAGTGTTCAGTAAGTAATATTGACAATTATTTGTAAAGGGGGGCTCCCATACAACAAACGGTTTTTTTGCTAATGACTTATGTTGTATAGATAATGGTACGGAACCCTTCGTGGGCGAGTCCGCCTCGCACTTGGCCGGTTTTTTATTTAATTGACAAAAGGAAAAAAAAACTTGTCCAATATTTTCTGATAAACAGTTATGAAGTGTAGGTATATTTTACCCAACGGCCCGAAAGAGAAGTTATGTTTTCACATTGATGATCGAAGGTTTTCACTAAGTTTTTTGCGGCATACTTCGAGAAGTTTCTTTTGTACCTACTTCGGCGATACGTCCATTAATCTTCTGTGCTTTATATAGTCCTCTTCGTCTTATTAGTTGTTTTTTTGTCTGATGGATGATACATCTTCGAAAAGTTCCCGTTTTGCTTCTATTTATCATTTTATTTATTTATTCTCAAATAAGGTACATCATTTTAGTTTCATCACTAATTTTGCCAAACAATGACGTATATTAGCGAATACTGCGCTCACTTTTACAACAATTGTACCCTGATAAGTTAAAAACTAAACTAATTAGGGTGACAACACCAATCATGGGTTAAGCACAGTAGTACCCAGTAATGGTCTCGCTGGAAGACCAGCGCTGACGCTGACTCCATCCCAGGAGTACGCATTTTTGTTGAAGCGAGACCTTTTCGCTCGCACATACAAAATGTTATATTATTTTTTTATAAATATTTTATATACCTAATAGCATAGTAAAAGAGAACAAGTATGCACACTCCGACCCTTTAGGAGACTTAACTGCCTACTCCGGCGCAGACGCTTAGGGTTGTCGACGTCTATTTTAGATTAATTAATTACCTACCGGCAAATAATTTTAGTATGAAAGTTAACATAAAATTGTCTAATATCTGTGTGTAGAGAGACAAGATTCTTTGCCGAAGTGATGATGGCGACTGTGTACATACTACTCATGTTTCCTACACATAATACTACTACGAGTATATTTTTTATAGGTAGGTAGGTATCTATTATTTTTATGTGTCCTTGCACGAAACTATCACACTATACTTATAATACTACTAATTTACAACTAAACCCAATACAAAAAATACGTAAGTACGAGTACGCGAACGTAAAATGATCATCACTCGCAAGACGAGCGAGCTAAAATCGAAACGTACGACCCCGACGCCAGCGCAGCCTTGACTAAAGTAAACTTAATCCTCCTTAAATTATCAGTGTGTGCGTGCGGCGGGTGTTTGCGTACTGGCGCCAACCGGCGCGCACACATTTAAGCCGCGCGATGTACTTTTGTTCGTAGTGAACCTTCTTGTTCTCTTTTACTATGCTAATAGTTTGTATTTCTACTGCATTTGTAATTTTTGTGTGTATCATGTGTGTGTCGAATAAACTTTTTCATTCATTAATTCATAATGGACAGCAACGATTCAATGCCTTACATCATTCATTAACTTTACTAGTTATGTTCATCAGTTATCTGAACATTAGTGTTATTATTTAAAAAAAAGTTGTGTCCATTTTTAGGGTTTCGGAGCCAAAATGGCGAAAACAGAACCTTTATAGTTTCGCCATGTATGTTTGTCTGTCTGTCTGTCCGCGGCTTTGCTCAGGGACTATCAATGCTAGAAAGGTGTAATTTTGAGATACACATATATATAAGAACTATGCCGACAAAATGGTACAATAAAAATTGAAAAAATTTTTTTAGGGTACATCCCATAGACGTAAAGTGGGGGTGCTTTTTTTCTCATCCTACCCTATAGTGGGGTATCGTTGGTTTAAAACCATTAGGGGTTTGCTAAGACGATTTTTCGATTCAGTGATTTGTTTGCGAAATATTCAACTTTAAAGCGCAAATTTTCATTAAAATCGAGCGTCCCCCCCCCTCTAAAATCTAAACCAGTGGGTGGAAAATTTTGAAAAAAATCTACTTCGGGCGTGTTCGACACGCTCTTGGCCGATTTTTTTATAAAATTAGGGTTACCGGAAAAAAACTTTTATTGGTTTCTGTCCATCACTGGTGCCATCACCTTAACTAATTATATTATGCCTATTGCTACTTCTAGGTACTATTATTCTTCCCCTTCCTCTCAAATATACCTTATAATTATAAGTGTGAAGGCTTGTGAGTGACCGTGACAATTAACAGAGTCGGATCTGCAATTACTGTTTTATATTGACTTGGACGTAATAATCCTAAAATGGCCAAATTGTAAATCCGACTCTGTTAATTGTCATGGTCGAATGTTTGTTATGCTTTCACGCTAAAATGGCTGGATGGATTTAGCTGAAATGGTTGTACATAGATAGCTGGATGTCTGGAGTAACACATAGGCTACTTTTTAACCCGATATTCTTACGGATACGGTATATAATATAGAAATCTCAACCACGAACACCTGTAACACCTGTGTAATGTTACCTGTAACGCACAATAAATACTTTGACTTTTTTGACGAGATTTAGATTATGAAATTTGGCGTGGTTGTTTTTTAATGCGACATCAATGAAGACCACGATTTGGGAATATACACGGAAATTTAAACAAAGGGCTGAAATTCTTCTGCTGTATTATGATTCGCGCGCGAAGATGAAAAGACAAAAGTGTAAGGCTATAAAATAGGTTGTCTGTCGCCAACAACACTAGTGTGTACCTAAGGGTTTCTTTCTCTCTCTCGAAAACAAAATCAAATCATCTTTTTGTCGCACATTTTCACATGCCACGTCTCAATTAATGAATGGCCGTGACACACCACGCCTCGCAGCAAGCCTTTCTGTTTCTGGCACATTAATTAAATTAGGGGTTTTTAATCCAATTATTTAGGCGCTTTACTGTCCCGGTGAGAAGGTTTTTACTGCCATTTTTGCAATTCTTATGCCATTTGTATGTATCGATAATTTCAAGCTGTTCGAAGAGTATGCAAGTTCAAGTGGCAATAGGCGGGCCACATCGCTCGAAGATAACCATATGAGTTTACTGGCTGACAAATAATATTGACTACTTCTGCATCCAGAAGATAATCTAATATTCTATGGTTTGAATTTGCTTCACATTGCATTTGCATTGCTTTGTCCAGTAGCTCAAGCTATTTACAGATGACTCTTTTGCACTTTGTTTTCTTCTTTCTTTATCTGACTTTACCCAATAGGACTTATTGGACAAAGTCTGCCCTGGGCCACAATGTGATCTGTTTTAGTTGATGTTGAATCTTAATAGCAGTATAAAAACCATTGAAAAAAAAATGCTGTGAAATCTCTACAGTTAGTCTGAACTTTTTTCATATTGTAAATGGAGATGAAATAGAATCTAAGCGATAAAAATACGAGATTTCAACAAAAAACACAAATAATAAGAGATGGTATAAGCCAGATTTGATAAAAAAATCTGTTATCAATTCATGATAATTCCGTAGTTAAAAATCTACTAAGTGACTTGAGTCAAGCTGAAAGCGGTAGTCGCACGAAATAGCGGGTTATAATATAAGGCTTCCATATAACTCAGACGATTGGGGATAAAGGTCAAGGGTAGTGCTTAAATAAATAAATCTTTATTGAATTAACTATTCATTGTACTATCAATCAATTCTAATTAGTCAGTCAATTAGATGGTCAGAAAATATTGAACACATATTTTTTAATTAATTAAGACAATTAAACAAAAAAAACCGGCCAAGTGCGAGTCGGACTCGCGCACCGAGAGTTACGTAAAAATATTTTTATTATATCGCAATTTTTTCTTTATCTGTGCTATAAGACGTTCGTACCAAATTTCAAGATTCTGAGTTCACGGAAAGTACCCTGTAGGTTTTGATCCCCTTGCGAGTGTCAAAAATTTGCAGCATAAACGGCTGCATCTTTTGATTGCGTTGGCTTAGAAGTTTGGTTTTTTGCACAGCACCAAGAGACAGTAGCCTCCACGCGTACCTGAGAAAAAAGGTCTTGACAGACAGACAACAAAGTGATATTATACTCGTAAGGGTTCTGTTTTATCTTTTGAGGTACGGAACCCTAAAAATATGAAGATATAGCCAGTTAAAGTTCCACGTGACGTCACACCATGCGACACTTTTTAGCACTGTGACTGTAGGGTGTGATAATATGACACGATGAACTATAGATAAAAGGAGGAGGTTCTATGTTCGACTGTATGTATTTTCTTAGTTATTTTTCAACCGGCATTGATGATTTCTACTTCATTTGTTTTATTTTAAGTTTTGTATCTCGTTAATGTAAGTTATTTTAAATAAAGTTTATGTTCCAACCTATTATTGAATTTAGTAAAACTATCAAGTCAAAATTTATGCTTCATCATCCGTTTAAAAAAACAAAAACAAAATATCGTTTTTTAACCGTTAGTTTTTTGAATTGCTTTCCATAAACAACTGACCACTGATTTTAGGGGTGACTACTATAGTTAAGCACATAAAAGATGTAAAAACGCAAATCATGTTAGGGGTTCTAAACGACTTCTGAACTAACACGTGTCTATTGTATTATTAAGTAGAGATTCCCTGACGTATATAAATAGACAAATTATAGGAGAATATTTCCCTCTAATTGTTTGGCGGAAAATTAATGATCAGATGAAATAAGATATCATCGTCTAGAAAAAAAAGTAAATTAAATTGAGGCAGCAGGTGAAAAGATAATTTAAGATTAAAAAAACAAGGATAAGATGACGGACCGTTTTTGGCGTGTAATCTCGAGTTGGACCGTTTTATTTTGTAAATTATATAAGTACTTATATTTAAGTATTAAAAATACGTTAACTACCTGCAAAAACGCAATCCATCACTTCTTTCGTTTTACGTGCAGGTATGTTTATTTTAAGGATAAGAGAATTCCATCTCTCTGTTATCATTTTCAATAACCATAGTTAGGTATTACCTGTCTCAGGAAAGTCTAGGGTAGTGGGAGTTGTATTGATTTAATTCTATTTCTGGCGCTTACAGCTCTGACCTATTTCTAGCCGTTTATAGCTCGCGACAGATATTATTTCTTTATTGTCACTTGTTATTGGTTACATTGGAAGATTTATATTGACTTCAGATATTTATTTCCTATTTACCGGACACATTAGTACCTACCTAAATAACTTATTCCATCCCATCCATCCCAGCCTATATACGTCCCACTGCTGGGCACAGGCCTCCTCTCAGAACAAGAGGGCTTGCGCCATAGCTCCCACGCGGGCCCAGTGCGGATTGGGAACTTCACATGCACCATTGAATTGCTTCGCAGGTTTGTGCAGGTTTCCTCACGATGTTTTCCTTCACCGCAAAGCTCGTCGTAAATTTCAAATGTAATTTCGCACATGAATTTCGAAAAACTCAGAGGTGCGAGCCGGGGCTTGAACCCACGACCCTCTGCTTGAGAGGCGATAGTTCAAACCACTAGGCCACCACGGTTTTAATATATTGCTATACATAATAACTTATTATCATGACTTAATTCTTGTTGTGTCATTGTTGTGTCGTATGAACCCTATAATATCTATATATAGGTTATACATGTCTACCATCGCTAGAAAACCTGCTTTCAAATAAAAAAAACCGCATTCAAATCGGTCCACCCGTCTAAGAGCTACGGTGCCACAGACAGACACACAGACACAGATAGCGGTATAACACCCCTCTTTTTGCGTCGGGGGTTAATGAATTCTAAAACGAAAGCCAACCGTCATTCCTAACGTCTACATTGATTGCAGTACGAATAGCGACCTTTTTCACATTAAATCTCCCGAGTTATCCACTATATACGAAAATACCTACTCCTTGTCAGCTTTCAATCAACTTGCTAATACCTTAAGCTCAGAATTTAATCATCCTATAGGGATTATCATATTCCATCCCGAAAATATCGTCGCTGAAATGTTTACCCATCCAAACCTTCAGGCTCGGTGAGATAAGGGATTTCACAGTTTACAAAATGTACCCTGTTGTGGCGTATTATATTGTGATTTATGAATTTCCTTTTCTTGGTTTGGTACGCTGTTTAAAGATGGCTGCCGAAGGGTTTGAAGAGAAAATAGTGTCACAGAATCAACGACGATTGAATGAAACTTTCTATTAACGTACCTACATATTATTGAATTCTTTAGCGCATTGTTAATAATACACGGAAAAATTATACATCCAAAATTATGCTTATTTCAAATTCAATTATGTTCAGCGAAGCAAAAATCGTCTGTGAATCTAACAACATTTTTACTTATTTCCTTTCACCATTCGTACATTTCTTCTTATTTCTTTGTCTTTCTGAACCTCAAAACTTCATTCGATTTCCGTGAAGATGTTCAATCTCATTCTACGAAATGTATTCTAGGAGAATCCCTCCAAATTTGCATTAGTTACATTATTAAAAAGATTCCTTTCTAAATTTATTCCATCGGGTTGATTAAAACCGTAATGTAAAAGAAGATAAACAAATGATTCGATTATGCACCCTTATATTCAAATTTTCCACCGCTAAGAGAAAATGGATAGGTATCTTCTATTGTTCTTTTGGTTTTTGCAACCAAAGCTTGGTCTAAATACCGAATGGTATAAAATTAAAGAAACGATTTAATCTTTTAGTATTCTTTTATCTTTTTACAAAATGTTACTTAGATGTATTCGTTGAATTTTGCTTCAAGTTTTAAGCATTTTTTTCAAGCTTTCATTTAACTTGCAAAATTCAACGTGTAATAGTATATTTACCACTTCAAGTTATTGAATTGACTCCAATTTTTTTTCTACATAGTTTGGATACAGGAAAAAAACTTATTAAAAAATCCGTCACAATATACAGCTTTACAGAAATTCCGAAATCATATTTTAAGCCGTAAAATCTCTAACGACTACTTTAAACAAATTTACTTTATAAATTCCAACTTACGAACAGCGCAGTCGTCTACATAAATATCCATGAAATCTGTTGAAAAACTCTCACTGCCAGAGTGACAAAGATGTCTGGCTTCAGACAGCCTTTGTCTCTCACTGGAAGCTTCCGGGCATCATCCGGGTGCATCTTATTCTCTTTGCGAACTTATTTGTCGAGACAGGCACGTGTAAAACAACGTAAACACTTTGATATTTTCAACCACAGAAGAAGAACATACATAATATGTACAATTGTACATACAGGGAGTCTCTGACCATGGGGCTTTAAAGCTACTTTTGTTTTGTAATATTTAAAAAAAACTTAAATTTAAATCATTTATTGTTCCTCAAAGTTTAATTGTTAAATCAGTGTATCGGACATAGCGGTATTATCACTGTCGGTACGGGGGCCTTGAAATATTTTTTGTCATTTATTTGACATCTCTAAGATAAACATTTACAATGTGCCGTCAATTTAGTATTGTATCGCATACATTGAAAATTACATTTAATTTGTATGAAAAAAAAAAGAAATTAACAGTGGTCATATTTTTGAAAAGTAGCAGAACAAAAGTAGCTCAGCTATGCGAGTAGAATCGAACCCTGGATTTAAAGCCCCGTGGTCAGAGATACCTACCCTGTATAAAGAGGAATAGACATGTCATGCATTTGTAATTAACTTTTTCACCTATTACTGTCAATTCTCGCTCGTTTTTTAGGGTTATGTAGTCCTGCAAGGATTTTTGAGGTACCTTCCCTACACATTAATTGGGGATGATTGTTTTTCTAGTCTACGAGTAAATCCATAGTGTGATTTATTTGTTTATACATAGACGAATGTGGGTATATTTGTTACGCTTTTACCCTCAAAGTATTCAACCAATCGTGATGAAATTTGGTATGTAGATAGTTTGAAACCCTGAGAAGGCCATAGGATAGTTTTTATCCTGGAAAATGTGTAGCTCCGAAACGAATACTTCAAATGAAAAAGTCGCAACAACAGTTTTAAATATTTTAGTCGAAAAACAAATAACAAGGAGCTAATTTGAATATCATTAAATTCATGTGCCCATTAAAGTATCTTCGAAAAATGATTCTAACAAATCATTACTTTATTATTTCATAGTAGTAGTGAATTTTAGCGCCAGTAACGTAACGTACGTACGTAACGTTGTTAGCAAGAGGGAAATATTTTCTCTCATTCGTCTCAGCAGGAGGTCTTTGTCCGCTGAAATCACGCTTTATTTAACGTATCATTTCGTTACATTAACACAAGTTGTACACAAGTATCCAATCAACTGAAGGTTGTTTTTTTATCGAAAAGCTGGCAAACGAGCAGGCGGGTCACCTGATGGTAAGTGATCCTGCCGCCCATGGACACCATAGCCTTGCAATAGGCGATACACTCGCCTTTTGAAGATACCCAAATCATAGCTAGATGGAAAAACCCCAGCAGCGAGTCCATTCCATATTTTACACGTGCGAGTTAGAAAGGAACGTTTAAACCGCACAGTGGAAGATCACCAATCATAGAGATAGTGCGGGTGAAAGCCCTTATGCCGAGGGCTACGGTGATGGAACTTAGCAGCTGGGATAAGATTGAAGAGTTCGTCGGAACAATCCCCATTGTAGATCCTATAAAAAACGCAGAGGGAACTAACGTCTCTGCGTAGGGCCAAAGGATCAAGATGATATAAACATAATTAGCTGTATAATTTCAAGTTTCTTGCGGCGCAGTCGTCTAGGCAATGGTCTTTCCAAAAGCGCTGGTAGTATAAAAATGTGACGTAAAAGAACCCTTTGCGGTCTGCTTACAGAATAAACGTGTTGATTATTGATTGTTTTGTTATCTTTAACTTTGATAATTGCCTTTTTGTTTTTGCCAGAAACTTGTGTTAAATTTTGTTTCTATCCTTTTATGAAGGCAGTCAGTTGCTACATTTGCGGATAGCTCACCAAATAGTTATGAAGTCATCGGCACCAATGTCGCCCCTTGATGATGTCATTCACCTATCGTCTCTGTTTGTTCCTATCCATTATTATTATGTTTAAAAGTAGTTACTTCCCTTTTTTATTGGTTCGGAGAAACGACTGACGCTACTCTAAAATCGCACATATATGTCGTACCAACATTCCGACTCCACCAAATTTGGAATCGATTTCTAAATAGCAATCGGTGGCAATGCCTCCCCTAGCTGACGTCACTCGCCCATCGTCTCGACTAGATCCTGCTATACCTACCCAGTGAGGGTAGCTATCGATACTTTACGATCGCCATCCCCCGTTTATTTATTGCGGCATGTCATCTATGTCATTGAATTTAAGTACGATGATAAAGATTTTGCGGCAGTCTGAGGCTTGTGATGAGTCTTGGTAAATGGGATGTTTCTACTTTGCATACTTTACGTTTTTAGATTACAATTTGAGAGTTGCTTTGCCTATCTTAGCCTATTTAGGTACGGAATCAACTAAATTACTTACTTAAAATATTTTAACACATTATCATAATCGTAGTCGACACTTAAATTTAAAAAATGTGGCTAAGTGTGAGTCAGACTCGCGCACCGAGGGTTCATTATATTTGTTGGTATCTACGAATATCCTAACTCTTCTTAGTGTGGAGTCCTTTAAGATAATTACTGACATAACCAGACAGACGTAATAAAATTAAGGTGTTCTAGTTTCTAGGAAAAACGGAAGTACCCTATACGTTGTTTGGTTACGGCAATTTGTATCGAAATACTTTTTTAATGAACGAAATATCTTTTGAATGCATTGACTTTGATGAGTGAGGTTATCTGTCTGGGGTGTCTGAACTTGCCAGCATTCTGATAAAGTTGTTTTCATGACATTCTTCCCTACCTGACAGATGAAGCCATTTTAGTGGCCGTTCTGTCAGACACTATTTTGCGTGCCTCTGTTTTATTTTAGTTTAGTCTTTTTAAACCAAAAGCCGGTGTTTTGCGAGACGGTCCCTCTACCCGGCTATTGACATACACATCAAACAGAGTTTTAGTCGTAAAGGAAAGCGAAAAAGTTACCAACGTTCCTTTTATTGTCCTGAACGAACCATTTTACCACTTTCATGGCTCTCTCCCAGATGCCACCTCTGTGTGGAGTTGTTAATGGCACTGGTGAGTTCAAATTATATGATTTGACGTCTCTCTTTGGAGACACGCTTGTTGTCCTTTACTGGCACGAGTGATCTAATGTTAGAGGAAATGGAACGAATAAACATCGGATTGCTATGAGAGCATACTAAAATATGTATAAGACTATGAAAACGACTATTTTGTGCTTTCGTGAAAACCATTATTTAATTAACTTGTTTCAGACGCAGATTAAGTTGTAAAACTACCATATTTCCAAAACGAGATTACTAAAGGGCAATTTATGTCCTTAAGCCAAAGCATAATATTTATCTTTCACCGTTGGCAGAAATTTCGGGTGATTTAAATACGAAACTGAAAGCTACATCATTCATCTTCATCATCCCAGCCTATATACGTCCCACTGCTGGGCACAGGCCTCCTCTCAGAATGTAAGGGCTTGGGCCGTAGTTCCCACGCGGGCGCAATGCGGGTTGGGAACTTCACACGCACCATTGAATTGCTTGGCAGGTTTGTGGAGGTTTCCTAACGATTTTATCCTTCACCGTAAAGCTCGTGGTAAATTTCTCGCGTGGAAAAACTCAGAGGTGCGAGCTGGGGTTTAAACCCACGATCCTCTGTTTCAGAGGCAATAGGTCAAACCACTAGGCCACCACGGCTTCCTACAACATTATTAACAAGCAAAACTAAAAAAGGCCATTAGAAAATTTAGATGGCAAATTCCTCTTATTCAAATAACATCAACCTTTACTTATTTGGTGTATATCCTACAAATCAATTTCAATTACCCCAATTTAACGACGCCCTCAGTGAAATCGTCGAATAAATAAATATAAAACAAGAACGCATTCACCAAATCACACCCTACGGTGCCGAGGGTAGCGACCCCCGAACAGGGGACATAATTGCTCGCGTGCAGTGCATGCACCCGCTATGTGTGCATGCATGCACAAGTGGTTGAGACTCTGTAGCTAGTGCCTTTTACGATTTTTAATTAGAAATTTCAAATTTTGAATCAAAAAATTGTTGTAAACCAATGATACTGTATATATTAAATTGTCATTAAACTGGATTAAATATTATAGGATAAAATTAAAAAGCTTGTAAATTAGAGCAATGGTATTCGTTAATTTGTTATAAAATCAATGGATACAATTAGTCAAAATCCACTTATAATTGCTTTAATTTGATCAATTATGTCTATTGAACTTTACACGAAATAAGTTAGACCATGGAGCAATAATGTTTGAAAACTAGTATTCACGTCTTATACGTAGATGACATTGTGTCCAAAAACTATAAAAAAGTAAAATGTAATAATCCGCTTGCCGCAAAAATAAAGTACAGCATAATTGATGCAACCCACGCTTTACACAGATTCGTGAGCAGGGAGATGGGGCAGACAAATGTGATTTTAATGATGCTTTGCCGCGCGTCACTTTTCAGTCATTTAGCGCTTGTTAAAGTGCTTAGAAGACGATTAATTAAAATCATCGTATTACTCGTACATTTAGGACTAATGGACCTTAACCTATTTTATCCTGATTATGAATACTACATAATACGAGTATACCGTCAGTAGTTAAGCTTAGACTTTTTAATGAGCTCCCGAATACTCCCGATTAAAAGATTAAAAGATTTTCAGGGTCCACATCCCACAACCGCGAGTCATTAAAAACGGTTGCTTATTGTTAAAGAAAGAAAGATCGTTATTTCTTGCTACAGACGGTTTATATGTCTCACGCAGACCGTTTCAATTTTAAGTTGCCCGATTTCCCCCAATACTTAGCAATTAACAAGAAATCAGCAGCCATTTGTTTCAACCCCACGGTGTTAGCGCCCTAAATTATGTATGAGATCACTTTGAGGGCTCTTACTATACGTGGGTGACTTTCACATGTGTCCTTTAAAAATGCTAAGTTTTAGGGCTGAATTTCATTATGTTTACCCTTTTTCGGCCAAAGGTTCAAGACAATATGAGTTAAGTAAATAGTTAAGGGTGTATTTAAACGACTTTGTACATCAGCTTCAAGTTCAAAGGAATGTTTACTTTTACCTTTACACCTGAATTTTGGAGGGACATAATCTAGAAGCTGTCTTTTATTTAAATTTTGTATTTCGGTTTCAAATATTTGACATAGGGAGCTCACTTTGAGCTTTATAATGTAATTTTCCTCGTATGTTATTTGTTGTCAAAGTGAAACTTTTTTTAATCGTAGATTAATCTTGTTTGGGTCATTTGCCAAAAAAATGAAGGGAAAAATCACTAGTGGGGAGATGCCTTTTCATTAAAGTATTTACTTATATAATTTACTCTAAATGCATTTATTTAGTATTGCCAACAGTCTCAATAGTTCCAATAATCAGTTCAGAGTTTTGAGCCAGGTAGCAAATGGCCATAAAAACATCACGCGGTTTATGAACATCCCCGTCTTCGCTCAATTCCCGTCAGCACTATAATGTGCATATGCTCCTCCGTTAGCGTTTCTGTTAGTGAAGAACCAAGCTAAGAGGTTGTTCATTGACATGAAACTTTGCAAATTAATGCCTGAATCAATCAATTATTTGCAATGTGTTTCATTACAGGCGGACGCCAGCACCGCATTCCTCCGCGCCGCGCGCGCCGGACAGATCGAAAAGATCATCAGCCTTCTGGAACAAGGGGTGGACATCAACGTTAGCAATGCTGTAAGTATTCATAAAATTATTACATCTTTATTCTTTCAAACCATATATACTTTGTTCCGTATCATGTGGCCTGTCCACTTCTATTTTAGTTTTAATACTAAGACTGGGATCATGGGGACGTCACACCTGTAACTCCAGTTTGCTTGAGAGTTGCTTCTACTTTTATACTGCTTCTTAGTATGATGTTGAGCATGCTCCTTTCCACACTATGTTGGCAGGTCTATGTTGCGTATGTTATGATCTGTCAAATGCTGTTTTTGTCAGTTTTAAATTGATTCCCTGCTTAAAATTTTTGCAAACTGATTTCCAATGTGTTTTTTCACGTATGTATATCCCTCACGGGTCTACGTCAACCTTCATCATATCTTCTTTATCATCTCGGCCTATATATGTCTCACTACACGGCACGGGCTCTCAGCCTCAACCTACGTCTAGTGCCGCTGATTGCAGGCCGCCTAAAACAAAATGTGTGCTGCCTCTGTCATCCATATTTGCTTTCGCCAACTTAATTTTGCGAAAATATTCCACAATTCCAAGACGGTCTCATGCCACCGGTGTTACCGGCGCCGGCGTCAAACGTGCGCCGGACACGCGATCCCCGCGATTTATGCATGCGGTGACGAATCTTTAATCTATATCGTCGTCCTTGCGTACTTTATATAGAACAAATTTTCTGCGAATAACGGCTGAATGTACTTTTTTAACTCACCAGCACCAATATCTGACACAACAAGTGTGCATAAGTATCTGATACGACTCTATTTCTAGGGCCGGAAGGACGTGTCAGATATTTTTGCACGCTGTGGCAGATATTAATGCTGGTGACTGTACAAATGGTTCAGCCGAGGGTATAAATATCTATACAGCTGAAGCATCCTGATCTTACCGTAGATTTGTAGGAACAATGTCAAAATTCTATATTTGGGTTCCCACTACCCTTTTTACTTCTATTATGACCCGATTGGGAGCGGTGACGGTGACCTTGTCTGATTATATGCAGAAGGTCACGGGTGATATAATATTTCCTCTTTAACGAGGGCACTTACACTATGTCAAGCTACATAAAGCAAGTTTATTCGAAGCAGCAACGTAAAGCAAAATGCTTGAAGTTTGTAGCGTGACAGGCGACGTCAGTTGTGTTCTAGGATGGCGTACATTTATAGCAGTATTTAATTTGTATGAAAGAAAAGAAAATTTAAAGACTCCATTATTTTTAAAAGTTGCTGAACTAATGTTGTTCAGATTGACGAGGATGATCTCTGTTTTAATTTTTTGCTCGTATTACAGGCCACATCCGGTATAATATACGAGTATGAGGGTGAAGGAGGTATATATATTGACTTTTGTGTGGAAGAAACACAATAACTTTGAATAATATTATACTAAGTAGTTATATTTCACATTACCTTCTTATTAATTACACTATGAACTACCCTTAAATATCTTATTATCTTGAACTTCTATAAAGTAATTTAAAGCCGAGTTTAGACTTGCAAGAACGAAGAAGGACGTGCAAGCGGCTTTGGGTCCATATTGCTCGCATACTTATTGGAAGTCCGAATGTAATGTTTGTCAGAACGATCGTTTGTCACAACTCTTTTTTCTCTGAATCCAATAATTGTCCAGAATAGTTGTTGTTGTTGTTGTTGTAACTCTTTATTGTACATTAAACATATGAAAATTACAATTAACAATAAAAAAAAACAAATTAAATACATTGTAATATAAAACAAACCTAACCTAACCTATAGTTTTCTATAGGATGACCATTTAAAAATTTCAGAAAACTGTAAGGTTTCAGTGGGAAAAAATTATGACAAACGATGATTCGGACAAAAAGTACGGTATGACTAGCGAAGAGTATGCGAACTTTGGCGCTACCGTACCCGTAAAGCCATCGAGTTTGTAGTGATCAATCGAGCGCCGCAATGTAATGCATCTTGCACGATCTTTCTTGCAAGTCTAAACTCGGCTTAAGACAGTAAGTAAGACAGTTCCTCGATCTGCGTTTGTCTCAAGCTCGCTCCAGTGCTTCACTGTTCTTAGTACACCGAAACTCTGCCGAAAAAACATTTATGTGTTATTTGCGTTATATCACAGCCGCAGCATAGTCTATGGCTATACTTCTACATAATAGCGACGTCGGGGACGGTGACTCAACGGGGTCACGCCGTTTTGTCACCAAATTAGTTTTAAATATTATTGATTATAAATATGTATGTAAGGTATTTATTGTATGGGCCAAGTTGCCCGAAATAAATGAATTTATTATTATTATAATTCTTTAATTCCTTTATCAATGCTACAACTTATCTTATAAAGTATCTCAAAGTTTGTCAATTGTGTTTGTTTCTTTCTTTTGTATTGTACATACATAAACTTACGCAGATAGGTCAAATTGTCACATTTAATATCAACTGGCGTATATAGGTCACATTGTTGTGTTTCAACTTAGTTATTAAGTTATTCGTATTAGTTTCATAGCGTGTCGTGTGTTAATGAGAGCGAACATACCTTCTGCTTCATTTGTATGTGTATAGTTATTTGCTTTACTTATAATGAAGGCGTGTACTATGTTAATATTCATGGGTTTGCTTAAGGCTCGGTGTAGACGTAACTAATTTAATAAATAAGTCAGTAATTAATTGAATCAGGCTTTACTTTGCGGAGGTCCGTATCAAAAAAATATAAACAATTACTTTGCTCACCCGCGACCTTACGGTAACTTGTATGCAAAAAATGTGTTGATGCAGCTTCTTCCCCTAAACAGACACACACACAGTCCACAGTCTGTCGTAGTTTAAAGTTTGCCTGGAAGGGATCGCTCTGAAGTAATAAAGGCGCCTACTGCTTGCCTTGGAAAATCTCTACAGGGTGTAACATTCAGATCGGTCAGTATGGGAAAGTCTAAAACTATAAGACACACGGTTCTTAGGAACCATTTCATTGATTCTATAAATAAGAAAAACTGCATTCATACATTTAAAAAAAAACTTGCTCTCAGTCCGCGAATCGAACCCGGAAGTTTTGAAAAATAAAACTTACATTATTAAAAATATGTAATACAATGCATTTTATTCTATCGTATTTCATAGTAACATTTATTGCTTATGACCTACACTACCGATATCCAAATAGAAATAAAGAACGAAACAAATCTTCGTATGTCTTATAGTTTCACACTTTCCCATACTGACCGATCAAAATTTTACACTCTGCATATGCCTGTGTTGGCTGTTCTGCTTCATCATCATCATCATCATCAAGATTGATGTAACGTATAGATAATTATAACAGTTCAGCTGGACATAGACGCATCTCTACCAGCAGCCTTTCGCAGATCGTCACTCCACCTGGCCGGAGGGCGTCCTACACTACGTTTGCCGAGAGGCTTGTTTACTATGTGCTTCCAAACCTGTCAAATATATGTCAGTTGACCCACAAGTTTGCATGCATGCAAGAAAAATACAATAACAATACAATACAATAACTCTTCATTGAACACCAACACATAGTAAGCAGTACAGAAAACATAAGTATTATAGAGATTTTTCAAGGTAAGCAAAAGGCGCCTGCAATATCGCTTCAGAGTGATTTATCCCAGGCAAGCTTTACAACAGACAGAAGGAAGGAACAAATTTAAGCAGGTGATACAATTTACAATAGGTTAGAGCTATAATATCAAGAATACATAAAACTAACCATATAATACAATACACATCCACAACATAATATAGATTAACTAAATACAACATACATACGAAAGATGACAGAATAGATAGTGGTTCTAAGTATAAACTTAAGAATAGACAAGAACTTTGCGCGCCTTAAATCTATCGGCAGGGAGTTCCAAAACTGGGTGGCCTGGACAGTATATGAAATACTCTATTAAGGTTTGATGCTTGCTTCATCTTACTAAAACGGCCACTTTATTCCCGAACAAGCATCACACGAATCCTGCCAAGCCTGCCACTTGGCAGAGGTCCAACGGTCCGATATTCACCCGACCTTGCATCTACCCAGATCTGTTGTGCTTTTTTACGATATTTACTTATGCAAGCGACTGAGATTCACTTGTACGTATTGGAAGTTGCACGGCAGGACGAAACATGTCTATAAGTTTTTCTTTTAAGAAGAAGACTTCAAATAGGAGTGAACTAAATTCGTACCATCTCGTTCTATTATACTATATTTGAGAGTTGCAGGCTACCGGTGGATTGTGGATGCACTTGGGCGTTCATTGTAGTGTGTTGTAAGTCTTCAACAATGGATCTTTGATGATGAATGATGATGACAACAAAGTCAAATGTTATACCGTCATAATTTTACTACAGGTATAACTAGGCTATAGAATAGAGAATAAAGAAAAAGCCTAGAGTCAAACCTCTATGGAATCTCAAGCAGAGGATCTTGAGTTCAAACCGGGACTCGCAACTCTGAACTTTTCCATTCGAAATTTACCACGACATTTACGGTAAAGGGAAAAATCATGAAGAAACCTGCACAAATATGAGAAGCAATTCAATGGTATGTGCAGTTCCCAATCTCCACTGGGCCCAAATCTCATAGTCCGTTAAGTTTCTAACTGATATAGAATCCAAAGGCCACAAACCTTTCCCCTTACTAATTTAATCTCCTTTGTTCACAGAACGGTTTGAACGCCATCCATTTAGCATCCAAGGATGGCCACCTAGAGGTGGTCCGGGAGCTGCTCCATCGCGGAGCAGCAATCGATGCCGCCACCAAGAAAGGCAACACCGCGCTGCACATCGCGTCCCTGGCCGGCCAGGAAGCTGTCGTCAGGCTACTGGTGCAGAATGAGGCCCAGGTAAACACAATTAAAAAAAAAGATGTACATATAACAAAAACCATGAAAATAATTTTCTAACAGTTTGACGTCGGTGCCTCAGCACGAGCCAGCAGGAGTAGAACTATAGTCCTCTTCCTCACCTCGGCACATACCATATATTGGGCTTCTACAGCTCTTGCTGAAATCCTCGTGAATTTTTGCTCATTAGCTAAACTATCTCAAAAATATTAAATAAAGTCTTCCAGGACCCAATGACTATTTCTCAAAAAGTAGTCCATTTTCAGTTGTCCACTTATAAAAAAAAATCCTGACGCCATTTCAACACAAAAAATAGTAATATTTTGTTTAAATATACACAAAACCTTGTGGTAAAGGTGATAAAAGTCAGATACTTAATATTTGTTGTTGGATCCAATAGAAAGTTTCGATGTAGTTACAAGATTACATTGCATTTCCTCCAGATTTCCTCACAAAATTTCGTGACGTTTTCCTGACGTCAAAAATGTTTGGATGTTATATGCAGTTTGTGTTCTATGATATCGTCCTTAGTGTTAATAATAACTTGACAAACTGATTTCTTGACAATTTTATGACGGGACAACTGTTTGAGAAATACTCCAATAAGTACCTAAAAACTATTAACGATTTTGTATTGAAGTTCACTAATATTAGTTGCTTACATTCTATCTATCTATAGCAGCCCTTGTTGCGTCCGTCTTCGAACGTAGGCCTCCTCTTCACGTTTCCACGTCTGTCTGTCCCCTGCCACCTTCATCCAGTTAATGCCGGCTTGCTGCCGGATGTCATCCGTCCATCTCTTAGGAGCCTAGGTCTTCCTCTACCGCGGGTGTTGGCACGTGGTCTCCACTCCAGTGTTCTTCGCACCGGCAGTGATCCATTCTGGCTATGTGTCCTGCTCATCTCCACTTCCGGCGCTCAACCTCCTGCACCACATCTACGACTTTCGTCATTTGCTTACATTGTATTGCAAAATACTTGGAGCTATTGTAATAATTTATATAAAAATATGGGACAATTAACAGTATTAATTAACAGCAATCGACCTAGTCCAGTAGTAATCAAAGCTTGTGCTATGGATACTAAGCAGCAGACAAACAAACTCACCTAAACTACATACCTATTAAACACTCAAGCCTCGAGACTAAATACAGGAAGTCTCTGAGCTGTGTCTCTGGGCTTTAAATCCAAGGTTCGATTCTACTCGCAAAACTGAGCTACTTTTGTTCAGCAACTTTTTTAAAACATGATCACTACTGTTCATTTTTTTTTTCATACAGACTTTTCATATAGACCTACCAGTACCTACAAACAAAAATTGTCAGTACATTGATAAATGCTTATTTAAGAGATGTCAAATAAATGTCTAAAAATTAAAAGGCCCCCGTACCAAGAAACAGTGATAACACCGCCATGTCCGAAGCACTGATTTGACGAGGATCAATAAATCGGCCATCCTTATTTTATCGTGCACCTGTCTAATTACCGTACCGCTTTTTTTGTCATGCAAAAGCGACACGACACTGCAACTGAGTGCACATCTACGAAAAGGACGGCAGCCATTTACATTTATCAGTGCACTCAAGTCTAATTACCGTGTCACTAGTGCGCTAAAAAGCGGTACGGTAATTAGACAGGTGCACAATAAAATTAGAATGGTCGAAATTATCTAAATTCAAGTTATTGAAAATTTCAACTTTGTACCTATTTGAATATGTTACAAAATAAAAGTAGCTCAATTATGCGAGTAAAATCGAACCTTGAATTTAAAGCACCATGGTCTGAGACCTGTACCTATATATTTATCATACAAACATCTGGCCCGATCAGCTACTAAAAACCTTAAAAACGGTCAGATTTCAAAGCAAATAAACCCTTAAAGATGACCTAATAAATACTAATTAAGGGCACGGCCATAAAAAGCTTTAATGATCCATCAAAGCGGAGCGAGCAAATTGCTCCTGTAAATCAAGCAATCAGGGATACAAAGAATAATTAATCTCCTTTAAGTCTGCCGCACACTTCGGTGTAACTTAAGCGAAACAGTTAATTAAAAAAACGAGTTTGGTAGTGACTTATCTATTGAACACAGCGCCATCTATGGTCCCGAGTGAGCCGTATTTCCTAAAGGAACATGCGTCCGTCTCGTACAGACTTGCATATAAGAAGAAGATAGAGAAGGAGTTTTGAAAATAACTGTTTCGAGAACACCTTTAGAAAGGAGATTGACAAGGTTTAGACCAAATGCTTTCCAGAAATGAAAATACCTCTAAGGACATCCTTGCGTTACTTTGTAATAAAAATCAAATCAAATCAAACTTTCATTATTATCGATGACAATGACGAAGATAAATACTCAACGTATCAAATAAATGATTCAGTTCTAATTGATACGTTTTTTTTCACACGAGGAGGGATAGATCTTAAAGCGCTTTAGGCTTTAGTGTACTGTTTAGTATTAGCCTAAGTGTGTTATTCTGGGTAGCACTTGGTCTAACTTCCACACTCTCGTGGTCAATCTCCTTTCGGCTTATGTGCTAACTGCTCGAGTTACTATTTTATTTTTATTTTTAGATTAGACGAGAAAGTTCAAAAGTTTGGATCATGTTAACCAGTGGTCTACCTGTAGTTAACCGTATATAACGACAGCTGGTAATAGTTCCACAAATTACTTATACTATTGTATAGTTAACGGTTTTTCTTAAAATTGGAAATGGGAAAATTTTCACACTAAAGGTGTTAATGTGTCCAACTTTGAACTCCACCCAAATATTCATTTCTGAATTATCTCACTATGGCGCTCATGTCATGTGTGCGCCCGGCTTTAACTTATATTTATGTTCAATGTTTTGATATCGTGCTCAAAATATCATGAACATCATCAAGCACGTGTATAACTGTTCAAAGCCAAGGCACGTATAACACTAACAAGTGATTGTGTTGATATTAGGATCTTATACATTATTTATTTATTTATATTTTTACAAAACATATCTATTATTACAGGTTTGCCCAATGCGATAGACAAGTCAAATGTGTCGAAATTATAGCCTTAAATTAAGTTGGTTGTTAATTTTGTACATAATAAATTATTTTACATAAAATTCTGACTAGAAGGATCAATAAATGAATAACATTAAATTGAAAAAGTAATAGAATTAAAATTTTATTAAAACACATTAAGATATTAATTAACCATAACAATTACAAGCTATTGACAATAGTAAACAATAAATTGGTAAAATCATAATTAAAATAAGTCGAACAAAAGATAAAAATAGTAACTTTACATGGCATGTAAAGGCCGTATTGTCTAATAAAAAACAGCAAAGCTATCCTATAAGGGTTCCCCTTTTTTCTTTTGAGACGGAGCGCTAATAAGTATAAAAGTGCGAATAACTTCACTTACCATAACGTACATAACTTCATTTACGTACCAAAGTCATACTAACGCTTGCCGTAAAAAAACAAACTAAATATATAGAACTGTGCTGTTTTCAGGATTTTTTAAAATTCAATTTTATACCTATGCATAGGTGAAGTTGGTTTAATATAAATTCTGAAGAAAATACTGTTTCAGAATTAAATTACTTTATGCCAAATGAAAATTATGGAAAACGATACATTATGGCATGTGAAGTTCGGGCAAACGATAGAGAATCATAAAATGAAATGTATTATAGAAATTTACAATGTTGAATTCCGGCCGATCTTTCGAATGATTTTAATATGATATGAAGTTCATTGACTCTATAGCTTTTCAGCATCTGATGAAGATTGATGGTAATCAAAACACATCACCGACTTCCGATCCGAAGTATTACCCATCAATCTTTAATTTGCTTCCGACTAATTCATGGCTTTCACCACCTCGTATTAGACTCAAATCAGTTGATCAAAATGCTGCTCTATCCCATTAGAATTGCGTTACAATTTCAATAAATGCAGTAGTGTTGTATGAGCTTGCTAAAGTTATAATTTTTAATGGATGTTCATATCTGACAGTTACTTTATGATCACTATAATTTAAGAGCCGTTTATATTTAGGTCAGTTGAAATAGCTATACTTACTTTATTACAACTACTTAGTCTTTGACGATGGTAATATTTCTACCTACTTACAAAATAAATTAGGTTTTGTTGTAGGTACATTTTTTTGCGAAGAAAACTAAGAAAATATTCGCCTAAACCTCAAAACGCTCCTTGGCCCCCTGTGTGAAGTTCCTAATCCGTACTTTCCACTTCGGAATTAAGGCCCAAGCTCTCTCTTTCTGAGAGGAGGCATGCCCTGCATCACTGCCGGACGTATATAGGGCGAGATAACCCGTGATCGTGACGCTAGTAGATGAGAAATATCGGGAACTCATTAAAGGTAATAGTGATCAACATCCTGTATGAAATATGTTTGCTCGTGAAGTACATATTATAAGCGGGATCCAAACATAACGTTCATCATCATCATCATAATATCCACTGTTGGATATAAGCCGATATAGCCCCCCCCCCCCCTATTGTTCCCCCAGTTGTTTCGGTTGAAACCGGCCTGCATCCACCGTGAACCCGCAGCTTTAATGAGGTCATCTATGCATCTCGTTGGACGTCCTACCGCTACGCTTGCCGATCCGCAATTATAACGTAATATTTATTTAAAAAACAAACGTTAAAAAATCCGTGGTAGCCTAGTGGTTTGACCTATCGCCTCTCAAGCAGAGGATCGTGGGTTCGAAACCCGGCTCGCACCTTTGAGTTTTTCGAAATTCATGTGCGACATTACATTTGAAATTTACCACAAATTTTTGAAAACTTCGTGAGGAAACCTGCACAAACCTGACAAGCAATTCAATGGTGCGTGTGAAGTTCCCAATCCGCGCTAGGTCCGCGTGGGAACTACGGCCCAAGTCTTCTCATTCCGAGAGAAGGCCTGTGCCCAGCAGTGGGACGTATATAGGCTGGGATGATGACGATGATGATGATTTATTCAAAATTTTGTTCTAGGTCAACATCCAGTCCCAAAATGGCTTCACCCCACTGTACATGGCCGCCCAGGAGAATCACGACGGCGTGGTCAAGTTTCTCCTGGCCAACGGAGCCAACCAGAGCTTGGCTACTGAGGTAAGGCTTTCTGTTGTAACCGAATTGGCATTGATCACTTTTTTACAATGTGGTCTAATTCCAAAACCATTTCGAGGAATAGGCTTATTAAATTATTTTATAACATTTTTGTAAAAAAATACTGATTGTTCGTGTGTATATTTGCAAAATAATGTTTGACCTTTGTTTGAATTTCATCGTAAATCAGCGTTATATAACAAAACCGCCTAATTCTAACACTGCCAGGTGACAGAAGCCACTGCGTTTTTTTAAATAATTGTGACGGGCAAAGAAAAACGTATGGCAACCCAACCCATGGCAACTATGGTTAGCTATAATTTCGGTAACGTCTAAATAGGGTAAAAAATTTAAAACGCAACTAAAACCAAAATCCTTCACATGGGTGTCTTAAATTCGCCTATTTTATGAAAAAAATATATAAAAATAAACATTGTTTTTTTTTTAGACCAATGCCAATTCCACGCGGACGAAGCCGCGGGCAAAAGCTAGTATGGACATATAGACGGTTTAAGTAAAGGTTTAAGTCCCATGTGATACACATGTGTCACACCTACGAATACTTTTTACTAAGGTGACGTCACAGTCCCCCTCCCAAACTAATATGATGCGCTTCATCTTCGTAATTTTTTGTTTGATTGATAAAAGAAAAAAATACGTGTCCAATATTTTCTGATAACCCAACTGACAGACTAAATAGAATACTATCTCTTTTACTCATTCCCTATACTACAAAGGGAAAACTTGAAATGAAAAGGACGGTGCGATACGACATCGATTTTCGAGTTTCGTAGTATCCCCTCTGGAATCTACAGATCGATTCACAAGAGCTGGCACGAATTGAATGAAAGTAATGTCACTTAGACGTTTTTGTAGGAAAATGACAGATGCATGAATTTTCCATATTTGTGTGAAGTGTCTTCAAATAGGTAACACACAGATACTTTAATTCACTCATTCAATCCATTCGTGCCAGCAGCTCTTGTGAATCGAGCTGTACCCAATGTAAAAATTTCAAAACCGCTGGAGAAACACGAATTTTTCCTAGCAAACATTTCAGATTGATTCTACCGTACTTATCGAGCACTTCGATCTATGTTTTCGCTTCATCGAGAGATCAATTCTCTGTTCCACGTCTTCAGGTAGATAGTAGATAGAATAGTGGCTGCCGAGGTAGTAAATAGCAACTGAGTATGTATGCATAGGAAAAATTCGTTCTATTTCCATGTAGGTATTTTGCTGGTACCTTTCGATTCCACTAGCTTTTTTCTGGGCTTCGCCCATGTGGAATTCGGTTATCGCGCGCTTTTCCCTCGGGAATCGTGCATTTTCCGGAAATAAAAAAAAAGACTCAATATCCAATCATACACACATATACTATCACTATTCCCACGGTCGCCTCCGTTTCGCGTACCCAAAAAATACAAATAGAAACACACACACTAACCGAATTTATAATATTAGATGATAACAATGTTTCCCCTACTGTAAGAAAGCTATAGTGTTTTTCTTCAAAGTTAGATCTGGATTCATACAGCACCTATATTTTATACGAACACAAAGCCTTGAGTTTAGTCTGGCTATGATTTATACATAAATTGCAATTTAGAAGTTGAATCGGAATTAATTTTTGAATTTTTTCCAGCAGCAATTTATTGCATACAATAGTCAATTACATAGAGGGAATAGGCGTAATTGTGTGCTGTTTTTTGTTCTTTTGTGTTTTTGTGTTTGTGTTTGTAGTGTTTGTATCACGTTAAATTATTTAAGAGAAAGTTTGAATTCCACGCATATTCCATATTGCCATTATCAATATCAGAGCTGTCTAAATAGTCAATAATTTTTTTCTTAATTTTTATTTATAGTACAAACTTGTTTTGCTGACTGTACTTTTCATTCACTGTGCTTGCATTGTCATCCAAACTATATTTCCGTACCAAATTTGAAGTCGATGCCATTAGCCGTTGAGGAGTTCCCTCCTGCGGAGACGATCCTGGCTAGATCACCAGTAGGTTCCCGGTCGTTGTTATAGTATAGTGAATCTAATAGGCATCACTTTGATACCTAATCTTTTTTATTCAGGATGGCTTTACGCCACTGGCGGTAGCGATGCAGCAAGGCCACGAGAAAGTGGTAGCGGTTCTGTTGGAAGCAGACACCAGGGGAAGGGTCCGCCTGCCAGCTCTCCACATTGCTGCTAAGAAGGACGATGTTAAAGCGGCCAACTTACTGTTGGAGGTGAGTAGCAAGAGCGAGTAGTTTTGTGGGTGGTAGGATTTTGAGGTCTATCCACCATCTTCTGCGTTTGCTTCTGCGTTTCCACCAAAGATGCGCGAGGAAGTGTTGCGAGGAATGTGTTTTTCATGAACGAATAGAAACGCTTCATTTACTTATCCTCGCACAGCATATCTCTGGTGGAAACAGCTTAGTTTCTATTGGTTCATGAAAAACACATTCCTCGCAACACATCCACGCACATCTCTGGTGGAAACGGAGTCTTATCCTGCCGAAGAGCTCCTGCTGTGGTCCGACGAGAAGAGTAAGGCAGTAGGTTAATTCCTGGCACATGAGGTACAACCTCATCCCTGTTATCCTACTCTTCTAGAATATTCTTCGGATTCCACCTCTCTGGAGCGCATTCACCGTAAAGCGTTAATTATTAGAGTTCAACATTACGCGGTCTGAAATAGAACCTTTAAGATTACCAATACAGTTCAAACTTGTGATATCTCAGTACTAACAGAACAGACATTTTGATTACGATTTGACTAAAATTGCGAACTGCATCGATGTCGCAGATATATATGTCTACAGGAAAATTTACTTAATGAAACTTTTTTACTCTCATTAAAAAATGTTTTCTCCTTCTTTTTTTCTTAGAACGAACACAACCCAGACGTGACTTCAAAATCTGGCTTCACGCCCCTCCACATCGCCGCACACTATGGTAACGAGGCCGTGGCTCGGCTGCTGCTGGCCAAGGGAGCTGATGTCAACTGCCCCGCCAAACACAACATATGTCCCCTGCATGTGGCTGCTAAATGGGGTAAGTACTTCAAAAGTCTGGCTTCATGCCCCTCCACATTGTCTCGTAGGTACTACGGCAGCAATGGCCTGGCTGTTGCTGGCCAGGGGAACTGATGTCAAAGATTCCAGCAGTCAGAACTTGGACGCCCTTGTTCAGAACCACCTCCCCCAGCCGTTGCAATCTGTAAGGGAAAGCTATATCCGGAGCTTCCACGTTGGGCATACTCGAGACTACAAATGAACAGAGTTTCAGCGCCTTGACATCGAGTTGCCTGAATCGTCCAACATCGCGGCTGGAAAGGTGTTGGAACTGCCGTGCACACGGCGCATCAAGGAGGCAGTTGTCTTATGCGTTAAAGACTCCTCCAAGCCAGTCACTGCGAACAATCCTGTCACACTGCCGACATGTTGCCACATGCCATGCCATCCCATTCCATAAATTTACAGAATAATATAAAAATTCAAGGAGGGCTGGGAGATGATCAATCTCCCAGCGTAATATTGCCTTTATCAAATTGCTTTTAAATTAGACACCGTTTACCTGCAAACATGATTCCTTTGTTCCTCACTGAGACACAACGCAGAATAATTTATTGCGCTTAGTAAACATTTCGCCATAATTATAATGTGATTTTAATTTAGGTCTTCACGTGGATGGATGTTGGCGCTCCGCCAGCGAACGAATTACAGTATAAATCAAAACAGACGATAAAACGAGTGACATTATGACATTCGTAAATTACTAATTCTTTCTAATTTTACTAAAGTTCCATCAGTGCTAGTTTATTTGTCATGGAAAATTTTTGCTGTATGTGAAGTATTTTCCATATCAGTTTCATGTTGGGGTGGTTTATTGTCTACCTCTTCTTTTTCTTATAGTGCCTCTCCAATTAGTGAAGGTTGACAATCAGCTCCGCATCTCTCTTGGCCTTTAGCGAGGTTGAAAAGCTTCGCTGCACTTGTAACTCTAGTCCATTCCCGGATGTTTCGCAGCGTTGCCCATGATTATGTTGTCTACCTGAAGCCGTTCAATTATTTTCAACCACTTTCTCATTTGCTTGCCTAGTTTAGCTATGTACATTTGGTAATTTGGCAATTTTGGCTACATTACCAGGTAACCTTTGGATAAAGTCGCCTTTGTACTACTCCATGTCTATTATTGTAGGCATTTATAAACTGTTATGCACAATAAAAAGTTTTCTAATTTACTGACTTATGTTTAGAGTAGTTAATAGCTAAAGCGAAAAGTAGTTAAAAGCAAAATTTTCTGTCCGACTCAGAGACGAAGCGGTCCCCATGGGTTGTAACTGGTTCAACTGCTATAAATTGCGAGAAAGAGACGCAGAAGAGAGAATGCAGTCAGTAAAATGGAAACCTTTGTGTCGGGCATGATGCAAAAGGGGGGAGGAGTTTAGGTTAAGACAACTTTGATGAACCATATTGCGGATACGCTTTTCGTCTTATAGTTCCAGTTGAACAACAATAATATATATCAGACATGAGATGATATAATAATGGTGGTTATTAGCGTTCAAAAGAATTATTTATTTTTTTGTCTCTAGGAAAACTCAACATGGTATCTCTCCTCTGTGAAAACGGAGCTAACGTGGAGGCGCGCACGCGCGATGGACTCACCCCGTTGCACTGCGCCGCGAGGTCGGGCCATGAGCGCGTCGCAGAAGCATTGCTGGATCGAGGCGCGCCTATTACCAGCAAGAGCAAGGTGTGTTTTGTTCTCATCATCATCATGATACCTAAATTTTTTTTTCAAAAGATCTTTGATTTCATCGAGCAACTGTCCTGCTAATAAAAATAACCTAACCAACAAAAATTGGAAAACGCCCGACTTTGTCACTTCAAAGTTCAACGTCTTAAAAACGGCTGAACCGATTTTGATGAAACATGTCTAAGAACCATCGCTAGAAAACCTGGTCCAAAAATTCAAATTGGTCCACCAGCTTAAGAGCTACGGTGCTACAAACAGACAGACAGGCAGACAGACAGACACACATAGCGGTCAAACATATAACACCCCTCTTTTTGCGTCGGAGGTTAAAAACAGATTTGAAATAAATAAAGTGGTACATAATTTTTTGTGTTATTTCAAATCAAAACAATTTTTCGTTTTTCAAGAATCCTAATATCATAGTATTCGTATAAATCGAATATGTCTAACAATTTTATGTCATTAAGGCAGAAGGGCCTATCAAGCACTAGCATAATAGTTTACCGTAACGATGCAATTTTTTATTAATATCGTTGATGTAAATTAATTGGGCAGATGTCTGTTCCTGGAAGGCCTTCCTCAATTATATTACACTAACTGATCTTAGTGATACTCGTCTATGTACTTAGTGATCGATTTAATGCCGTCACAACTTTTTGTAGTGGAAGAACTGCGTTATGAGGCTTAACATTTTCCTTACAATCTTGACTTACGTTCTATACGTAGACAAACGTAGGATCTTACTCTTCTTACCCATTCTTTCTTAATCTTCTAACTGGCATACTTAACTGCATAACTGGGGTCTCAGTTTCTTCTGGAGTTTTAATTACTTGCCTTTCCTTCTCCCAGAATGGTCTAGCACCACTGCACATGGCCGCCCAAGGTGACCACGCGGAAGCAGCGCGCGTGCTGCTAGCACGACGGGCCCCGGTTGATGACGTCACCGTCGACTATCTGACTGCATTGCATGTGGCTGCACACTGCGGGCATGCCAAGGTCGCCAAACTGCTGTTGGACCGGTCAGTGTACATTGATGACATGTGTTGTTGAATATAGTCTGCGAAAGGTCGCTATACTGCTGATGGATCGGTCAGTTTTTGTTGATGATAAGTGTGGTAAATTAAATCCTAATAATGCGATAGGTTGCCAAACTGCTGCTGGATCGGTCAGTGTATGTTGACAAAACGATTGTGTTGTAAATTAAATCCTACAAATGAGAAAGGTCGCCAAACTACTGTTTCAGTGATATTGTGGTAAAATAAATCCTACTAATGCAAAAGGTCACCAAACTGCTATTGGACCCGTTCAGTATATAATATTGTTGTCAAATAAATCCTACTCAGAAACTTTATGATTATGGATGGTGCGTGCGTGCGCGCGAGCGCGTGTATGTGTATGTTTGTGAATTCTTACCGCTAAATGGCTGGACGGTTGTGGATAAAATTTGGCATAATTGTATGTAGGAATAACATACAGGCTTATTTTTATTCCGATTTTTACATAGGATTAACTAATGTAACAATTTTTTTTCGTCATAATGACTAATTTGGCGAATAATTATAATATGGTGGTAACTGTCAGTAACTTGACTTGTAATTTTAAGAATGTCTTTGTATAGGAATGCTGATGCCAATGCGCGTGCCCTGAACGGTTTCACGCCACTACACATCGCCTGTAAGAAAAACCGGATCAAAGTGGTGGAGTTGCTGCTCAAATATGGCGCCAGTAAGTTTAAACTGTGTTGAAATGAGGAGATAACGTAGAAGAACGGGGGCACCAACATAGCCAATCTTAGCTCGTTGTAGTGGTAATGGGTAGGCCATATAGCATGGAGAACAGATGGCTCTTGGAGCTGAAAAGTTCTCAAATGGAGACCACGGATTAGCAAGAGGCGTGTGGGATGTCCATCAAATAGATTGACGGATGATTTGGCTAAAGCCCAGCGGGTCACGCTGAATGCAGGTAGCTTCCTACCGAAGCAACTAGAAGTATGTATGTATGTAAACTCTTTATTGTACAAAATAAGTAAACAAACACAAGAAGACAAAGAAAGAAGAAGAAGTCTATGGGATGGCCATGACCATGCCATGTGACACACATTGGTCCTTGTTATAGCCTAAGTTGAATAAAATGATGATCAAATAACACAATTGCTTACTTAGAGACTAGGTTGTTGTTAAGTGTCCCGTGATATGTATTATTATTAAAAAGTCAAAATAAGTAATTGAAATACAATGAAATGATACAGAAAAAACAGAAAAATAAGACCATCACTGGGATCGAACCAGGTCCTCGGTAATTGCTATACCGCTTACACCAGATGGTCACTATGGTGATGGACCTGGGTTGATTCCCAGTGATGGTCTGTTTTTCTGTGATCTATATTTCCAGTTTGTATTTTCATTTCGTTAAGGATGACGTAAAAGTAAAAATTTGAATAAATAAAAAAATAAAGATTCCAAAACCAAAAATCAAAATAAGTAAGTCAAAATTTATTATTCAACTTAGGCTACGAGTATAACGAAATAACAAGCACCAATGCGTGTCAAAAATCTACCATCAATTGAAGAAGATTTGTTGTAAAGAATCCGGCAGGAAACTCTTTTTTTCTCAACATTGTATTTCGTTCTTTCTTAGGGTTTTTTTTCTATTTTTTTTTGAGGCTTAAGTGCACTTGTGTTACTATGCCAGCCTCATTGAAAGACTCGATGTCCACATTCATTAAACACTTCTATTGCGATGTCCAGATTATCTGGCTGCAAAGGAGTGCTTGATGAACCCTGTTAATTCGTACTGCATCTTCCGATGCCGGACAACTCAAAATAACATTCACTGCACCATTGAACAGGTCCAAATCACTTAACCACCTCTCGCGGATATCCTTAGTCAATACACACTCCACCAAAAAATGTATTAAGTCCTCAATCTTATTATAATCCGTGCACATGGGGGATTCAACTACTTTCATCATATTTAAAAATTTATTCAATGGAACATGTCCTGACCGCACTCGAAACGCCCACATAAGTAAATCCCTGGGGAGGCTGGCACAATCGAACCAGGGCACCCTAAAAATTTTGTTCTGTATTGTGTTGTACCAGATACCTTTCGTTTTAGATATCAAATTGAATGACTCTTGCCACATATCTAAGCATTTATTCCTCGCAAGTGTCATCAATTCCATACCATATGGTTTACATGGGAGTTCCATGCCATCTGTCACTGCCGTTTTAGCCACTCTATCCACTTGCTCATTACCTGCTACTCCAACATGAGACAGTATCCATTGGATTTCTTAGGGTTCGGTAGCAAAATGGCAAAAATGGAAACCTTATAGTTTCGCCGTCTCTGCCTGTCTGTCCACGGGTTTGCTCAGAGACTATCAGTGGTAGAAAGTTGTAATTTTGCACGGATACCTATATAATAGTTTCCTTATCAACTGGCAAGAACGGAAGGTTTTTATATTTACTTTGTGCACAGGTATACAGGCCACTACGGAGTCCGGTCTGACGCCACTGCACGTGGCAGCGTTCATGGGCTGCATGAACATCGTCATCTACCTGCTCCAACACGAGGCCAACCCTGACGTGCCCACGGTGCGGGGAGAGACACCGCTGCATCTGGCGGCACGGGCCAACCAGGTCTGAAGATAAATTATTTATTTATTTGTTCCAGGTAATAAGGCCCATTAAAATACGTCGTAAGTACGAGTAAGTCAGAGGCCGTATTGTCTAACACGCTGGCCCTCGTGATCGCATTCACCATCTCTTTCTACCCTCGTCTTATACCGTGTGACAGAAAGAACTGGTGAAATAGATTGTGATTCCGTGTGCGTTAGGCAATACGAGTAAGGGCTCTGATCCCTTAGTCGCCTTTTACTATCCAAAAACCAATAAAAGAAAATCCTAATCAATAAAAGCTTCTATAGCCGGATGAGTTCTTCGACGACAAAATCGAGTAAGTTCTTTTGCCAAGGACTGGTGGATGGTTCTTAGAGTTCATATGTGGCTAAAACTTAAAATGTGTCTCATGTGAGTGTGTAATTATACCTATATGTTTATCTTTTTTTCTTTTCCATGCATGTTAAATACATTCCACTTATAATAAGCACCCTCTGATTACTTATATTGCCGTGCCCTATCAGGGCGTCACATGTATACCTAGTTTGTAATTTTCCATCCTAATGCCTGTAATGTGACATGCAATAAACAATTTTGAATTTTGAATTTTGAAACCGGGCAAGGCACGGACCCAGTACAAGACAGCGTACGTGTACCAGTTATTAACGCAACATTTTCTCCCCCAACAGACGGATATAATCCGCATATTACTCCGCAACGGCGCCGCCGTCGAAGCCAAGGCCAGGGAGCGTCAGACGCCGCTCCACATCGCGTCTCGTCTCGGCAACGTGGACATCGCAGTGCTGCTGCTGCAGCACGGCGCCGACGTGCGCGCGCACACCGCAGATCATTATAACGCGCTGCATATTGCGGCTAAGCAGCATAACCATGATGTGAGTATCTTCATCATCATCTCCTGCCTATTATACGTCCCACTGCTGCGCGACTATAGAGAATAGAGGGCTTGGTTTCTAGTTCCTACGCGGGAAGGGCTGAATTTAGAGGTCTGGCCTTGGGGGAAAGAAAATGTAGGCCTCTAAGGCGAAAATTCACACATTCCTCGCGATATTTTCTATCTCGCTATGTCGTGATAATAAGCTGTTTATCTGGATAAGGCATAAACTCCATCCACTTTATTGTTAGTATTATCTCTGTAACTTTACCTGTTTTATTTAGTGCCATTTAGTGAAAATTTTAAGACATAGCTCAAACGGCAGAAAAAAAATCACTGATTCCGGAATATTTTTTAACTCAATATCTCAAAAAATGTTGCTTTTTTCAATTAGCCTTTCAACCGTCGATATATCATTTTGCCACATTATTTTCTTTGATATTGACTTCTGCAACTGAGATAAGTGAGCCGTCATGAAGATAATTTTTCGTATTTGTTTAGCAAAGATTTTTTTACCTATTTCAATAATTGCACCCCTGTAATTGATATAACCTCTATTAATGGGACCGTCTGTAAATAAGATACGTATTTATCTAAACCCGGGTATCTCAGACACTGTGTAATCTTCTATAAGTGTGATAAACATCCTGGTACGTTGAAATCCCATTAACATTAGCCAGATGTCATTGGATCTTGCTTCAGGAACACGCGCTTTACAAAGTATTACTTGCTTACAGGTTGCAGCAGCGTTGATCGAGCATAACGCCCCGCTAACAGCAACGACGAAGAAAGGCTTCACGGCTCTACACTTGGCCGCCAAATATGGAAACCTAAAGGTGCAGTAAAATAGTTCCTATCTGTGGACATTGTACTGCGCAATCTACAAAGGTTTATTTGTGTTTGCCGTAGTTAGCATTAAGACAAATTTGGCGGGATCGTCACGTTTATGCCACTGATCCATTAGTCGATGTTTTTTGATGACATCAACTTCGACAAAAAACTTGCAGGAGTGTACACCACCTATTAAAATTCTTTACTTCTTTCTATGGAATAGGTTGCCTGGATCTTTGTATTTTCATACCATTAATTGTTCAAAAAGGAAATACAAAAGGTTACAAAAAGCACTTGTGCAAAGGCGGACTTATCCCTAAAAGGATCTCTGCCAGTCAATCTTTGAGTGGTAGGCAATCAAATAAGGATCTTTGGTTTATTTAGCCTGCCCTACTTGTTATTAAGGCCGCTTATTGTTTTCCTTGTATTTTTTCTGTATGTACTTCTGTTTTTCATACTTTGGTCTCCTGATGGTAAGAGATCACCACCGCCCATAAACATCTGCAACACCAGGGGTATTGCAGATGCGTTGCCAATCTAGAGGCCTAAGATGGGGTACCTCAAATGCCAGTAATTTCTCCGGCTGTCTTACTCTCCACGCCGAAACACAAGAGTGCAAGCACTGCTGTTTCACGGCAGCACTGCTTACTATATTGTAGTATTCAATAATGAGTAATTGTGTTGTATCGTTTTGTATGTTTCTTTTTATTTCTACAGGTGGCCAATCTACTCCTGGCTCACGGTGCTTCACCGGACCAAGCGGGCAAAAATGGCATGACGCCACTGCACATCGCGGCGCAGTACGACCAACAAGCTGTCGCCACCACCCTCCTGGAGAAGGGGGCTGATGCTAAGGTTAGTATTCACCAGACCGGTGTTCAAGATAGGCCTGAGCCAACTAAACGCAAGGACGTGCTTCATGCGTTACTTTTTAGGGTTCCGGAGCAAAAATGGCAAAAACGGAACCCTTATAGTTTCGCCATGTCTATTGTCTGTCTGTCTGTCTGCCCGTCCGCGGGCTTTGCTCAGGGACTATCAATGATAGAAAGCTGTAACTTTGCACGGATATTTAAGTAAACTATGCCAACAAATAGGTACAATTAAAAAAAAAAAAATTTTTTTAGGGTACCCTCCCATAGACGTAAAGTGGGGGTGTTTTTTTTTTTCTCATCCAACCCTATGGTGTGAGGTATCTTTAGATAGGTGTTTTAAAACCATTAGGGGGTTGCTAAAACGATTTTTCGATTAATTGATTTGTTAGCGAAATATTCAACTTTAAAGTGCAAATTTTCATTAAAATCGAGCGTCCCCCCCCCTCCTCTGAAATCTAAACCGGGGGAGGAAAAATTTGAAAAAAATCAGGATGGTAGTAAGTATATCAAACTTTCAAGGAAAACTATAACGGCTAAGTTTGCTTAAGAATTATTAGTAGTTTATGAGTAAATAGCAGCCTAAGGTATAAAATATACCTAAACTTGGAAAATTCCGTATAAAATACGAAATCCTTAGAAAAATATAACTCAATTTTTTCGTAATGGCTACGGAACCCTATGTTGGGCGTGTCCGACACGCTCTTGGCCGGTTTTTTTATTTATTGTGTTACTCCATATCGCTGCTCAAAAAACGCTTATGTCATCTACAAAGATATCAATACGGCCGAAGCTGTAAAGATATGCATACACGACTTTACTGACGTTAAGTTGGGAAATTTCATTGTGTATTGTATTCTAGTATTTACCCGCGGTTTCATACGCATAAATCATTAGATCCAGCAGTTGAATTGGAATTCCCGGATTTTATTAAAGTCTCGTGAGTATTCCCAAAAATTACATCGTGTATTTTGTTAACGTTGCATATAAAGTAACTGTGCTAAATTTCATGACTCTAAACCTAGCGGTAGACATTTCGAGATTTTATCCCAACCACGTAGGAATGTCGGGATAAAAAGTAGCCCCTGTATTATTCCAAATCTACGAGTACATACCCAATTTCACGTTGACTCATTTTAGCGTGAAGATGTAATGAACATTCGCACATAGATACAAACTTTTACTTTTATAATACTTGTAGGACTAACCTGTGGTTAGTGTACCGCCAAGCACGCGTCACGGATTGACGAAGACCCGGGTTCAATCGCCGGCCTCAGTACATGCGTTCTAGTTACAGTATATTCTAAGTAAAATGTCTTTTAATATCTGTCACTTCTATCCAGGCGGTGGCCAAGAACGGTCACACCCCGCTCCACATAGCAGCCCGGAAGAACCAGATGGAGACTGCCGCGATCCTGCTGGAGTACGGGGCCCTCACCAACGCCGAGTCCAAAGCTGGTTTCACGCCACTACATCTTGCGGCTCAACAGGTATATTTAGCATCTTCGCAAAGTTCTCAAAGTTGCAAAATTTCTGTAAGGCAGTTCTCAGTTTTTTCAGTAGACAACGAAGTCGTTTGAAGAGCTAACTAGATTAATGCCTTATTAGATATTTCAACAGTCGGCTTTCGTCGTGTAATCGTGAAAGTTTTATGGCACATTTTCACAGTGAAAAGCTTTAAAAAAAATCGTTCGTCCATATGAAACAGTTGGAAAATGCAACATTTGGAAAAAATATTTTCGACAAAAACAGAGAACTGGCTTAGTCATACGGTAAACTTTTAAAGAGAGGTTCAATCAAACAAAACCAACTGTTGAAATAATGCTGGATTATTTTTAAGACAGCTTCTGTATCGACGTTTTGTTTCCAGCTCCATTAACCGACGCTCTTTCCAGGGTCACGCGGAGATGTGTGCCCTACTCCTGGAGCAAGGAGCAGCGGCAGGCCAGCAGGCGCGGAATGGACTGGCGGCGCTGCATCTCGCAGCCCAGGAGGAACGAGTACCAGTGGCGCAGCTGCTGGTCAAACATGGGGCTGAGGTCCGTTGTGCTGTTTACAGTAGAACCATTTGATTCCTGACACACCGTAGAACGTTCTCACAGTATTATGTCACAATTCCCTTATCAAGCAATGCGATATCACTATGAGTTTTTCTACGAAAAGGTTCCACAGTGGGTCACGATTCAATTGGTTCGATAGTACAGTCACCAGCATCAATATCTGACAAAACAAAGCGTGCATAAATATCATACGACTCTAAGGGCCGGTTGGACATGGCAGATATTTTTGCACGGCTGTGCTGTGGCTTTATTAATGCAGGTGAATCTTAACTTAGATTAACTCTATATCGATTATTAATTTCCTATGCTGCCTTGATGAGTACAGTATCTGATAAAACAAGGCATGCATAAATATCTGCTAGGACTCTATTTCTAGAGCCGGTAAGTGTTAGATATTTTTGCAAGCATACGTTTCCGAGAAAATACGATGGGATAGGATTATTTGCATAATGTACCTACTGCCATGTCAAAGTCTGGTGTAAGATTTTTTTCACTGCTCATGCTCGTAAATAAATACGAAGTTTTGGAAAACTTGGGATAATAACTGGGCTTTCCAGCGTTATTAAATACTCCTTGTCTTTCATTTAGGTGGATATTTGCACCAAAGGAGGCTACACACCACTGCATATCGCCAGCCACTACGGTCAAGCCAATATGGTTCGATTCTTACTTGAAAATGGAGCGTCTGTGAAAGCACAGACAACTCACGGGTGAGCTTTTAAGTTTAATGAGGAACGCCTTAAAATAACCTCGCAAGTCCTCGCGTACTTCACAAAGTACACATCAATTGTAAGAATAACTAGAATTTTAAATTCCAAATTCACAAAACTGAAAATTTCCGGCTCAGTATGTAAAACTATCTATGTATGTTAAAAAAAGTCAGGACTTCCGAGGATGTACATAAAACTAACCTAACCTAACCTAACCTATTTCTTACATTTGTTTCGTTTCATTGGGAATATACTATAGATATGAAATATTTATTCAGATTTCAACATGAACCAAAATTTTGGAGGACATATTTGTGACTTGCGAAATTTGATCTTATGAATTCTTCTAGGGGTATAAATCGGGGACTTAATCGTTAACAATACATCGGCTATAATTATACTTTATCATATCACCCAGGTATACGGCACTACATCACGCTGCCCAACAGGGTCACATTAACATTGTTAATATTCTCCTGGAACACAAAGCGGACGCAAATGCTACTACAACCGTAAGTACTCTTCGTGTAATATTACAATCAGCTTCTGCTTCACCAGTTACTTTCTCTTTGAACTTTCCTGGATACGCTACTGCTTATCTAGATCTTAATTATAAGGTTTTCATTGACTTATAGGAAGTATTTTTTTATACTTAAACTCTTTAAATTTTCTTTCAATCAACAATTCCTCCAAACGATCCCACACATCTTATTTTGGTGACTGTATTACTATACTATTATATTTCAAAAAGGACAAAAGCAATAGTGCATGGTCCTAAGAACCGGATAAAAGATACCAATGGTATTTTATCATCAGTGCTCAAGTTCTCAAATCAGATAGCAAAGAAGCGCAATCGATGTTCATTTAACTAACTATTGCTTTAATTTCACAGAGCGGTCAAACTCCTTTAGACATAGCATCGAAGCTGGGTTACGTGACAGTCATGGAAACCCTCAAGGAGGTGTCAGAGCCATCACTGGCTCCAGCCACCCAGGACAAGTACAAAGTCGTGGCACCAGAGACCATGCTTGAGACCTTCATGTCTGACTCCGAGGAGGAAGGAGGTAGGATACTGGAATTTTGGGTGGCATGGGAAAAACCAAATATCCGGATAATTTGACCATTATGCCAATGCACATGGAACCCTAGTGGGACCTAGGTTCATCCCAAGTCTTCTCATTCTGAAGAGGCCTGTGCCCAATAGTGGGTCTTATGTTCACAGGCTAGAAATGATGATGACCCATTTGATAAAGGAAATACCACCCAGAAGGTCCATAAAAACAACGATAACTTTCTATCTTTTAACTCAGCGACTACAAAAGTGTGCAGCCAAGACTTTGGAAATATAGATAAGAATCATAATATGAATACGTATTTCAAAATGTTTGTCATCAAATTTGACGCTAATAAGTTCTTTAGTGATAATGATAAAGTTGCCAATCTTCATCACTTACAGTACCTATTCACTAAAGGCAATAAGAATCTGTCAAGCTGCATAGCACCTAATCTTTGCCCTAAAATCAGAATATAACTGATCGATCTTATTTGCAGGTGAAGACACGATCCTGAATGACCAGCCCTACCGCTACCTTACGGCTGATGACATGAAATCCCTCGGAGACGACTCACTGCCCATCGATGTCACTAGAGACGAGCGGACCGAATCTGCTTTGAGCCACAAAAACATTATGGAGGTTTCCACTGGTAAGGGATTTCTAGCGAACCATTATGGGAAAAATAAATCAGAGAAAAATAAATCAGAGCGATCTTCTCTTCACCTTGTTCTTTGTATATAATCATCTTTCCTATTTCAAAGAGCTGTCGGGCACTTTTACTGTCAGTTTTCGTATTTAGGAAATAATTAAGTCCCTAATAGTGCTGATTATGTACGAAGAACAAGGGATTTTTTCAAGCAGATGTTATGGCTGGGGATCTAAGTGGTATGGAAGGTGGACGTTGTTTTTATGCATCCTCGCCTGAACCTGACTTAAAAAATGTTTAGAGTGGTGTTGTCCATAGCACAAGGGCTTGACACACCAATTTGGAAATCGCCAACTAGCCGAAATCGTATCGGCTAAACTATTAAGGCCGACGATTGACTTTGGTGTCTGGATGGTAGTGTGCACCACTTGGTGGTGTGTGACCAAGTTGGTTATACTTGGTTTTGTCTAGATCAAAACTGACATGGTATGTGCTGTCCTCAGGGTCGGTGAATGGAGTGCCGTACGTGCCTCAGCAAGAGGTGGTGGTGAAGAGCATAAGCCGCTACAGCACGGCGCAGGCGCCGGAGGGGTACTGCTACAACGTCGACCCCACCCAGCCCAAGTCAGTCTTCTTCCTTTACTTAATAATCTTATTGATTTATCGACTAGACTCAAGTGGTCTTACCACAACCAACTTGGTTTTTTTTTATATGAGAGGGGACAAACGAGCTGGTGGTCACCTGATATAGATCAAACACCGGCGCCCATGAACACGAATACATAACTTGAATTACGGATGCGTTGCCGGCCCTTTTAGAAAAAAGTACCTAGGCTAGATTCAACCTAGTGAAAGTGTTTTTAAATTAATCAAAATCTTTAAGGTATTTCCTGTTAGTTGACATAGAAGATCTCACAACGTAAAGTAGATATAGTACTACTCGTATACAAAGCAAAGAAGTCCGAAAAATTGCAAACAAATATTTTTTCATTATGATTACTATGAAACTAAGTACAGTTCAGGTTTGTAAGGTTTTAAAATTATAAAATCCTTAGTGCACGAATCCAATTCGCTATAAACAGTTTTCTTACTTCTTATGAATAAAGGTTGCGTGATTTGTTTTCTTTGTAGACACAATTCAAAGAGCGACAGTACAAATGGCTTGAGAAGCCTACTTAAGAAATGGTAGTAAAGTTTTAGGCGATATAATTTGTAGATTTCAGATAAACATTAGAAAACTCTTATTTCAGAATAGCAATAAGATTCTAATCGCGATGATTCTTGCACGCTGCTTTGATTCGGAATCAACAGGAAGAAACTGACATGGAAAAAGTAAGTTAATTTAAAAGTATCTATATACTTACCTATATAGATACTTTAAAGTATCTATAATAAGTAAAAGTATCTATTACTAATCTAATGTATCCTTAGAGCAGAGGTTCCCCAAAATTTTTTTCTCGTAGACCACTTTCAAGGTTTTACTGTTTTCGGAAGACCCCCTGCTGCTGCAATACTACTATATTCCCAAAACTCCTAAAAACCCCGTTTCTTTTTAGGCCAACGTGGATCCCCGTCTGATCTCCCATGGACCCCTGTGGGGTCCATCGTCCATCTGGACCAATTTGGGAACCGCTGCCTTATAGCATTAAAATAACAACTGCTAGCATTAGAGATATGTCATTTGGTATTTAGATAACTGGAAGTCTGGAATAACATGTAGGCTACTTTTTACCCCATAATTTCGACATTATCGGGATAAAATCCCAAAATCTCAGCCATTAAAATTAGAGACATGCAATCCGGATCAGGTTTTTTTTGGCAACTTTAACGGAAATCACGATATAATTTTCGGGAATTCCCACGGAAATTTTTGCGAACCCGGAATTCCATTTCAATTGCTCTGTCTAATGGTTTATGTGAGCCAAGCCACGGGTACACGCTAGTTCTATTTACATCGTGATCTTTATAAACGTTGTATAAAGATCATCTGCGTTAATTTCATTCATTAATATATCTTCATCGCATGTGTTTATGTTAACTGTTCTTTTGTCTTCCAGTTTCCTGGTATCGTTCCTGGTGGACGCACGAGGCGGGGCCTTACGAGGGGTCCGCGGCGGTGGCGTAAGGGTCATCGTGCCCCCACTGTCTGCGCAGCAACCCACGCGCATCACTTGCAGGTACGATGTTCTGAAGAGGCTCATCATCATCATCATCAATCCAGCCATATAGGCTGGCATAGGAAAAGAATAAGAGGGCTTGGGCCGTAGTTCCCATGCGGGCCTAGTGCGGATTGGGAACTTCACACACAGCATTGCTTTGCAGGTTCGTGCAGGTTTCTTCACGATGTTTTCCTTCACCGTATAGCTCTTGATAAATTTAGAATGTATTTTCGTATATGAATTTAGAAAAACTGAGAGATGCGAAGCCGGGTTTGAGCCCACGATCCTATGATTGAGAGGCGACCCCACGAGGATGGAGGAGGATGAGGTAGTTAAACCACCACGGCTTATAGAGGCTATAATAGTGAGATCTTCAGGTAGATTTTATGCTTAAAGCTGAAGGAAGACGATAAAGAGATCTCTCTCCAGGGAAATATGAAGCCTGAGAACCGAAGTCTGATGAATCAGTGTGTAAGGAGAGGCAACAATAGAAAGATCTTTTTCCTTGGAGATGTTCTGTGCCGAAAGATGTCCTTGTCCGACTTTAGGAAATCCTAAATGGCGTTTCCAGCACTAGGTACCCATGTGTCGTTTCAGCTTCTCTGTTCGACGACTTCACACTTCATTCTTCACATTCGTAGATCAAAATAGATGATTACGAAGAAAAACTGTAAGAAACCATTCTAAATAAAGTCATATCCAACTTATTCAAGAAAGGAGTTAAATTCAAATTTTCAGACTAGGATAATAGTATTTTAACTATAGAGTTAGTAGAGAGAAAATAATGGGGAGTAATCAATCATCAATATGACAAAAAACATACAGAAAGAGTATTCTAAATTATTCGTAAAAATATCTCTTAAGCGCTGTGGTTGGTTTAATCTTTTTTAAAATATTAACAGTATAGCACACTTCCTGAATTCCGTAATTATTCTATTTCAGATATTTGAAACCGTCTCGTATCAATCATATGCCCCCATTGATGGAAGGAGAGGCGCTGGCTGCCAGGGTCTTGGAAATGGGCCCGGTTTCTGCCAAGTTCTTGGGGTAAGAACGTTTTTTCAAGATGCTTATTTTTTCTCTTACTGGTTAGAAGTGAGTACGAGTAAAATGGAAAACTAGCAGTAGTCTTGAACCGTTTTAGTTCTAAGTAAATAACTTTGCTTTCAAATTTACACCTTAAGCATTATTTAACTCTTAGATCAGAAATCTGGAGAGAGTCGTGGAAATCTGCTGCTGAAAATACGAGTCGTGGAATTTTAGTTTCACGGACCAGCAATTGACCCAAATCACACTTGTAGGAAAATTAAAATACGACAAAAAGCTTAACTCACTAGTGCAGTAACTTGACCTTTGATGAGCGTCCACATTAGTCTACGTTTGCCTTTTACATATTTTTAAGGTAGCAGTGGCAGATTTTAAGATTTGTCACCCTGAGCTTGCGTAGCATAAGCCCCTCGTACTTCAACCCTGGATCTTACACCGCTAACACCAAATGTCTTTCAGGCCTGTGATATTAGAGGTGCCTCACTACGCCTCCCTGCGTGGCAAGGAGCGTGAGATTGTCATCCTCCGCTCAGATAACGGCACCAGTTGGCGAGAGCACAATACGGATGCTACTGACGATGTCGTGCAGGATATACTGCATGAAACGCTTGAGATCGAAGGTACCAGTACCGCTATTGAGGATTTTATGGCAGTTTGGTAGATGGTTAGGCTGACCGTACTCAGTTAAATGCTGGCATAAATGAATTGTACGTTTTTTTTTATTCGATGGTAAGAAATCACTACCGCCCATAGACACCTGCAACACCAGGGGGATTGCAGATGCGTTGCCAACCTAGAGGCCTAAGATGGGATACCTCAAGTGCCAGTAATTTCACCGGCTGTCTTACTTTCCACGCTGAAACTTGTCTCAGTGTTAGTGCCGTGCCGTTCATTATACAGGTGTCTACTAATATTTGGTAAGCAAGTACTTTATACTAAGATTATAATTTTTTGAATCAACCTGTATTTTATCATTTTGTGATGCATACGTACGTAAACATTATTATTTACTAATTAAATTCATCCATAGCTCTTGTGAGTCGATCTTTATAATGTATTTTAGGCATTTGAGATTTTTAGTAGTGCGACTTTATGATTGTCGCAATTTATAGGGTACTTTTGTAATATTTAAAAAGTAGGATGTTCAGAAAATCAATATTTTGTAGATCATCCTGTGAAAGGTAAAAAGGTAAAACAAATATCGAATTTATAATTTTTTTAAAACACAAAACCTACCAAAATGCTCTAAGTAGAGTGCATCCCAGAACATATACAGCAGAGTTTTTTTAGATTATGTTAATTGAATAGTTGAGCATCTAGCCATATACGTAAAGACGATAAAATAATATCACAATAGGACCATAAAGACAATAATGTTAAACTTACAGAAACCAACGAGGAGGAGAAAGGATGGGACGCTCCGCGCGTCACGAGGATTCTCACTCATGACTTCCCGCAGTACTTTGCTGTCATATCTCGCATTCGGCAGGAAGTGCATGCTATTGGACCAGAAGGTACAGAATACTGTGAAGTCAGAAATTATGAGAATAATGAAGTATTTTGTTTGAAAGGAAATTTAGAAAAGAAGGAATTTCGAAAAGAAACCATGTAAAGTTGTGGGAATAGTTCGATAATCAGGATATCTTGAGGCGAAAGCCTTGATGATTGGATATTTAGCAAATTTTTTAATTACACTTTTTCCTAAGTACAAAATAATTTTCATTGAATTTTATTTATTGCTGTACTATTTTATTTATCTTGTCTGTTTCACTAGATAGACCATAAAGCAACAGTTATTGTTTTATTAGGTGGCATGGTATCCAGCTCCGTCGTTCCGCAAGTCCAAGCCGTCTTCCCTCAAGGCGCTCTCACCAAGAAAATCAAAGTTGGCCTCCAGGTAAACCTCTTCAAACCCCGCAAAGGCGTCAAAGACAAAAATCTCAAAAAGATTACCGTTAATAATGTGTCTAAGAAAAAACGTTTCTCCTTAATTTGGTAGCTTTGGCAGTTCAATATGTATTGAAGGATGTTATTAAGAAAGATCTTTTTTTATAATGTATTTAATTGATGGTTGATACTGAAGTATAAACAGCCGGACTATCTAAGACAGATGTAATTACGGCATGTAGAGGAACCTTTACATGTTCAATCATGATGAAGAGACCTTTCTTGAACTACATCCATAATTATAAGGACCATTGTATTTAACACCGACAAAGTCGGACAATAACTCAAGCTTATGAATCACCTTAACGAATTTTTAATCAACATAGTAATTAACCGAGTAATCGAAAATTTTAAGACCTATTTACAGCATCTATTTTTATAAGTAGAACTAAGTTCTTTTAGTTTAGAATTTTAGCGTCCATTTCTCAAATGGATATATTCGTGTATTAGTACCGGTTGTAGAATTAGTATTTATGTGTTCATTGTTAACAATGTTTAATTTGAAGCCAAATTGATTGTGTTCTTGATTATTAATTATAATTAATTATATATCCATGGTAACATTATAACTATAGTACAAATATAAATGCCAAATTTTTTTACGAAAGAAATTTACATTTTTAGGGATTTTTTACGAATTTTAATTGAAGTGGAACATTTTAGGCCCTGCTGTTATGGTATTGTGAAAGTAGAACTAGTTGAACTTGATTAACTGGGTCATGATAGACTTGATTTCTTTGGAAAATCTGAATAGTTATCAAATTTGAATCATAATCAAATTGTGAATGCTAGATAATTTCATGATAATAAATATCTTGGAGTGGTTAAATTTGTCCTGGTCAAACAAGTTTGACAGTAACCAAAACATAATGTATTGGTTTGTCTACTCAATGATTAAAGGTTAATTACATATCGTACTCGCTATTGCAGGTTCACATTTTGTCACGTAGCGACGCGTGAACTATTCATAGCAATAATTTTTGTATTAGCACTTATCCGGTCACACTAAATGCGTTACTCCACTAGGGAATGCCCAATAAATTTAGAATGTACTTAAAAATATTGAATGTAGATTGATTACTGAATAAAGTTCATGTAACTGACAATGCTCGTTTTATATTATGAGCAGATTTGGATTATATGAAATCACTGTTGAAATGTCGAGTTTTTTCTCACACATAGTATGCGTGTCTTCAGATTGTAATTTCTCTAGTTGGTCTTTAGGTATGAGCATGACTCTTGGAATAGGTATGTCTAAAATAAACGATGCATTATTATGTACTTATACAATTAATATATTTATTGTAATGATGATGTGCGTGTTATTAATATTATAGTGTTTGTTACTTGGAGTGACGTTTTAATGTAAGAAAGTATTTTTAAGTCGATTGCTAAATTTATTGGGTAATGTTTATATTGTGCTTTATATTTGTTTGAAATGTATGGCGTAGGTTTATTCCCTAAAGACCAAACGTGAGATGCATGTATTTTTTATTTGCCATTTATTTTCAGTGTTTTGAGCTTCTTTAGTTAAATGCAGTGTGGCATTAGCAGAGCATGTGTGAGAAATAATATGCAAGTTTTTGTGACAACGTGTGTTTTGAGAAATTATTTTAAAACGCTTTTCCTGTGATTTCATATGTTCATATTTGCTTTTGCACCGACTGCTCGCCACCAAACCTGACCTTATAATAAAAAAAAAATATTTATCTTTATTTCAAACAATTAATTAACTATTAACTATAACATCTATTGATTTTGTGTCATAATAAAAATACAATTCCGAATGAAATATATAATCGGGTATATAAGGTAAGTGAAACTTATTTCTTATTTTTCACCATGCACCGTTAAATCTTTTGCTCTATTCACAAAGCATGGAAGCTTAATTAAAAAATCTACGTTTGGTCTTTAGCAACACAAAATCAGTAAAAAAACTACGCTTTTTTATACTTCGTGGAAATGAAGACAGTTGAAATTTCCCAACAGGCTCAGATAATAGATTCAGAGCTGACCGCGAAGCTGTTAGGTCGAGGAGTGGCAGTGTCTCCCGTAGTAACAGTGGAACCTCGCAGGAGGAAGTTCCACAAAGCCATCACCCTGAGCATGCCGGCTCCAAGACCCCATACCCAGGGAATGACGAACCAGTACAGCACATCATCAGCCCCGACCCTCAGGCTGCTATGCTCTATCTCAGGTACAATTATATTCTGCTTACACCTTTCTTGCAGATCTAAAATATTGTTGAGAATAGTGCAGTAAGTTATAATGATGATAAGGATTGTGGTAGAGACTGGTGGAGATCTTAATTCAGTTGGACTATTCTCAGCAATTGTTAGAAGTCTGTAAAGTGTTGCGATGGAGTATGGCTTGTGTACTGCTATTGACGATAAAGCTTTGCCTTAAAACAGGAGGTAAGTGTGCCTAAAACTAGGTAATATTAGGCTTTCAATTAATTTAAGCTTAAATTTATAGTTCCTGTATCCATGGTATACGTGTGGTATCATCAATATTCCATTACAACACCTTAGCGATGTAGTCGGTTCTAGACAATGATACACACAACTCGGCTAACGAATGGATCGAGAAGTTACTAATGATATTGGTAGATCATAGTTTTTTGCTACTTTAAGATAGAGTAACGATAGAATTTCTAATATCTTTATATTTTTAATAGTTCCAATCATAGTTCAGACTATAGGTATGATATTTGATACCTAGATTTTTCTATTTTATATTGACTAGAGTAGTTAATGAGATTATAATGAGAGTCATAGAGATACGTACATCTCCCGATTTCCTAGACGAAGGGATGAGCATGATCATTTGAGAGAGTATTAGTTTGGAACATTATTTTAATTTGAATCGACTTTGAGACGAGGGGCGCGGAAGTGCGACTAGGGCGAGGGCTGACGCTTGCAGCAAATACACCGAGCAGCTACGGGACACGTCCCTGTGTGCGTTTTGTGCGTGTCCTACATTGTCTTTGTTCTCGTGTGTTTGTGTGTGTTGCACGCTCACCGTGTGTGGCGCTAAATTATCTGCTGCCACCTATCGGCGCGCTACAGGGGTATTTCGCAAACGATCTCTCGAAGGTAAAAAATTAGAAATATTACAAATTCTTTAAAACAAAATCGAAATGTCGGTTAAGTTTCAATTTACTATTTGAGTTCGATTATGATTTGTACTGTTTATTCTTCGTTTCCGAATTTACTTTTAATTCTTTCATAAGTCATTATTTCGGTGTGATATTTATACTTAAGCAATGGTGTTGCGGTTGCTTGACAAGTATAACTATCGGACGCATCGGTTTTCTTCCCTCTTTCACTATTCGAATGCTTATCCATATCTTGCTTTTCATACATTCTTCCTCTTTGCACGGGCTGGAATTTTTACGCTTTACTAATTCACATTCACTCTGTATCATAACATCAAACCTTGGGAATCAAGATATTGCACTGCGTTATAATCACTGGACGTTATTCTGTTTAAGCAAGTGTACAAACTAAACAGGACCTAGACCTTCTATTGCAATAACTTTATTGGCACATTGTAAGAGATTGACACACGTAAAATAATATTTGGAACCTAGCATAAGGGCAACAGAACTGATCAATCCCATCTCAGTCATCCTCATTCATTCTTCTGCGCCAATGTTCCTGATGTTTGTTTTATTTTTGCCTGCGACAGCCAAGTTCTTTTCCAAAACGGCCTATCAATTCTGTTTTTCTTCACATCATCTTGACTTGTCTCATTTCTGTTCTGGTCATTATTTCACTGTTATGTTTTTATTCCGTCGTTATTAACTTTCAATTTGCTTTTGGGTTTTAGCGAATGTCCTTCGAGAGATCTGTTATTCGGAAACCAAACCTGCTGTTTTGGCACAAACATTCGTTTGAAAATTTAGAATCATTTTGATTTGGACGAAAGCACCGTTCTTGAGAGTGACCGTACATAGCGTGCCACATATTCAGTCACTTTTTTATTTAATAGATTTATACAACGGCGTTATTTATTGTTTTTTGTGTGGTGTGTTGTCTTTGCTTGTTGTGTGTTTGCTATAGGCCGTTTTGGAAATATTTATTTATTCTTTATTTTTCCTGAATCTATCTCTTATTCTTCTGTATCGGTTTCTCTTATTATAACAAATTTTTGATTTTATATTTATATTATAGTGTGATATATTCATTAAATACCTATAAACACTTAAATGATTGTTACATATTATGACTTTAGATTTCATTATAGCATTCGGATGGTATAGTAGTAAAGACAAAAGCTAAATAGTATTTAGTTGACGCTGTTAATTGAAGAACTGTTTGTAGTGATGAGACAATGCTTTAGCATGCATTTTATAAGTTATCAAATGCAGTTGAAAAGGTGCGTTAACCGCTGCGCTGCACTGGCTTAAAAATGAAGATATTTCTTTAATAATAGATATAAACGTAGTACCATAAGGTTTACAGACAGCAAAACGCATGATTGTTAGTAATAATGATGTAGCGAGTAATATTGATGAAAAAGCTACTGTTGTGACAGGCGGGACGAATAGGGCGCACTGGGAAGATGTCACGGAGAACACGCCGCTCACTTTCGTGAATGACTGCGTTTCGTTCACGACGACAGTATCGGCTCGATACTGGTTGATTGACTGTAGACACGTCGAAGATGCTACCAAGATGGCTACTGAACTTTATAGGTAAAATTTTATTTTATTAATAATAATTGTATTTAAAATAAGAAAAATCAACGGGTCGCTTCCAAACAAAGCCTGGAGCCCTATGGGGGGAGGCTTCTGTCCAACAGTGGATGTCTTACGGCTGAAATGATGATGATGATGGTAGAAATGCTCCAACAAAACCATGTGCTGGCTTTTCAGGGAGGCGATTCACGTACCGTTCATGGCTCGTTTTGTGGTGTACGCCAAGCGAACTGATGACTGCCAAGCGCAGCTCCGCATGTTCTGTGTCACTGATGACAAGGAAGACAAGGCTCTCGAGAGGATTGAACGGTTCATACAAGTTGCTAAGAGTAGGGATGTGGAAGTAAGTTTGGTCCATGTTAATTTAAAACAGCACCTATATACTTTATGCCGAGATATCCAATTATAGGTATCAAAAAGTAGTGGTCAGGTGGTTATGGCCACCTTGTATGAAGTTACCTAGCATTAAGGTCTTCTGAGCAATTTGAGCAAATAAATTTAACTTTCTGTTAATTATTTTACTTAATTAAAAATAGCAGGCATATCCATTTGTATTTTGATGGATAGTGAATTCTTTTCCGAGTTTTTTTTTATATTAGATACTTCTTGTCATATTTTGCCAGAGAACCTAATTGGAATCGGGTTTAGAACTCTCATAATTATGGTCTGTTTTGTAAAGGTCATTTCTGAAGTACCTAATTTTATTTTGTACATCAATTATATTTTCTCGCCTAGTAATCACTTAAAATTTATTTTTAGGTGCATGAAGGTAAACCAATATACCTCGAATTTGGTGGTAACCTGGTTCCAGTAGCCAAATCTGGGGAACAACTAACCCTGCCTTTCCGAGCATTCCGGGAGAACCGGGTGGCATTCCCGGTCATGATCAAGACCCAGGATCTGGAGCCGATGTGCAGGTGCCAGTTCATGAGGGACCCGAAAGTGCCGAAGGGAGAACCTTCGCCTACTCCAGTAAGTGAATTTGTTAATAAAGCTGATAGAATACATTATAAAGGTAACTGCACTATACGTGCCTTAAATGGTAATGAAATTGAATGATAATGATATTGTATATCCGTCACCAAGAGACCGGTCTCTGTTCCTGAACAGGGGTTATAGTACCGTTACTATATCAGTTGAAGTAAGTCTCATTCCCAGTGCTTTTTTTCCTGACCCGAAATTTATTGCCCTCCGACTTTACTGTGAAATGAGCTCCCGATATTCCGACGCAACTACGACAAATATGAATAACATCAAATTGAAGTTGAAACGTCATGAAACTTCTATATCTTTCTAGATCGCAGTATTGAACATCATGGTGCCTGATGAGATGCAAGTTGAGAGAACATCCCCGGTGCCCACTGATGCAGTGCCGCGAAGGACCGAGGCGCAGGAGTTGATCTGGAGACAACGACTCAATGACCCTAGGTAAGAAGATAAACTCAATCCCTATCAAGTTGGTGGTTCATATAATTGTCACAACTTGGCATGTTTACTATGATGATTTCCATCTCTAGTATCAAAGTGTTTAAAATTGATCCATTATATTTTAGTAGATGCTAAAATTACTTTGACTGCAAATTCCTGTATGGGTTTTCCATCAGATGTAGTGTCACACCTTTCCCGCTACAGTACATTACATATACTTACATATATATTTACATATAGACAAATGTACGGAATCATTTTTGTCAACCACAATTACTAAATCCCGAAAAATATTTACAGGCGTAACTTATTCTGTAACACTAACCCAACCACTTACTAAAATTTAACGAATTCATTTGAAAATATTTGGTACAAAATATCTTATTTACGACTAAATTTCTTATGCACGACATGATTATTATATGTATCCAAGATGTCCAGTTTTCATTTAAATCTTCATATCCACCGAAACTCTTTCCTAAATATTTTTTACATTCGCTCTCTCCGATCGATTTTTCAGTTTCAAGTTCATTTTCATAGGGATTGATGTAAATAGTGGTAAGGGTTTTCCATATTTCCAGGTTCGAGGATATCTGCAACCTCCTAGGCAAGGATTGGGTGGCATTAGCGTACGAGTTGGGAGTGAACGTGGCCACAGTCAATCAGATACAAGCCAAACGCATCACGGCGGCTGAGCAGGCGCAGCTCATGATGAAGCTGTGGAAGACGCAGTCCGGGACTAAAGCGCAAGGTAAGGGTTTGATTGTATTATAGAAGATAAAAAAAGTATATTGTTTTAAGTTTACTTGAATAAAAGAATCCCAGCTTTGACAAAGTCTTTTCCCAAAAATGCTTAATGATTTTCTGTTTTAGGATACTTAAGTACTTCATAATACCTAAGTATCTCAAAACATTGTAAGTAATATTTAAACTACTGTAAGCAATGACAATGACAGAATCATGATATTAGCTGTTTTGTATTTTTCTGATAGGTGCATTATGTTTTTTTTTCTCTTATCTGATTTAATTGTTCTTGTGACTCGTGACGCATTAACAAAGTATTACGAGTGACTAAAGGTTTATTGGATTATGAAAACTGAGCAAAGCTTATAAAAGAGTTCCTTAGAGAACTCTTATTAATTATTTTATATTTTCTACAGATAATTCTTTGGAGTTAGCGCTCTGCAGAATCGGAAGAGACGACATTATAGCGTCACACTCAGAAATAACTAATGAAAGACGCATTCAGCGCAATATTTACCAAGAGCGACAGGCTTCTGAGGAAATTGAGGCTTATAAAGGTAAATATATTGATACATAGTTATAAAAAGTAATGGTAATGACTGACTGACTAACAGGCAACGTGGTACAGCTAAGACCACTGGCTGGACCTAGACACTAGAAACTTATAAGACATTTTGAGAGGATCACAAAAGTTCTAGCCATTTTTTTTAAATCTTGAGCTAATGTGATACTTTATTTTCAAAAATAAAAATCTAAATATAAATTTTTGTAACCAAAGTAGTAGTCATGACTCAAATCGGCTATGTTTCAGCGGAAGAAGACAATAAAATTAAAGATAGAGCACATGAAAGTGATATACCCGAGCGCTTGCGTAGAGACTCCGACCAAGATCCTGATGAAGCCAAATATTCTCCCGAAGAGAAATCTATTGTGGATAAGAGTGAGGTAGAACGGACCCCTACTCCTTCTACGCCGAGCGAGGAAAGTGAGGAAGATGAAGGTTAGTATACAAAAACTCATATTTTAGTTCAAATACACTTATTTTGTTCCGAAATTTTACGTTAAATATTTATTCTTGTAGATATAAAACGAAGTGTTGCCGAGAGAAAAGAGCAAATAACAAGAAAACTCAGTCAAAGCAAAATACCCGCATCAAAGCAGAAAAAGGAAATTCGAGAGGAAATTATTGAAATTAGGACACAAATCAAACCAGACATAAAGAAATTCCATGATATTGAACAACAAGTTAAAGAAAAAGATCCTAAGTTAGAACGAACGAGATCCAAAACTTCCCCAGATACAGTTGTAGAAGAGCAAGAAGTAGAGGTCCATAGAGAAGAAGTTGTGGAGTTAGTGAAAGGAGAGGAAGAAGTAATAAAACCTGTGGAACGTCCAGTAGAACAATTTAGAAAATTTGACCCATCATCTCCTGCAAAACCTACACCCAAACATTTACAAAGGCATATGAGGAACGAATCCATGCGATTCCCATCCGGTGATTTCTCTAATGTAACCATCACTCCTAGAAAATCAGTAACGGCTGAAACTTCAGAAATTAAGACTGTAGAAACAAAAATGGAGAGTTTCAAAGACACAATTTCTCAAAAAGAAATAGATAGTTCAAGAGTTGAAGAAAAAATGGATGACCGAGAACGATCACCTGACTTAGTGGAAGACAGAGATACAGCTGAGCTTCCATTAAAGGAGAAAATAAGTACATTTGAATCAAAGCTATTAAAAGAATCAACCATTGAATTTCCTAAAACAACTATGAAATTAACAAAAGAGGCTCTGAAAAAGCATACGCTAGAGCAAGATCAAGGTATTGAATATACTCAAGAGTTTGTTAGAGAACAATCGAAACAAATATCCAGTATGGACATTCAAGAGCACGTGATTCATAAAGTTTCACACGTTAATGAAACTCATGTTGAGACACATGTCAAGTCTGTAAAAGACACCATCCAACAATTTGATTCTAAAATTAAACAGGAAGATAAAACAAAAACTTTTCCGAAGACAATGCGAACAGATTCCACATTGGTCCAAGTATCTTCTGAAGAAGACAGTGAATTCCTTAAAAAATCAACAGATTCCGAAACTGAGACTGAATCTCAGACAACTGTTAAAGTAGAAAAAGACGGTATGAAATCAAAAATTCCTAGATTCGTAGGAGATGTTTTTGAATCAAAAGACAAAGATGATAAACGAAAGAAGCCGATAGATACAGACAAACAAAACGGGACTATTTCTGTATCAGTCAAGGAGCGAAAATTAGAAAAACAAATGACTGATGAACTAAGAACTAAGGTTAGTGAAGAAGATATTACCGAGACTTTAGAAGAGAAAGGCGTTTCAGTGAAGGATACAATAAAAGAAAAGGTAAGCTTTTTCAGATAAGCTTTGTCAGGTTAAACTTTCTCATAGCACACATTTGTTCTTAACCTTGTAAACACACAAAAAGAGAAAACTTTAATGTCCTAATTTATAATTTCAGATGGAAACTCAGATGAGTGTAACAAGTACAAAATCCGACGTAAGTAAACATACAAAAACAGATTCAATGGGATCAGATCTTCAAGACGTGGCAGGTCGCAAGATATCCCAGGAATCTCCAATAACCTCTGCAATAGATAAAGCAGATTCAATGGCTGATTTGCAGCAAAGTACCGAAAAGGATGTTAGTTTCATCTCGCAAACTGAATCTAAGGTGGGTTTAGATTCATTTTCTTTACAATTTTAACCTAACCTCTCCACTTTCAATCACCTCCTCTATTTCAACTTATGGGACTACATAGGCAGTTCAAGAGTTAAAAATTGGAAATACGTCATTTAAGGCCGGGCCTGTTTCACCACACATTGATAAATGTTATGTGCCAGATAAATATGATGCCAAATCTGTTTATTCGGGCAAAAGAAACAGAAACAGCATCACAGGTATCTGTCACATATTTTTTTTAATGAGTGGTGAGACAAGCTCTCTTAAAAATAAAATTTTATTATTCCGACAAATGATCATAAACCACGTACTCTTAAATATTCTCCTTCCTTCTCCGCGATGTACTCGTATCTCACTAATATAAAAAAGATAGGTTTTTTTAAAGTCTTCTTATTTTTCTCTGCAGTCTCATCGTTTTTAAAGCAGAGAAACAATTAATATTGTACAATGGATAATATTTCTTACGGGATTTCGCGATTGCAATCAAATGACAGTTTTTGTATGCGAAATCTGTCATTTCATTGCGATCGCAAGCGCCAGAAACGATAGACAATACGGCCTCAGGTGATTAAGGGTGATCATGATGTGTGCAAATGCGTCGAAATATTATTGGGAACTTATCCAAGATCTACATGCCGTAACAAATATAATATCTAATTGAATTTACCGTGAGTTTAAAAAACCGTTATTGTAACATTGCCCAATTAAAAAGAGAACTAATTGATCGTTGTTAGGTCTGGTAAGGTAAAAAATTAATAAAAAAAGTTTTAAATGCAAATGTTAGTGGATAGTGTGTTCTTATGTGAGTGTAGGATCCTACTTGGGTAAACAAACTGTGCTCCCAAAAGCATAACATAAATATTTCACTTTTTTTTAAATACAATTGTCGATAAACAAAAACCAATTTTTTATCTGTTAACACACTTGGATAATTAGTTAAACGAAATACATTTACACAATAAATATTTGACTTGACTTGACTGACTTGACGCAAACAAGCTACGTGTGTGGAAGCGGGATTACGAGTATAAAAATATTACTAAATATTATTAATTTATAAAAATATTAAAACTGTTATTATTTTTCAGGCATATTCCAAGGAATCCAAACATCGCAGTGATTCTTTGGACGAAGCTTCCCAGTTTTCTGATCTAGATGACCAATTAGGTGCAAGCCCCGCTCACAAACCAACATTAGAAAAAACCGTTGAAGAAAAAAATGTAGAGGGGACCAGTTTTACTAGTAAAGAAACGACCTCAAGAACTCAAACATTGGAGTTTTTGAAATTCGAAAGTGAATATAGTGCACAATTACATGCTTCCGCTTTAACTACAGGCGGACAGGAAAAGGTAACGCAATATTTTATGTCACTGTATGTATACAGTAAAGTAGCTATGAGTACGCTGTTACCTGGTAACCATTTTTTTTTATAAACAGCTTTTTGCTTTGACATGTAGCTACGCGACCGTACTCTTTCAATCAAATGTATTATTGTTAAAGGTTTCACCAAAAGAATCTCCCGTTATAAGTGCAAAGGCACGTCAGTTCATCGAAACGGTACCTGAAGACGACTCCGTTCAAGAATGTTTCTTCTCAAAACGTATTTACTCTGACTCTTTAGAAGATTCAGAGCATACTGACTCAAGACGTCATTCTGAAGCAGACTCATTAAAATCAGACCAATCCGATATCAAAGCAAAAATATCATCGTCTGATTTTGACGAAAGAGCTGAATTCGAAGAAACTGTGGACTCCGGTAGTGGTTTTGGTGATGAAAAATTCGAAGAAAGCGTTGCTGGATTCACGTCAATGAAATTTGAACCAAAACGCACAGATTCTGACAAACAGGATTCAGAATCAGACAAAGAAGCAGAACCAATATTCAAAAAGATGACACCAAAACGACACTCTAGAACTGAGTCTGTTTCGATTAGTAGATTGAGCGATCTACATACAGACACAGAGATTGAAAAACTAAAACAAGATAAACAAGGGATCCAAGTGATAGTGACAGAAGCCGAAGAAATTGTCAAATCTTTCGAAAAAGATGAAACTTCGGACAAAATTTCATCTGAAAGTAGTCGAGAAATTGAGATTTCAGATCGTAAGTCTTCGGAAGGAATATCTGACAAAATAAGCTCTGAAGACGCTGTGACTGAAAAGAAGTCTACGTCAGAAGACTTTTCAGCAAAACAAGAACAACCAATAGTACACGAAAAAGAAATTACATCAACTGTGAAGACGCCTATTAAAGAAGTAGAAATAGTGGAAACAAAAGCTCAAGTAGTAAAGGAAGACATTGTAGAAAAAGGTTAGTTATTATATTTACAATATTTAAAATATACTTCAAATAAATTGCATTTAGCGAAAGCATATTACTTTATATGTATATTGTTACAGTTGAAGTAGTAAAACGACAGTCAGTTACATCAGCTGGTTCTGGTTCAGTCAGTGAACTACGCCTGGAAGAAAAACGTCTCTCTGATGCACACAGTCTTACTGAATCTAGAGATTACACATTTGAAGAGTCAGAAGACGATATAGGTACTCAAGGCACTCATGTTGCTGATGTATCCAAAGGACCAGTCGAGCATAAATTTGATGATACAAAAATAAAACCCGTAGCAAGTAGGTTACAAAGTAATACTCTTGCAATCAAGTTTAAAGTTATAGCTTACTTAAAATGAAATAATAAAATATTTTTAAATTTTAGTTGTAGGTAAAGCTCCCGAACAATTGAAGCACTTTAGGCTTCAGCATGGTGACTCTCTAGATGATGTGGAAGGTTTTCCAGAAGATCATGTCACAGAACACGTTCATAAATTACCTCATATTGCTGAAATTGGGTAAGATTAAGATAATATTATGAAAAGAAAGAAACAAATGAAACTTGTAATTATTTTAAAATTACATTTATTTCAGAACTATCCAAACTATAGATGTTACTAAGGATTTCTTATCTAGAGAACGAGAAGAGCAATTAAAACGAGAGAGTGTTCAGGTTTCAGCTAAAGTAGCTGAGACGGTAACTTTTAAAGATGTACATGATGAACCATCTAAAGTTCCAGAAGGTAAAGCTCCAATTAGTATAATGAAACAGACTGAAACATCATACTCTGAAACTAGAGTAGATAGATCTACTGTTTTATCAAAGACTACCACTACTGTAACCAGAGAACCCGCTTCATCAGATATTAAAGAACAAATTAAAAAACGTTCAGCGGTCAGTGAAAGTAAATTTGATGTTTCCAAAATCAGGACCGATACTCTAGGTCATTTTGATATTGGAGAGGATCACCGAGAAACAAAGGAATTGAAAAAGTTCGTGCCTAAAGATTTGGAATTAAATGAAACCCATGAGATTACAAAAGAGCAGGTGAAACCAGTAATTGACGATATATTGCAAAGAGGAACTATTGTAGCTGCTTCAAGGAGCCCAATACAAGAGAAAGATATCAAAATGGTAACCAAAGATTTGGTTGAAACTGAAAAACGTTCTTACGATGCTAAGGCACCACATAAAGATGAACGCAGACATTCGTGTGTTAGCCCTGCTATCTCTCTTGAAAGAATAGCAGAATCTGAAGTAGAAATGGAAGAAGAAATTAACAAATTTGTTAGCAGTGTAGTCAAAGAAAATCAAAAGATGGCAGAAACAAAATCAACTATTAAAAAATCTGATTCTGCTATGAAGCAAATGGCTGATAATATTGAAATAATTATTAAACAAGCATCAGAAGAAGTCGATTTGTCTTCAGATGAACCAGTTGGGGAAACTGAAGAACCTCAAGACATTGCTGGGCAGGTATCAGTGGATTCTATTATAGAAGAAGCTGTTACTACGGTGCAAGATTATTTTGAATCTAATAAAGATAAGACTAGTGATACTGAGATAAAGGTTGAAGAAGATAAAAAAATTGTAACAAAGGAAAGGCCTATTTTAATTAAATCTTTGTCAAGAGATAGCGGTGAAGTAATGATTATGCCAAAGAAAAAGCATACTAGGACATTTTCAGTTCAAAGCTCACCGGATGAGGTTGAAGAGCAAATCTACACGGATTCTGAATCAGGTAGTAACAAAAACATGTGTATAAATACACGAGATTTTTGTTTAATGTTGAATTCTGAATATTTTTTTCTTTAAAATTTTAGATATGGACAAAGCAAAAGTGTTGGAAATAATTGAGCCTAGCTCTGACCTGGACGGAAAAATACCTGCTTCATGTTTTGATGCGAGAAAATTAAGAACAGACTCCTTGGATGATGCTGATGATTTCCCAGAAAAAGAGGTACTTAATTATGCTTGTTTGAGTTTTTTTTTTCAACCCAGTATCCCACATATTTAAAACACTGAATAATATACAATAACGAGCTTGCTCGAATTTCTAACAGTATTTTTTTTTTAAGAATGAAGACTTCGGCGATGAAGTGAAATATAGCGAGGATGTCCCTACATTCAATGATAAAACTGAAATTAAAGACATTGCAGCTTCAACCTATAGCGCTTCACAACATGACACTGAAGAAGATAGATCTTCAGACAAGTTCTTTAAGAAAACACATTTTGCTGACAGCATCAAGCAATCAGACCTTGTGTCAAAATCAACAACTGAATCTTCTGTTACCACTGTCGTATCAACCTTGACAAAATCATCAGACGAAGAACAAAAATCTGTCGTAGAAGATGCAACGTCAGCTGATTTATCTAAAATTAGTGGAGCAGACTTAGTTAAAGATCCATCTAAGAGCTCGATAGAAGCTAAAGATTCTGATGAAGATAAAAAGACCGAAGAACCTGTAGAAGACCATGGTACCCCAGAATTATCTAAGAAATCAATTGATTTAACTAAGGATTATTCTAAATCATCCATTGATAGTAAAGACACGTCTAGAGATTTTGCTACAAACGAATTATCTAAGGATTCAACCGTTGACTTAACAAAAGATTTCTCAAAAGCTTCTGTAGAGAGTGTAAAAGATACTTCCAAATCTATTGACGAAAAAACTTTTTCGGAGGATCATTCTTCGTTGGATGTATCCAAAACGCTAGCTTCTGACGAACCAGAAGCCATAACTAGTAGTACAGAATATATTTATAAAGTTTCAACAACTTCCTCACAAGAAACTTCAATTCTAACCGAGAGCAAGTTATTAAGTGAACACGATGAAAAGTCTGCGGGAAAAACAAGAACATTAGAAAAAATGGAGCCTGAAAAAGATTTCTTGGGTGAAATGGAGCAAAAAATAGAAGAATTAAAATCTGACATGGTAAAAGAAAAAGAAGCTCAAATAGAAAGCCAATTGAAAGAGAGAGAAAAAGAAGCAACTGAAGACGATGTAATGGATGATGGTCCGGACATGAAAGAGCTAAACAGACGTTGTTCAAATCTTCTAGATGATATATCCGGCGCTCAAGGTGCGCTTATTCGAATCGATTCAAGCCACGTCACAAATGGTAAGAAATACTATAGCCAAACCCAAAAAACTTAAACCAAACAAACATATCGTGACACTAAATTAAACACAAAAAAAACTTACTTACATTGTTATGCACACAACACCAGTACTAAAATAAATAAAGTTTTGTGGTGAGATCGAAACATTAATTCTTTATCATTGTTTCTTACAGATTTAATAACCAAATTTTCGAAGACACCACCACCGTCTCCGGTTGATCTAAATGTAAGAGATAAGGTTAATACTGAGGAAGGTTCTGGCGACAAGCCTACCGGGCTACAACTTAGAGGTAACGTCATCGTAGCTGTGTATCTGGCTAGTAATTTTAAATGTATGTTCAAGTACGAGTAGAATAATTATTTATATATATATATGTATCATGAGCAGCAACACTAGATTATTATTATTAGCTAGATATTTAGTTGAGAAAATCACAGTAACTGAACGGAATTATCTTACAGTTCTGTAAATACCCAACAAAATACAATAAAAGTGAGTTACGAACAATATTAATAAACCGCAAGTTTACGATTTTAGACGGTGTCCTCAAACCGATTTTGCCAAGTAAATACCATATCTCAGGACTCCAGTTATTAACGTAATGTGACCTCAATCGTTCACTTACTGTGATACCTGAAACGTAATCCAAAACATCCTCATTACTGATGGAGATAAAGAGAAATTAGCTAGCACATGTACACCTAGATGTAGAAGCTAATGTACTCCAGGTTCCGAATCTTCGTTCCTGGACGCGAGCCGTCAGTCACCAAGGGCGTCGTCTGCTGGTGACAGCATGATCAGCGAGACTGAGGCTCATCAAAGTGGTCAGTATGATCCACGGGATCCTTGTCAGTAAATATAAGAACAAGCGCCGACTTAGATGGGTCACCGAATGCAGAAGACGGGAAAATTATTTTTAAAGATATTCAGCCGAGTACATCATCGATGTACATCAACCCAATTGTTGGCAGCGTTAATGGATTTACATTATGTTAGACAACTTCAAAATATATTTTTTAATGAATTCGACTGTTCTTATAACGAGTTGTGAGTCGCGTATTTTCGGTCGCGTCATTTAATTTCGTCGTTGTTTCGCCGTGTGGCACAAACTGGACTTTTTTATGAAACCGAATGCAGTAGAAATTACGCGTCCGAAAAGACTCGACTGGCTTCATCCTAAGCTATTTCAATAGCTTAATAAAAAATTGATCAGTCGCCTATGATCTATATAAGTAGTAAATGACCACAACCATGAAATATTGAAAGCAGAAAGGCAAGTAGTCGCAGTAGATAACCTTTCCTCTTAAATTAATCTTATCAATTATCTTATCTATTAAATAACAACAATAAATTTATCAGGTTCCCTTGAACTAAGCACGTCGGCGATGTATAATTAAAATATATAAAAATTAAAATTATTTTCATTTAGCTGCGCATTAATTTAATCGAATTAATATTAAATAAAACTGTAAAAGAAATAAGCAGTTTATTGCAAAGCTTGGTAAAGTAGTGGCAAAGTAGAGTCATAGCGAAACTTTACTCTTAATTTAAGTAGAATATGTCATCTAGAACGCCTTATTTGCCACAATGTTTCTTTCAACGCAGTTGATCGCATGTATTCATACACCAATAGATTAAAAGGCTATGTTCCTACATAGACTGTCGTAACAAAGTCTTTGTTTGATATTTAGAGTAGTTAATGGAAAGCACAGTAAGATAAAAGATAAAAGCACTTTAAATTATGTAATAGGAACGGTTTTTTTAATAAAAGAACTAATATTGTTTCACCAGAATAACATTGTGATTTGTTTGCAACCGTCGCATACTGCAGTATTTGACAGCACAGTAAATTTTACTTTCTTTCTTGCGGAGCCCTTACGTTGCCATAGGTAAGTGGTCTCACGGAATCAGTCATACTTTTATTTACTATCGTTGCTTTTTTCTTCTTGAAAGGTTTATTTGATTCGCAATTCAGTTTTTATCACTTTCGAGTAACGTTTCGCTTTGATTCCGAGTCTTCGTTTCGTTTGAACCATCTCTACATTAGACTAGCTTACATCGCTGTTTAAGTTGGTACTCATTACATCGATATTTTAAGACAATATACACGCTTTAGGCGCTTTTACGGCATTAATAACTCTAAATGTTGTGTTTCAAAAGGGTTTCATAAATAATTTTACAACTAACTACAAAATATTGTATATACACCAAAATATTATAAACTAAACAATTTTAAATTAATATTTAGATTATTCTGTAAAGGTTGTTGTTCTAAAAGCTTGACTTTTGTTTTATAAACTAAAGTATATCCTTTCTTTACAGATACACTAACAGAGTCGTCCAAGGCACTAAGTGCAGCCGCCAGACCGAAATCTCCGACAAGACATCTAGCCGATAACCTGTCATTCGTTAATGTTAATCAGCCGACAATAACAAGCGGTGCCATCGAACTAGTCGATCGCACCATCAAAACCAGCATGGATGTTATTGACCAAATCAAAAAAGAGCAACTGGCAGTGCAAATGGAAGAACTACAAAAGTCAGGATCTTCCGACACTTTCTTTACCGAATCTAGGATCGAAACTTCAACATCATCTTCATCTGTTCATAAGACCATTGGCGGAACAGATATGGTATTCCAAAGCATTGATCCTCATGCAGTCATGTCAGATATGGTCACCAAATTTGGGACCACCGGAGACTATAGTACAATTTTAACACACAAAGAAACAGAAACCAGAAAAATAAGCGGGCAAGAATATTTCTCTGAAACCAAACAAGTATCGTCGTCAGATGATGACTCCTTAATAATTAAAACGGAGACTACTCATGAATTGCGTGGACAAGAACATGAAGTCAAAGAAAAAACCGTAGTGCGAAGAGATGGTGATCAAACTGAGACATCTAAAAAAAAGATTGAAAAAGCCCACGAAGCAAGCGCTAAGAGATCTGATGTAGAAACAAAAACTGTCAGCAAAACCACTGATGATACAGATGTGACTAAAGTGGAACGAGAGTTTTTAGAACAAGGCTTGTACGCAGGTCGTCAAACGAAGTCTGAAGAAAAAATGACCGCTATTAAAGACGAGACAGTTAAAAAGAAACATGATGTTAAAATATCTGAAAGAGATATGTCCCATGAGCAATGGGGCAAGGAATATTTCACTGAACCAGGAGAACTTCAAGATATTGAAGAAGATGAGGATTCAAAATCCAAATCTGCGTTTATGGATTCTAATTTGAAAATTGTTGAAAAGGACGAAATTGTATCTAAAGTTGAACTGTCCGAAAAAGGCAAAATAATCAGTTCAACTGTAGAACATCACAAGGAAGAATCTGTTATTGAGAGCAAAGAACATGACGATCTAAGTTCAGATGCGTCACATGCGACTAGTTTTAAAAGTGAAATGGCTGACAGACGAGGGTCTTCTGAAACCAGCCCTAAAAGCAAATCAAAGTCATTTAAAAAGGAAAATGAGGTTTATGAGGTCGATTTTATAAAAGAAATCAAAGTTTCGACATCGCCTGTTAAAAGTACGTTTAGTAGAACTGGTAGTCAAGATACGCATTCTGAATCAGAAGTAGCACCAGATCTTCCCCAAGACGAAAAAACAGGAGACACACCAAAAAAAGAAAAAATAATTAGATCTCCTATCAAAGTATCTCAGCAGCATATTCAAGATCAAGTATGGGAGGTTTCTTTGCAAAAAGCCGATTCCTTTGAAATGGCCGAATCTTTATCAAAATCTCCAAAACTAAAAACATCTATTACTGGAACATCAAGCACGATTACTAAAAGCTCTGATAGTGACACCGTTCTGGAGCTTAGTACTGTGGTAGGAACAAATATTGATTTGACCATGAAACCCACCAAAACTGACATGTCACCAGGTGTATTTGAAATTTCTGATGAAATTAGTACAACTTCAAAAGATATAATGATTAAATCTGGAGAGAGCATTGACACTGAATACATGATTAAATCTCTAGAATCCCACGAAGGAGAAGTACTTCAAAAATCTATTGATTCGACTATGAGTGCAGAAACGTTACACCCTTCTGAATTTTCTACTGATGCTGATTCAGCTTACTTGACTGGTACGGGTACTGATCACAGAAGAGAGGAATTGAAGTTAGTTAAAGAAAAAAGTTTAGAAGATATCTGCAGTAGTGGATATGACACTGATCTCTCTTCTGCCGAGTTTCATGCAATGAAACTTGAGTCAGAACGGGTTGACTTGGATTCTTTGATGTCTGCTCAACCACTTGCCGACTTGTCAGTTTTGGAAAAAACTATTGATGAAGTCAAACAGTCTCTTGAAGCAGCTCAGGGTGAAATCATAAACGAGAAAAATGATGGGAGTAGCAAATATAAGCAGTCGCCATCCGAATTTCAGTTTAAGCTGCTTATTAGTCCAGATAGACCGGAGGTGATTACAGAAGAACCACACCATGCTGATGATCAAGCAGAAAAACTTCCGTTTACAATTGAGAACGAAAAAAGTCTCGCGGAAAGTCAAAAATCTGACACCGGTTCACAAGTACAAAGCTCCCAAGATGAGATTACAATTTCTGATGAAGACAGAGACACTGTTCACATTAAAGAATCAAGTCCACCTTTAGATGTGGCAGATATATCAGTGAAGTCTGATAGTGGCCCGCATTCCATTTTGGAAACAGAGAGTGAAATTATTCTTTCAGACAAAGAAGGATCATCAAAAGGTAGCCCAGAAATAAAATTAAGAGTTCAAAAGCACATCAAATCTAAATTAGGTGTAGTTGACAGACGATCTGCTTCTGAAGTCGAAGGTTGGTCTAGTTCTGGATCGAGTCATTACCACAGTTTTGAACATTCCGAAAGCAGACCATTATCTTCTGATATGGAAGTGATGATGACTGCTCAAAGTGGAACTGACTTCGACACAGCTCTTACTAGTCATGATATATCTTCACAATCACTCCGGACTTCAAAGGATTATTTCACGGCTGGTAGTTCACTTGCATCTAGGGATAGCATGAAGAGTCTTGATTCTGATGGATCCAGCCACGTTGCCAGTATTGATATATCAGATGCATCAGAAACTTTGGTACCATCAGCTAACGAGTTAAAAGAGGAATTAATGGAAAGCAGTACTTACGTCGAACAATTTTTACACGAAGGTGAGAAAGAGTCAAAAGAAAAATTAAGTGATGAGGAATCTGGAAATGAAGAAGATAAGAAAGACGATGGCGGTGAACCTGTAGGAAAAATGAAAAGATCACACGAGATGCGATTTCAACCCAAAGAGATGATTCCAGAACACTTTCCTCTTGAAAATGCAACAGAAAACGTCGAAGAATGTTCGTCGAAAGATAAATTTGGATCAGATACTACTATTTCAAGTCAGTTGAAGACTGATGAAATTTTATCTTCTTCTATTTCAAAAGTAGATATGCTTTCGTCTCAATCTGAACCAGAATTAGAAAAAGAAGAAGTATTAGTGCCAGTCAAAAAAGTCACAGCTCATGATAGTCAAGCCTTACCGTTCTCTATCACAAAAGTTGAAAAATCTCAGAGAGAGTTTGTTGACGTTGATAGTGAAATTATAGCAGTTGGTACTAAAGAATATGAGGAAATAGTTACACATGGTTGTATTATAACCGAATCCAGTAAAACACCTAAAGATAGCTCCATTATAACAAAGACTGTTGTATACTCTGACGAAAGTAAGCCCCCTGGACAAGATGCTATCCCAGTAGAAATAAAAGAAGAATGTGTGAAAAAAGTAGTAAAAGAGGTTAGCGTGGTACCTTTTCCAATAACTGAAATTCCAGCGAGTCAAAGGGAATTCGTAGATATCGAAAGTGAAATAATTCCTGTAGGTTCAGCGCAGTATGAAGAAATTTTAAAATCCAAAAGCGATTCATCGGTACCAAAAACTAAAGCGGAAAAAGCAGTTGTAAAAACTCCTGATTCACAACTGGATAGTAAACAAAGTTCCACTTCTAGCCTTAAAACACACGAGCTTATTTCTACACCGCACACACCTCTGTCAGCTCCAAGTCAAAGTTCTTTATCGACAGATAACGGTCGTGAATATGTTTTAGATGATATGTACGATATTTCTGAAACTCCAGAACTACGGTCTGACCATGTCACTGAAAGTAGTCGATCAGAACTAGTAGTCACAACTGAAGAACGAATTTTACATACTTTTGAAAAAGAACAGGATTCTCCGACAAGTGACGAATTTGAGATGGTAGATAAACCCAGTGAAATGGATGATTTCGTCGTTATTGAAGAAGTTGCAAAGGAAGCACAGGAAACTGATACGGAAGGTAAAAGTGTACAAATTAAGGGTCCCAAATACGTTAAGCGACATGATACTGAAGTAGAAGAATACTTATCTAAAACTTCAAAGAAGCAAGAAAGTACCAGTAGTACTTCAGGATCATTGTCTGATGAAGAATTGTTACAATACGAACTAGAACAAAAGAAATTGCAAGCTCAAGAATTAGCGGAAATAGAAGCTGGAAAACGGTGGATACAAATGCAGTTTGAAGGAGATCCACGATATGATTTTGAGAGAGTTCCTCTAGAAGATATTAAAGAAGAAGAAATGACTGACTTTGATGCCAGTAGGATTGGTAGTTTAAGCTCACAAAAGGAATCCATAGGAAGTTTCGGCAGTTTTAGGAATTCGTACGGTAGCCTTTCAGAGTCTGAAATGGCATCACGTATGCGGTTTAGAATTAAAGGAGAGAATGATGATATTTCTATAAGTTCACTACAAGAATTCGAGAATCTAGAAAAGATGTTGATGGAACAATATCAGCAACATTCATCATCTTCACAGGATTCTCTTAACGGATCACTACCACGACGGTATGTTTTGAGTAAAAGTCAAGGCGATGACATATCCATATCAAGCCTCAAGGAATTTGAAGGGTTAGAGTCAGCTTGTTTAGAAGCTTTGAAAGCTGAGATTTTGGCCAAGCAGAAGGAGGCCCTTTTGAAAGCAGATCCTAAAGACGTAAGTAGCTGCTTTTTAGAACAAGAAAAGCGCTCGTACAGTGGTAGTTCAGAGAGCAGTCCTCCGCAGAAAGGAGGGAGCCCCTCTCAAAAAAGTGGAAGCCCATCACAAAAGAGCGGTAGCCCCTCTCAAAAAGTAGGTAGCTACGGTAGCCCATCGCAAAAACTTCTAAACGAATCAGCAGCGATTAGAAAGCTGATTGATCAGCAAATGGCTTTAGAACAAAAGATACAAGAACAGGTTAAGCCTAAAGTAATAACAGTAAAGAAATTTGATAGTCGAGGAGCATTTTTTGTTCCTGAGCCAGATCCCGAATCGTCTGATACAAAATGTGACGAAGTTAAAGAAGAATGTGTAAAAGCCTCCTCATTTGTGTGTGCGGCGGCACCTAGTGATGGTTCAGCGGAATCTATTCCCGGAGATTGTGAAGAAATGATGAAACTGCTTGACCAAGAAGAAAAGAAAAAGGATCAAGCTGTTACTAGAACGTTCTCAGATGGCGGTGTTATTGAGGTTGTGCGCACAACGACTGTGATTCAGCAAAAATTTGTGGATGGCAAGAAAGTTTCCGAAGTCGTAACTAGTTCTGATCCTGATGGTGCAATGGATATACCGGCTAGGCCGAATTTAGAGGAAACTGCGATGTCTTTTGGCTCTGAGATATCATCTTCGATAACTTCACAGCCGTCGGAGATGGACAGTCTTATGACGGTTATGGAGCGACACGTTTCTGAAGGGGAAGTGGTAACGGTGACGAAGCAAACGGTCATAATGTCTGACAAGCCGGAGGATCTAGAGTTTTCGAGGGAGAGTAGTGCCGTGCGTGAGCTATCGCCATCTTCTGGGTTGTCGATGGCCCAAAGTGTCATTTCCTTCGGCAAACCTTTTACAGATCCTGCGAGCGGCTCCTGGAGTGGACAAGATGAGGAACTGAGCTCGTCCGGAAGTTTTAGTAGGTAAGAACAGTAGTTTAGAAACAACTTTATAGCCAACTTAAAGCGGGGTGACTTTAAAGAACTGAGACTAATTTTTCAATTTTATAATTGGTATAATGTATATCACAAAACACACCGAACTGGGTTTTTGACATGTTATCGAGAACATTAATAGAGATGTCGACTAAAAAATAATCGTAAATAGTCTATCGATGTAAAAACATAGTGAATTTGTCGTCAAACTAATATTTAAAGTAGCTCAGGTAGTAAGTCACTCCGTCGTCGGTATATTACATTCAAAATAACATAAGTAATAATTTGATATGTTCTGATACTATATAATTAGTAAACAGCACGAAAGTAGAACCCAATATCGTATTTTACTCTAATGGTCACATTTGTCTCAAAAGAGCAAAAGAGAAATATGATTTTTGGTTCTTTGTTCTACTTTCAGCATTATACTTGCAACTCGGGCTCTTCCCGTTGAAGACCAAAGTGAAATCATTAAACCACATAAAATATGCTTTGGGGGTGATAAACTCTTTGCTTGTATTCAGATCTGTATTTGTATTATTGATATCTTTAGCATAATATTGATGATGAAGTCGCCGCCTAATATTTGTTACTCAACTGCCACGGAACCTAAAACGAGCATTATGTTTTTTACCTTGTTTAAATGAATGTTAATACACATCCTCAACCATTCCGCAATCAACACAACTTTACGACTCTGCAAATAAATTATTTCTATTTCTGTCCTTGTTATTAAATGCGCAAACTTATTCAAATCAACATGTCCTGATCATAGTTGTCTTGAAAGTGCTTCTTTAATTGCATTAATCAATTTGAATGCTTTTATTGTAATTAATTTATAACTAATAATTTATAGGGGTGCGCGGGCAGATTTAATGCTAGGCAGTACCGATAGTCTGGAAGCGACCAGTTCAAATGCGACCAGAGCTACATATAACTACGAGGTTGATACCCCCATGACTGGCAGTTTAACCTCTGGAGGTAAGCATTGCGCTGCTTGATATTATTTCATCTAAGATATTAGAGCTTTAGAATATACAAGATATTTACTAAAAAGCGTCAACGCTATCCAACAGAAGTGAAATTCTGTTTAAATTTCACTCGAGTTAAAAAACTGGCCAAGTGCGAATCGGACGCTCGCGCTGAGGGCTCCGTATGAAGTAGGTAGCTATGAATATCCAGTGTTAGTAGAGCCTAGTGCGGGGTAATTTTAGATGGTTAGGTACTGACATAGACAGACAGACATAAAAAAAGATTTTCAGACTTGTTCTATAAGAGCAATCTTCATAAGAAACTGAGTAGAACAACCGGAAGTTTTTGAATTTGGCTGTATCTCCAGTGCACGAAGCAATTTCAATGATTCTTTTTATTTTATAGGGTAAGTATGTAAGTCCACTCTAAATTTTATTAAAATCGGTTTTGAAGTTTTGATTTTAATCACATATTTTTACATTTAAAGTTGCTTCATTTTTTGTTTTCAAAAATAAGATGTTATACAATTTCAGACGTCGTTTTAGTGTCAAATGATAAGCCTAAGTAACATTTATCATACATGCTAATTTAAATACTACTTGAAACCGCCCACAGGAAAAAAATACGCATTTGCTTTGTTATGCGAAAACATCATAAGAGAAAACAATGCAAAATATGATAATATAATTCGCTTCAACTTACATATTTTATTATTATCTACTTAGTATACCTCTATGCTTTTATTCAAAAAAAGCATGGTATCCTTCTGAATGCCATTCACCCATGCTCATTTCGGACTTGAGACATGCTTGCTCTCATCCCTGCTTATAAGATATGTTTATTAATTTATAATTTTTATGTCATTTATAAACTAAAGAATGTCCAAGAACTCAACCACTTTACTAACTACCCTACTTTTAACTTATTATCCGTATAAAGTAAAAGAAATGAGAACCAAACATGACTATCAAGACAAAAACCATTTATATCGTGCAACATGGCCCATAATACAACATGTACCTTACAGATTAACAAACAAAATAAAAAATACATAAATAAAAACAAAATACTTAAAACTAACTAGGTGGTAACACAGCGTCACCCCGTTGAGCCAGGTGGTGACGTCGTATTCCACTGCGGCATATTGGTGTACGTTGAACGGTCTTGGACATGTCTTCAGTTTAAGAGTATTTAGCTAACCCCACCAAGCTTCCTACTAATCAGCAAGTTAACAGCGGTACGCCCCCCAGGGTCGAATACCATGGTCTCGTCCCTGGACACCCTGGACCCGGTGACAGCTGTCAACATGGAGAGTCTAGAGCACCCGAGCACCAGCGAACATTTCTCCCATGACTATGAGGTGCAGGAGCCTGATTCTGACACTGAAAGGCTGGTACGTAAAAAAAAAGGAATGTTTTTATTACCTACTAGCGCTTACCCGCGGCTTCGCACGCGTGAATCATTAAATACAGCAGTTGAATTGAAATTCCGGGATTTTATTAAATTCTCGTGGGAATTCCCTAAAATTACATCGTGGTTTTCATTGACGTTAAATTAAAATACCCATGCCAAATTTCCTGACTCTAAACCCAGCGGTTGTTATTTCGAGATTTTATCCCTATCCCGTGGGAATATCGGGATAAAAAGTAGGCTATGTGTTATTTCAGATGCCCAGCTGTAGTACCAAAATTTATGACTCTAAGCCCAGCAGTTGTTATTTAGACAATTTATCCCTATCCGGTGGAGATATCGGGATAAAAAGTATTCTATGTTTTAATCCTGGTTATAAACTAACTTTTTGCCAAATTTCACCAAATCCGTCCAGCCGTTACAGAGTGAAAACAAAAATATTCATCAAATTTCAACCCTAGCCGTTACAGAGTGAAGAAGTTATGTTTCAGCATTTTGTGTGTACGTATATATCTCATTATCAAAGTCAAAGTCAAAATATCTTTATTCAATTTAGGCTATAACAACCACTTAAGAATGTCATAAAAAACATCTACCACCGGTTCGGAAAAACCTCTGTTGAGAAGAATCCGGCAAGAAACGCAACGAGGTTTTATTTAAACAGATTTACAATATCATTAAGTGATATCTAGTGATATCACAACACAGCTACATTTTTAACACCGTAAATTCGCTATTCGCAAATGCAGATCGGAATTATTTCCAAATATCCCTGTTCATGATAATTATAATCATTTATTTTATAATACGCCTTAGATATAAATGTCTTCTTGACAATAGATTTGAATTTTGTATCCGTTTTATTGGTTATCCGTGATATTTTTAGGAGTTTTGTGATAAAAACGTATGCAATTTCCTAGAAACAATTTTTTTGGTTTTAGCCAGTCTGTAAGCTCCAACTTTAATCTTCCCTGTGTTCTTCCTAACATATATGATTATTTAAAAAACATTAAGCGACGGCAGGGTTAGTGTACCCATTTCCTTAAAAAAAGATGTTAAAAATCCACGCGTGTTGAAATTATAAATCTCTACCTTTTGCTTTCTTTGTGTGCGGTAAGATTTAATGAGTTCTAAAGCGAGGCCACGAATACCATAAAAAATAAACTTACAAATTTAAGTTTCATGATCCACATAGTCAAAAACTTTCGAACGATCGCAGAATACACCTATAGCGTCATGTGATTCCTCCCAATCTACCTTATTCTACCCTTGACCTTATTTTATCTTACTAATACCTTACTCTAATCTTGCCGCCAAGTGCCGCCAAGTGCCGCCTCTGGTGATCGGTCTGCTATTTTGTAGCGAAGAGAGTAAGACAGTTTTTGAAGCTGTCTTACTCTCGCACAACTCGGCGACTTACTGGCACATGAAGTATTCTATCTAAGTCCTGTAGGCTGCACTGATCTCATGGAGTTGTTGGTGTTCGTGAGTGGTGGTGCTCACTTATCATCAGGTGACCCATTTACTAATTTCCACCGAAACAAAAATGTATGGATTATGATGTTCTGAAACTCATCTTTTTCTAAAGCTCTACTGGTTTGGCTTATCTCTTTTCTAGAAAAATACATTATCTCTACGAGTATTTCATAAATAGCACAAACAATAACTTATTTTAATTGTGTTGTTACACCTAAGCGTCGAAGCAAAATAAAAAACGAATTATTTGATATAGACCCTCATTCAATAGAAACATCTTGATATTTCGGTACTTCTTCTAGGAGCTGGATGGACGAGCGCCTCGAGCCAAAGAGCGTACCATCATGTTTGACAGCACCGACACTCTGAGCGCGGTGAGCGGCGACGGCTCGGTCAGAGAAGCGGTCGTTGAGACCCCTGCACCCACCTTCTATATCGGAGACACGCCTATAGTTAGAGGTAAATACCATCTTATTTAACATTGACAATAGTGTGATCTCCGGAAACGGCTTGGTCAGAGAAGCGATCGTTGAGACCGCTACACCCAGCTAATATATCAGAGACATGGCTATTATTAGATGTAACTTAACATCATGTTATAACTGTATCTCCATATTCTTTGAGTGCTTTCTTAGCTGTTCTTTTTAAGACAATGTTCTTGCAGGAGAAAGAAGAGAAGATGAAGAGCAACAGCCTGTGTTGTCAGGCAGTTGTCCAGCATCGCTCCCACCGGCCACGCATGCGCAACCCGTCCCCGCACAGAGGAGGTACAATACTTAACTATAAAAACAATTTAGATTTAAACAAAGTTGAACTAGATAGTATGCTATTGACCAAAATTCAGAGGTGGAAGTATGTGACGTGAAGGCAACGGTTTATTGCACGAGCTTGAGAAATGGACGTTAAAACTATAAATAATCATTCAAATCAAGTTCAACTAAACAAGGCTACCAATTCTTGATTTAAAATTGTAAATATGTATCAATTAACAAATAAATAAACAGTTAAAAATCTCAAATGATCACCTGACGAAACCTGCGCTGTGGATGTGGTCTTTCTAAATTAAAAATTAAGTGATGGAAAATGTATTATATTCTACCACAATGATTTCCTTTAACAGCTGTTTTAGTTGCTCAGGATTTTATATTATGTTCATAAAAGATCTGTAGGATTTTAATTACAGACCATTTATATCTATATATCTATCTATCTATCTACCTGTCTATCTATATCTATCTATCTAATACCTTTAAACGAGCAATTCTTGTGTGTATATAAATAGATAATATAACTCGAATCTTGGAAACGGCTCCAACAATTTCGATGAGATTTGGTATGTAGGGGTTTTCGGGGATGACAAATCGATCTTATCGATCAAGCTTGGCCTTATCTCTGGAAAAATGTTTATTAACGAGTTTTAGCCCGAGCAAAGCTCGGTCGCCCATGTATTTTACGTATTAATCACCTTCTTGTAACTTACCTCTTTGTCTTAATAATTATCACTTTGTTCTTCTTCTTATTCCATTAGTCTTTCCTTGCCAATTTCATTTTTTGCACCATTTCATCTGTAGTTTTTCAAACTTGATTATCTTTTCTTTTACATCATACTGTTACAATTTTAGTTGATTTTGCTTCGTTTTATATATTTGTATGATATCCAAAATTATAAAATAATTGGATTCTATGTACCTACTAAACGAAATATTATTATTGCAGCTGCTATTGCTTAAGTCACTCCACAGAAAACCTCAAGAAATAGGTACATTTTCTTGTAATGTATTGCTTTTTTCCTTTTATTTTGCATTACCATCATCACTGGTACTAATATTTACAAAATCATCTGCTTTTTTGGTTTCTTGTTTTTGTGTGTGGATTTATAATTCCTTTGTGGCTTTATTTTCACCTATTTACAACACTGTATCATCAATATAATCAACATCAGCTTAAAATACTTAACTCATGGAAAAAATCTTATGTAAAAATAACTGATTTTCATGTCTTTGGATAAATTCAATTCATGTGGCGAATAGAATAGTAATTTCTATGAGTAATAAATATTTTCCTTCCTTGAAGCTATTTTTATTTATACTTACTTCTGTTTTTCTTTCAGATCTCTGACTATGATCGCAAAATCTCCTCCATCTAGCTTCGAAGAATCGAAAAAGTAAACTTCTCTATTATTCGACGTCTTTTCAGAAACTAAATTTGCTTTGATATCTATCCAATCATTAAATACAATTGTGATAGTCACAGCGTTGTTTTCAACTATACAGCTCATTTTGTGGCTTCATCACAACACTTTTCTAATTTTGTTGATTTAAATAAATCTCATATTTGGGATTAAAACTGTTGTAGTTAAGTCTATTATGTATCAACAAGCAGTTAACCAACTTAGTCGAATATCAGTGTTTTCTATAAAGCATCTATTGTGATAGATTGTATCGAAATATCCTCTGTGTAATCATTATGTAAGTTCAATAGTGAAGATAACACGCAGTAGATTTCATGTCTCAAGCTCTGAGGTATTTGTATGTGAAAAATTAGTGTGCACCGCCAACCTTTGGTAATATTTGATCAAATGTGAAGTAGTACAAGTAAACCATTGCCAAAGGTTGGTTCTGCATGCTGACAATAATGGATTGTATTTTGGTACTCACTTTTGTACTGAAACGTCGGATTTTGACGACAATGGTCCATATTACTTCGACCTATAATAGATAGCTTAGCTTGATCTAGTTTTTGGAATAAACATTGCTTATTGATATGTCGTTAACTCTTTAGTAGGCGTATTAACCGTTTTGTAAGATATCTAGTTAATATTTTTAGCTATTATTTAGGTACGGGCAAATATGGGTACAGACCTAATGGTAAGGAATGGAAGGGCGCGATAGACCCTACGGAAGCTGGATCGCTTCGGCTACTGACAAACAGATCTCTACTAAGATTTTTAATTCGTGCACAATTTCTTACATAAGTAGATAGGTAGACATACAATATAGGGTAAGGTAGATAAATATTTTCTACGGCCGACTCCTCATTTTGCTAATAGCGATACAAAGCACTTATAACAGATGACGTGTTTTCCTTTCAGTCAAAGAAATACGACAACATTAGTCATGGGAAAGGTTCAATTGTGTGCGTGTTTCGCACTAGTGTAAAGTTTTTAGTAATTCACGGTACTACATTGAATACCTATATTTGTTACGGGATGTAGCCGTTATTAGCTTTAAAGAATTCCCGATATTTCAACACAGTTGCATGCATCATGATCGCGGGTAGACCGAATTTGCGGGTAGATCTTAATGTTGTGTAGACCGTGCTCGGACTACCCACATTCTTGTGCATCAACCGCAACTGTCAACTCTCGACTGAGACGTGATGTGATGATAACTATATCGAAATATCGGAAGCTCATTAAGGTAATTACGGTCTAGATCCCGTAACAAATACATCTAGTACAAATTTAAGCTAATTAAGTAATAAATAAACATTACAAGTACTTTCTATGTGAATCCAGTTTTCAGTAATATTTTTCAGATTTTAAATACAGATGAAGTAGAACAGGCCGTAGATAGTAAAGGTGAAAGAGGCTTGCTCACTTTGATGGTCATTTATCGTCTTTGTTGCCTTGAGATTGTTGTATAAATTAAATAGCAAAGAGAGGAATCTCGTTCTTCCGAGTGAAGAGTGAGTCGGATGAGACTGATGGTGTAATAGCGACAGGTGCAAGAGCTGTTCCAAAGCAATTGTTTTCCATATCAGCGTCCGATCTATCATTAAGGTCATTGCTTGTAATTTTATATATAAATAAAGTTAATTTGTCTAAGTGTGCTTAAGGATCGGTGTAAAGATATGGCTAGTATAATGCTATTGCTACGGTATTAAGTTTCAAAATTAAATGAGTTGCTCTGTTCGATTGTTTCAAGTTGTATTTGTAATTGCTGAATATTCTATCGATTAAACTTAAATTATTATTGAATATTAAATAAAACGCTGTCTCATATTTAAGAGGTGTATTATTGTTACCTTTTACTGTTCAAGTTTTTGTTTTATTTTATTTTTAGAGTTCCATACTTTAGGGAAAAAAAATCACTTTATTGTTCCTTAGTTCGTCTGTCAAGACTCTTTTTCCACAGTACAAAAAAGGAGCAGTACGCCGTCTTCATACAACGGCGGGAACGCGAGTTATACCTACGCGCCACGAATTCTCAGCATACCTCGGCAACCACCAGTCGCGAGTGCTCCGGCGGTTACGTACGGACTCACGCGCATTTATTACGTACCTTAATACGTCAAAACGATATAAACAGTATTGTTCGGGGTACGGATGTTTAAATTAATCTAATATAATTCAACAATAAAGCTTTTCGCACATCCCAGAAGAGGTGCAAACAGGTACTTCTCCGTAGATAATTTGTAGGTAACAAATATACGTACTCGTAGTGATGAAGCCAAATAAAAACCGTTTAAAACATAATACGTTTTGTGGTTTATTAAAATAAAGTAAATTCATTTTTGTTAAACACTACTTAGTCCATCTTTAAATCTCTCCCTAAACTTTTCCCTACTTTAAATTTCATGTGACAGTAGATGTGACATTATCAAATCAAATACATAACTGAAAGAGTAACAATTAGTAGAGTAGGCAGCCCTATCGCGCGTTTGTGTACCGAGCCGGCGTAGGTAATTATATCAAGGACGCTGCCGAGACGGAATACTGCTCCTTTTTTATACTGTGCTTTTTCTCAGCAACGCGTTGAAGTAACAAGTTGAAATGTAGGTACTCGGGTTTGCTACCCCTTGATGCACACACTACATCAATCAAACCCCTTGATGTAGTGAAAAAATAAAACTTCTAAGTCAACGTAATCAAAAGATACTATTAATTAAAAATGTGTTTCCGTATAAATTGCCAATGGAATCAAAATCTATGGGTAGCTTTTTAACAAAAAATTATATTATATTTTTTTTATGTCTGTCAGTCTATGCCAGATATCAATCTAAAATGACCTTACACTGCGTACATTGCTTAGGAGCAGGGCTCTGCTAACACTAGATATTCGTAGATTTGTACGGAAACAAAGTACGGGACCCTCGGTGTCGCTTAGGGTAATTACAAATATTATGACAAACAAGTCAGTGAGTCACCAGTTTGTCTTCAACACTCAACACACTTATTACACACACAGATAGAAAATACGTTTTTTTTCCTGGCTGTTTTCTGTTTACTGAACTTTTTTCGGTTTACATAAAATTATAAAAACTTCATTAAAATGGTATGTGTTTACAAAAACAATACAATAAATGTAAATATTTATTTTAAATGTAAAACAAAACAAAATAATACAAATGTAACTAAAAAGGTATAAAGCATACGATATACTAAACTAAACTATGAAACTGATAACTTTCAATTTTTGTACAAGCTTTTACTTAATTCTAAAAAAAACTTTAGCTCTTTAAATAAGACAGTACAAGTACCTATTTATTTCCCGCAAGGAACTGAGAACTTTCCAAATAAGAAATCAATTAATAAATAAATTAACTAGGCACGTGATTTCTTATTCAAATAATTCTCATAAAAGCTTATATCTAAAAATGCTTATATTTATTATGGCATTTTTATATAACTTGCTTGTAAAAAAAACAACGAAATCAACAAAGTTAATTACAATTTCCAAATATTTGACATGGATGATGGAAGTAAGCAGAGATGCATGTAGAAAAACACCAATCGGTGTTCCTTCGAGACCCCTTGAACAAGTTTACAATTACAGTTTTCTATGAATCGATTTTATAATGATTAGTTCAATAACAAATTTTATCGATTGGCAATAAAAAGGTGAACTCCGCTGAATTATAAGCCGTAACAAAACAAATTGTAATGCATAAAATTGTATGCAAATTCTTTGTTTGACAGTTCTGAGTCCGCACAAGATGTAGCATAACAACAAGCCAGCACTTTTTTTATACACAAAACACATTTCTGCAGTTCAGTAGCTGCAAGTATCACCTATTTAGATTTACAAGCTTCCACTAAATTTAAAACAGTTACCTACATATAAACAAAAACATCGCCATCTTTGTTATTATCCATCCTCCATGTTTTCATCATAGGTAAGTACACTTTCAAAATTAGTACAACCAGTATGCTAATGTCGTTGGGAAATCGAAACAAAGATCGATTTTCTTTTTCTTTTTCAATTGAATTTTCAGTAAAACCACAGAATAAGTAATAGTCAGTAAAACGAAGAAAACCGACAAGTCCCGAGCGAAATTGACATTCTGGTTGTACTGTAATTAGACACGTAGTACCAGGGGGGCTACTACGAAATTCGGAGTTCGTATCGTACCGTCTCTCTTACTTTCGTATTAAATAATATAAACGTCAGTAGGACGGCAAGATACGAAGTTCGAAATTTAAACTTCGTAGGTAGTATAGGACCTAGACAAGTAAAACTTGCTCGATGCTCGTACAATCGGGATCTATGTCGATTGCGACCATCATTTAAACATCGGCGACCCGTGGTATTGAGGTAGCATTTGAGGTTTCTGAAAGACTAGTGATGTGACAATGTTTTTCTGTATTAGTCGAGCAAAAGAAACCAATTAGAAAAAGTATTTTCAATCATTGAATATATGACATTCGTGATAGACAATTAATATTTGTTGTATTTTTTTGGAAGTTATCTTATAATATTTGAGAAAATACACTTGGTGTAAGAAAGCAATCTTTCGACTTCGACTGATGTGATATGTAAAATAAACATTCTTCTGCAATGTTGCAGCGTATTTTTACTGATGTTCTCTTTGATATTTATTTTTGTGTAATAAGATACATGTCAATATTTATTGATATGTGCTTAGCTTCTGACTTTATTCTTTTGATAACTTTACCTTTTGATAACACCTTTTGGTCGCAGTCTCAGTAATGAAAGTATCTTTTCAATATTAAAAACGATCTATATAGACTCTTGTACTTTTAGTTTGTCTCATCACTAGCGCTACCAAATTGCCACGAGTCGCTAGTGTAATAATCATAATCTCAAGATAGTGATTAATCTCGATTACTTATACCGAGAATCTAACCGGTACCACTACCATGAGTTTACAGTGGCTGTACTCGATAGCGATGGAGAATTGTACAGCGCCTCTAAAATAATTTACGCCGTCGCTATCGAGTATGGTCACTGAAAACTCATGGTAGTGGTACGGGAGCACGGCCCGTAAAATGACAAACTTACAAGGTAAAATAAATAAATTAGTCTTCACTTTGGTGGTAAAATTTAACGCCAAGTTACTCAGTAAAGCCATTTAACATAAACGTGACTTGAACTTCACAGGGAATCGAACTCCGACACGTCGCTTGTCTGAAAAAGAAAAACTTTTTTAAACCTTTAGCTTTAATGAACATAATGATACCTACTACAAAATCGCTCTATGTGTGCTCTTGCTCGCTAATCCTGCCGTGAAGCAGCAGTGCTTGCATTGTTGTATTTCGGCGTAGAGAGTAAGACAGCCGGTGAAATTACTGGCACTTGAGGTATCCCATCTTAGGCCTCTAGGTTGGCAACGCATCTGCAATACCCCTGGTGTTGCAGATGTTTATGGGCGGTGGTGATCTCTTACCATCAGGAGACCCACTTGCTCGTTTGCCATCCAGTCGAATAAAAAAAAACTGGCGACGCGTTTGAAGTGAGCGAAGTGTGAATTTGTCGAACGCATTCAGTTGCAGCGGATTTCAGGAGCTGCGAAGTAGCCGGTGAGCGCGACCGTCGACCGCAACACACGACCACAACCGGATTACCCGACCCAATGCTTAGTATGAATTAAAATAAAGGACTAGGATCCACGCGATGGTGTCACGCGACTAAGTTCATACTAGATAGTGGGTCGCGACTCAGTCACTTGCATCCATCAGTGCTTCGTAAAAAAAAAATATCACGGGAAACTAGACACCGATTGCTGGGTAGGACTAGGTCTCCAAAGTAAGCAAAGAATGAAGGTATCTTACCTTTTCGCAGAAGTATTATTCCTAAATGTTCATTTGACAAACTTTTATTTCCCAAATCTCAATTTTCTCCAAAACCAGAAAAAAACTCAGTGTATTTCGGTTTTGTAGAAAAAAGTATGGTTTCAGAGAAAATCGTGAGTTGGAAAATGAAACATTTGGAAATAATATTTCGCCGGCAAGACAGAATCAAGATTGAAAGGTGCTGGAGATACATACAAGGTCCGGTTTATAGAGGTGCACGTGCGGCAGGAGGAAGGTGGAGCCCAGGTCGCGCTCTGCCATCGTGTGGGCCTCCTGGGAACACCATGGGGTCAGAAGAATATTATGGAGCAACGCCGCCTCTAGCCCTTGGTCAAGGTAGAGTAAGTCTACACGCTTAGACTGCCTTTTCACCAGAGATACACGTTGGCCAAGACCCAATAGAAACGCTTCATTTACCTATTCTCAAGGTGATTTTCCACCGGCGAGGCGAGAAGAGACGAGGCGAGGCGAGAATTACCACTGGCCCTTTTCCACTAAAAATTTACTTTAATAGCTATCGCGAGCCCGCGCGAGCTCGCGATTGACATTAATAGTTACCGTGAGAGTTAAAAAGTGGGTACTCCATGAACACAAAAGAGCCGTGCAACCATCTACGTCACGCACAAATAACATACTTAAGTGTGATAAGGATAGTTGCAGAGGTCGCGCTTCGTGTTCATGGCTTGTACTATCATGACGGTATTCACAAGTAATAAAGAGTACTACTAAATTCGAAAATCGAAGTTCGTATCGTACCGTCCCTCCAACGCTTATATTATTTAATACGAGAGTGAGAGGGACGGTACGATACGAACTTCGATTTTCGAATTTTGTTGTAGCCCTGCAGCAACGAACAACAAAACACCTATCGCGCGAAGCGTGTTGCTGTTGCATTATCGCGCGCCCGCCGCGAGCCGCCGCGGCCGCTGCCATACAAAAATTTCAATTCTCGTCTCGCCTCGCCGGTGGAAAAGCACATTGAATTTATACTCTATGTCGGAAGTAATACGGTTTATTTTTACAACAACAAATATTTCAATTCAAGTCTCGCACATCCTCGTCAATGCTTACTATTTCCACCGAGATGCGCTAGGAGAGAATTGAAAATTTGCCATACAAATTTCAATTCTCGTCTCGCCTCGTCTCGTCTCCTCGCCGGTGGAAAATCACCTTCAGAGCAGCGCTAAGCGAGGTTAAGTGAATAAAGCGTTTCTATTGGTTCATGACACACACACTACTCGCACATTTCTAGTGGAAACGCAGCCTTAGGGTCTCCCTACACCTATCGACGCAAAATTGGTATAAAAACGCTTTATTTCCCGTAACATGAGCGACAAAGACCGATCTGCTCGGCCAACTAGAGAAGACGTGTGTTGACAGAAAAACTTTTTTTTTCGCTTTTATGATTTTTGATCAGCTAAAGCCAATTCCGCGTCTATAGCTGTGAGGGTTACGCGCCGCTCAAAAAGGGCCATCATAATTTTAAAACTGGAAATAGTGCCCCTTGCCATCCGGCGCCTAGAGCGACCACTTTTGGCTCTACCCCAGGGTCAGCGCTGAGTTAGTGGCTTTCTTCATCCTTACTAGGGTTTTTGAAACCTCCACACAAGCACACAAGTATAATTTTCATATTTTAATCACCCATAAAGTCTCTGAAGCATGGCTGGGGGAGGAAATGGGGGTGCTAATGGCATCCAAAATGCAGTTTTGCCCCGGATTAAAAAGTTCTTAGATCTGGTGCAGAAACACTAGCACGTGGTGTAGTGATGGTCTTCCTATAGGTTCTTCACTAGCTGCTAAATATTTGAGGCCCACATGCAGCGAGCGTTATGTGAAGATTGTACTTACACTCTCTCACGTCTCTTTGTGCGCAAAACACACAGAACGGCAGCGGTTCAGGTCGGGAGTGCGAAGGGTCTATTTACGTGGCTCATGGCAGTGTATGTACAACATCACACCGAGGCAGCCGCGCGCACCTCGCCCCGCGCCCGCCGTCAATGTGACTTTGTTCACATACAGTACGTAAAATGCCCGCCGTCGACCTGTTGCCATCCTGTGTGTGCTTTGCGCTGTGCTTTGAGCAAATATCTAACGTGACATCTTTACATGGCACTCTTTGATAATACTGGGTGCAACAAAATTAAACGAAAACGAAAGGCCATCCAGTCGAATAAAAAAAAAGGTGCAGAAATGTAGAGATACAAAAGGAGAACCATTCTTTTCTCCATGAATTAAACTTTTTTGTCAAGTGGAGCTTTTCATTTGACACGTATCCGTGCTGTTCATGAACTGCGTAAGCACGGATCCCTGCCATAGATTCTATGCTCACTTATTATTCGATTATAAAACTTATTTCTATCATGTGTTGGTATATTATAATTTACAGCTATTCCTAATAAACAAATCAGTGTCGTAACTGTTACTACTTCTTTAAAAGAAAGAAGTAGCAGTTACTAAACGGCGACCACATGGTTGTATGGAAGTTTTACCTGGTGTGTTAAGCGAGTGGATGATGCCGCTCGTCCCGTGCTCGCTGGCAGGGTTCCGCCCACGGAACGGGCTTCAGATAAGGTTCTGAAAGTATGAAATTTAAATTACGTGTTATTACGAGTACATGTGTGACATGATCGAGGGTCTGAAAAAGCCATGTTTGACTATCAGGATTTTTCATTCCACTAGGTTCTTAACCTCGAACCACGAGGATCGTTGAATTCTAATCTGAACTGTATGTATGTAAAACTCTTTATTGTACAAAATAAGTAAACAAACACAGATGACAAACAATTGACAAGACACAATGAAGGATTTTTGAAGGATGAAGAATTGTTGTTTTGCCAGTATTCCGAAGAATATTCAGTTTAGATTATAACCTTGAATAGCTAATGAGTTTCTTGCTCGAAAAGAAAAACATTTTTAACTACATCCTCTCGAACGAACAGTAGAATGAAACTCACGTGTTTCGACATAATGAGGTAAAGACCAAGAAAAGTTTGATTTCTATTATAGTTTCGAAGAAAAATCTTGCAAATTGCAATACATTGCGAGGCCGTGAAGCAAAGTAGGTAGTTTTAAGTGGTCACTTGCACGACTTTTCTTGCAGGTCTACGAGTAAACTGGCCTAAAGCTCTTTAATATACAGGGTACATTTTATCTGCCTAATTTCAACAAATGAGTAAATTAATGCATTATATTGTCCAGCATTAACTAAGCTAGAAACACTAATGTAGGATCACGTTCAAAATTATACCCTGTAGTATTTTATAACAGCCCAAGTTCAGAGGTACTCACAATTCCCCAATCCGTCGTTCTGCATCCGTCCATTCCGATAAGTCTTCTTGGCTGAAAATAAAAGCTAGGCTTTTGGTATGTTGCTTATAGACAGGTATGTAAATTCCCGTCTCCTCTTACATTCCTTACTACCGATGTACTTGTTATGTATCGATTTTAGAATTACTACAAATTGCTGGTAACTAATTTTCCATTCCTTCAGTGTGTGACAAACTATTGCCTATGAAATTCTAAGTATACCACTTTTACAAAAGAGAAGTAAATTTTTTAAATCGAATAACATTTTTTTAACAAATACTGAGAATTAAAGGAACTATTATCGAGCTGCGCGCGCTGACCTTGTCCGATTGTATACAGAAGGTAATATGGATAATTTACTTATCATTAACCTAAGAGAAGGTAGGTAAGGTACCTAAGGGTAGTTTATTTATTTAACCTGTATGATTTCCTAAGAGAATCGAACCGCATGTCGTCAATGTCTTTGTGGACTGAGGACAGATCGTCGCGGTCGTCCTTCGGCTGTTCGTCGGGTCGGATGGTCGTCGACACTTTGAAGCCGGCCGACACCAGCGCACCTGTAAATGAGCTTTTTTTACTCACTGTACTGGAAGTACAGATCTATAAAATGTGCTTGTATGATTAATAGAAAATGTCCTTACAATTTAGTTTAGCTTGGCATTTATTGTCAACACTCGTCTAAACAACACTCTTTCTACCCTCATTCTACAAAGTTTGACTGAAAATGGTGAAAGTCAGATTCTAAATAGTTTCAAAACTAAATAAAGGCTCGTAATGTAAAGTTACCTTGTTTATTATGTCTCTCTTTCATGGCACTGTAAGATGATTCCATACTGTGTTTTCTCCTCATCTGTAAAAAGAAATTCACAAAACACTGACTATGGTGATTTAATGTAAAACAAGCCATTAATCGTCGTATACACGTCAATAATTGGTAATCAGTTAGGAATAATTTAATTTTGTTATCTAACTCCAAAAAACCATTGGAAAAAATCTACCAGTTTGAAATCGGTACCTCAGGACCAGTCGGCAGAAGTAATAAAGTAGGTCCTGCTGGCTCAGGCTGAGGAACCAATTTTAAAGTGGAAGAAAATTATTTTCATGGTTTTTTGCAGTCAGATTTTTTTTGGGTTATTTTTTTATATTTTTTAATGAACTTACCTCTTCATTAGTATTGTTATTAGCAGCACCTGATTCCAGGTAGCTGATTAACTTCGCTTCGCTGCTGAGTTCCAAGCTCTTCTTTCTTGCGCGAGTTTCTCGACTAGGAAATCGAAAATTATATATTACAGTGAGGGAATTGAATTGCG